>NC_137201.1:23854339-23889339 GCF_960531495.2 Zeus faber | reverse complement strand
CTTTTTTTATTTTTTTTTGTGATGGCTTCTTTTCCAGTAACTTTAATTATCTATGTCCCAAATTCTAAATGTTACACACAAATTGAGGGGTTCAATTACTTGGGGTCTTCATTTATAAAAAAAAATCTTTTTTAAAACATGGAATAATAAACGTGATCAGGATTCTGATTCTCGGATAAAAAATGCATCTGAATGACGCTTTGATCATATAATCAACAAGAACGTTCAAAATGATAAATAAGGCATTTACGAAATTCAACATCACGTCATTTTTAACTGATTCTTTAAACTGTCCGCAGATTTGCACAGTTTCTTTTCTACTTTAGCAAATTAGGATTTCTACTTAAAACCTTGCGGTGCTTCAACCTTCTCCGGTGTAGGCGTACTGTTATTCATAAGAACAAAAGTAGAAAGTCGCCTCGGCGGCATTGGCGCCAGTTTGCCGGGGACTCCCGGGGGGGCCGGATTTATCCGGAAAACACGGAGTGAGTCCTCGTTCCCAAAGTCCTTCTGGGAAACGGAGAGTTATCTCTTCAGTGTTTGAGCTCGTCATTTGGGTATTTTTCATCGAGCGGGACCGACACAAAGATAACAGACCGTCTCTGGACCATCCATCTTCGTTCCCCATCGCCGCCGGGCGAGGAATCCATTCTTCCAAGAGAGAGACGACACATCGGTGATTAATCCACTCCGCTCCCATGCACGTGTGTGTGTGTGAGTGTGTGTGTGTGTGTGTGTGTGTGTGCGAGATGTAAGACACACTTTCATTGTTCACAAGCATATGTGTGTATGTGCATGTGTGTGTGTGTGTGTGTGTGTGTGTGTGTGTGTGTGTGTGTGTGTGCGCGCGCGAGGTGTAAGACACACTTTCATTGTTCACAAGCATATGTCTGTATGTGCATGTGTGTGTGCGCGCGTGTGTGTGTGTGTGTGTGTGTGTGTGTGTGTGTGTGTGTGTGTGTGTGTGTGTGTGTGTGTGTGTGTTCACGTGTACACCTATATGTGGTCTTTGTCTGTGAGTGATACATCACTGTCCCGCTCTGTACGGGACTCGGTGTATTAAGACAAAATTACTCACCGGCGCGTCCGTCAAACCTTCAGTGTGCCGAAGATAAATGTTCCCAGGAGCGACGCTTTGACAAAAGCAGCATAAAGATACCGACGCTCAGGCCTTTCTTTAGCTCCAGCACAGAGGGCAGGGTAAAACTCTTTTATTTTTATTTTTTTTTAATTTTTATAAAAAAAAAAAAAAAAAAAAAAAATACATACACATGCAGGTGGAAAAAGTGAAATAGAGAAATGTACTTTTTGGAGTAAAAAAATAAAAGAAAATGCCAAAATAAGGTTAAAGTAAAAAATCAAGAAGTAAATAAAGTAAAAAAATAAATAAAACAACGTTTTGGAGTGTTTATTTCCTGGCTGGACTGAAGCAGACACACACACACACACACACACACTCACACACACATACACAAACACACAGATAAATATACAAACAGACAAATAAGCCGAAATCCATACACATACACAAACATATGAAACATATATATCAACAAACTAACAGATATACATATACAAGAAATGCACAGAAGAGCAGATGAGGACGTGCACACACACACACACACACACACACACACACACACACACACACACACACACACACACACACACACACACACACACACACACACACACACACACACACACGCACACACACACACACACACACACACAGACAGGACAGACGTTAAACTCCAAGCAGAGCAGAGTGCTCGGGGCTGTTGGGAAAGATTGGACTGCAAAGCCATTGGAGCGTGACACCGGGAGACGTGCTGCTCGTGCGATCTGGCCCCGGCTCTTCCGAGCGACGAGGAACCGATGACACAACTCCCCCCAATCCCTCGCATGGAAATCCACAAGACAAACAACGGGTGACGGCCTTTTGCAGCGGACTTTAAATCAAAGGCCATTTTCTGTATGTATACCATCAAACACACGGGAGGGAAGCACTGTAAACACTGTGGCGCAGTTCCATTTCAGGGGTTGGAGCGTTATTCAAACAATGCGCTCCTCAAGGAAATGAGTTTAATGTGTCGGTAATTTGACTGCTCGGAATAGTTTCTGTGTCATTTATGTCGTTTTAACCCCCCCCCCCCCCACACACACACACACACACAATGAAAACGCCTTTTTTTTCCCTTTTTTGCCTTTTTTCGGATTAATTAAAAGCCAAAGTGATTCCAAAGAAAACATTTTCAACCAAACCCAAACGAGGTCGCGCTGAAAAGGAAATGCGGTGAGTTCAATTTGCAAGGTTGAGGGAAACGTACCAGGGGTGAAATGAAACGTATGTTTAATGTATACGTTCCCGCCGCTGTTTTATGGGTGTCTCTTTTATTTTTTATTTTTTTATATTTTTTTGACTGCAAAAAAAAAAACCCAATCATATCGGCCTAAGCTTGGATTCGCGGATTTTAATTCCCCCGCCCCCCCCCCCCCACCAAAAAAAAAGAAAAAAAAGATAATCGACGTGGGCTCTTCTCGCCGGACGGATGGACCGAGCGTCTTGGAATGAACCCAAGTGACAGGGGTCGACGGGTTCGTCCACCTGCAGCCCCAGGGCAAAAGGAAGCCCCCGTTCAGCACAACAGGTGTGCCGGCCCGCAAGAACCATCAAAACAAGAGAGGGAGAGGGAGAGGGAGAGAGAGAGAGAGAGAGAGAGAGAGAGAGAGAGAGAGAGAGAGAGAGAGAGAGAGAGAGAGAGGCGGGGTAGGAAAAAGGAGGAAAAAACAGTAATTATCCAGGGTGGGTACCGTGGATATCACATGCATCCGCTGTGATTTGTTTTCTTTGCCCCCACTCAGACTCGAGTGTCACGGCAACACATTTAAAAAACAAAAAAAAAAGCTGCTCCGACTTAAAGAAGTTGGATCGGTTCCACGTCATTTTTTTTTTGGGGGGGGGGGGGGCGATAATTATCTGCCTTTCAGTTTCATTTTGTCTTTCTGCCAAGTAGAGAAGAAAAAAAAACAGGTACTGTAGAAAGAAAACAGGGAGAAAAAGAGAGGATTGGGCAGAGAGGAGGGGAGAGGCTCAGAGGAAATTGGATAAAAAGAGAGAACGATTAAAAGAGAGCGATAAAGCCAGAAGGAGAAGACTGTTTGTTTTATTTTCACTTATCTGTATAAATATTTGTATATTTTAACAGCACGGTTTTACATTTTCTGTTTCAATTTAAGGTAATCTCTATAGGTTTTACATATAGTTTACATTCTGTATATGTGATGGATAAATTCTATACTATATGATATACAGTATAAAAATATAAATATATATTTATATACTGTATATATATACTGTATATACATATACTGTATACTGTATATAAACAGTTTATAAATACATAGACTGTATTTGTACTGTATATATACTGTATATAAATATATATACTGTATATAAATAAACTGTATATACATATATACTGTATATAATTTTTTACTGTATATATAATGCATATAAATATATACTGTATATATATTTTTTTTCTTTACATTATTTATATTTGACTTCGTACATAATTTTTGCACTTCTGCCTGTATTCTACTTTTTATATTTTTCACTTTTAGCTTTGGCAAATGTAAAAGTAGGTTTTTAACGTTAAGGTCCCACGTTAAAGCCCTTTGAATTGAATTACAGTAAGAGAGAGAGAGGGAGACGTGAGTCGAGGCGGCACTCGTAGACCCAGGTTTATGTTTCCAATTCAGCAGATTACGATCACAACGCGCACCCTGGAGCAAATGGGCCAGAACTGGATCTCGCCGGGAGGTCCTCGGCCGTACGTACACACTTTGCTTTGGTTAAGGATCATTAGTACGCTCTGCGCAACAAAGGGTCCTGAGAACGACACGGACACACACACGTGCACGCGCGCACACGCAGGCATGCACGCACGCGCGCGGGCACACACACGCACGCACACGCACACGCACACACACACACACACACACACACAGACATTCACTGGCAATGGCATTGATTTGGGAATGTAGAATGTCGCGGGGGGGGGGGGGGATCCTGAGCTGGCGGGGTTGAATGGGAAAGAAGAGGAAAAGGCCACATCGCTCCATTGTATCGCAGTTGTTTTTCATTCAGTTTTGATGTGAGGTGTGTGTGTGTGTGTGTGTGTGTCTGTGTGTGTGTGTGTGTGTGTGTGTGTGTGTGTGTGTGTGTGTGTGTGTGTGTGTTGAGAATGTGTGTTCTGTAGCCGCAAGCAAGTGAGTGGAAATACCGGTCTGGTCAAAACACATACTCATGTGCATGGGCACACACACAAACACACACGCACACGCACGCACACGCACGCCCACGCGCACGCGCACGCACACGCACACGCACATACACACACACACACACAGTATGCCTACAAACACACACACACACACACACACACACACACACACACACACACACACACTGTCCAGGCTCATCCATGTCAGCAAATGTACAAACACATGCAGACACACACACACGCTCAACCGTCCTGTGCGGCCTGGTTGCCCCGTGGTTGACCACTTTTATGACAGATATGCACGGTATCTAACGTACCTCTGCATGTTTAGATTCTTCCACCAGGGAAAAGGAGTTATGCTGGTGTATGCACAACAAAAGTGAAATATAGAAATATGGATTAAAATTGTATAAGATTATTATTACTCCATTATAAAATGATTGAGATTCGGCAACCAACAGCTGATGCACGGTTGACAATTTGCCGTCCACTTCTTTAAATTGGTGTCGGGCCGTGTTGCCCTTCACCTTCTGGACCAAAATATAGTGACACTGCGGATCATTTGGAAGCAGCTTGTCACAACCTCAGAAGGACCACTGGAAACCGGGTGTAACATGTTTACGCCGGGTCTCCACGGTAACTTTATTATTAGTTGAATCACTTTTTGTTACTTAAACAAAACCGCTGTTTCTCCGACTCTGGCAAAATAATAAAGCAATAAATCTCAAGCTCAATTGTGATTCCGCAGCAATGCAGAAACACACGCTTAAATGAATGTCAACAATTCCCACGGGTCCCGGCCCCGAAAGGGAGAGGCGCCCGTGTTGGCAGCGTCGCACCGGCTTCCCGCTGGGAGGACACGCCCGGGTACAGCTGCTGCCGCCCTGGGTGTTTTCCCAGAGCGCTTCCCTGTGGGAACACAAACATCCCAACATCCCGACGCACCTCCACCGAGCCGAGCTGCGGGGCTGGAACCACGCAGGCCGAGGAAGGGACACGAGGCGGAAAAAAAATAAAAAATACAAGAAGGAGGGGCGGTGCCTGTCACGCGGATGGAGATTGTAACAGAAGAGAGTTTGATAGGACCGAGTGCGGGTCCAGGGAAGGCGCGTGCGGAACGCACATTTGTACTCACCCGGCCCGCATCGCACACACACACACACACACACACACATAAACACACACTGATCTGAAAAGATAGTACACACACACACAGGCAGACGTACACACACATACGCTCACCTTATCCTCCAGCCTGATAAGCCGAGCTCCAATCGTCGGGTATTCTTTATCCTCCCCCTTGCCTGCAGAATAGAATAAGAGACATGTGCATGCACACACACACACACACACACACACACACACACACACACACACACACACACACACACACACACACACACACACACACACACACACACACAATAAATAACATGAAAAACAATTAAAGGTCACATCATGATAGGATTATACAGATTTGTCAAATATTTTCACGTTTGTATTATCTTCATTGGACCTCAAACATGGTGTGCGTGCATGAGTGTGTGTGTGTGTGTGTGTGTGTGTGTGTGTGTGTGTGTGTGTGTGTGTGTGTGTGTGTGTGTGTGTGTGTGTGTGTGTGTTCGTGTGTGTGTGTTTGTGTGTGTGTGTTTGTTTGTGTGTTTGTGTGTGAAGGAAGGATTTGTTGAGTCATCCCTACAATCGATAGTGGAGGAAGAGAAGAGTGGATGACATTTTTAAGGTAAGGAGCTCAACCTCAAACTGAGTTACACAACAACACAGGAACAGGAAAAACTAATGCACACACACACACACACACACACACACACACACACACACACACACACACACACACACACGCGCGCACGCGCACACACACGTTTCCTCCGTCACAAACATACACATTCATAAATACAATCATACACACACACACCTACACCCAAAGGAAAAACATGCTGGCGATCGCTGGCTCTTCTATTTAGTCTAGCCACTGCTGTTGGAGTGCAGCCTGTCTATGTGCGAGCTGTAAACACACACAGAGTGGAGTGCATGTGTGTGTGTATGTGTGTGTGTGTGTTTGTGCGTGTGTGTGTGTGTGTGTGTGTGTGTTTGTCGTGTGTGTGTGTCTGTGCGTGCGTGCGTGTCGGCGTGGGTGCGCGCGTGTGTGTGTGTGTGTGTGTGCAGCGAGAGGCACGTATCAGATCCAGACTGTTGTGTATTTACCTGGAAGAAACATTCCTGGCTTCCCCAGCGTGCCGTCCAGTCTGGAGGGAGAAGGATGTGAGAAGTGGAACTGAGCAACGTTAGAAAATGGGGTGAAAGCAGTGAACATCTCTGGTGGTGGGGGGCACTTCAAACTAGGTAGTGTGAGGGTATTTGAACCTTAAAATGAAACGGCACTTGTCTGGGAAAGAGAGTGGGTAATCACAATCAAGATCTTTACATGAATAAACTTGATACAGCACGGCAAAATTAGAGCAATTGGCATATAACCCTTTATATAGATTATTTATTTTAAGACGTGTTAATAACGTGTTTTTCAGCAACAGAAAACCAGGGTAAAGAGACAACAATTCCGTGCGCAAAAGTTGATTTTGTGCAAAAAAAAAAAAAGGCTCCGCGGAGGGAGGGAGTGACTGGGGACCTGGAGCGCGCTCGTGCCTGATGCACGTCTCCTCGATTTCTCCATCACAAACGTCTCCTATTTCACTCGTTTCAAATTAAAGGCTGCAGAAACGCTCTACTTTCCCTCTCTGCCGAATATGACGGGGCTCCTATGCACGGAGAAGTCCGGCTGACCGCAGGCCCGAGTGGCCCGGCAACATCCCATGTGACGTGGTTTTAACACTACGTTTAAAGCCCAAAGTCGCGTTTCACGAGCGGACTTGGCAGCTCTGTCTCGACCCGTGTGCCAACCGATCGTCCTGCGACAAGCCCTCAAGGGGTTTTTACCTGCGTGCAGCCACCCTAATTGGTCCAGGGCCCAATTACCTAGACCCGAGAGAGGTGTGGCTGCTTAAGCCACACCCCTACCACCCCTACGCCACACCAATACCAAAGGGAAAGGGGGTGTGTGACTTTTTGAGGTATGACCTATGACATTATTACAACAATATGTTTGACTCATAACATAAAATGATTTAATGATGTAAATATCTTTCCACTGATACATAGGTTTTTTATTCAGAATTGTATCCAGAATGATTGTTTCAATCGTATTTTAAAAGAAGCTGAGATGATTGACAGTACACTGTCAATTCTGTTCGAGAACTTACAGAATAAAAGTAAATATATATTATATATATTATATATATACACTTTAGATATTTGTGACATATGCGAATATGAACCTTGAGAGGTAGAGACCTTGAGAGGTACCATGAGAGGTAGAGAGACAGGCAGACAGCCAGACTGAGAGGTAGAGAGACAGGCAGGCAGACAGACAGACAGGCAGACAGACAGAAAGGTAGAGAGACCAGACAGCCAGCCAGACAGGCAGATAGACAAATAGACGGACCGACTGACAGACAGACAGGCAGACTGACAGGCAGACAGAGAGGTAGAGAGACAGACAGCCAGCCAGACAGGCGGACAGACAGGCAGACAGATGGATGACAGACAGACAGGCAGACAGACAGACAGGTAGGCAGACAGACAAACAGGCAGACAGACAGACAGACAGACAGACAGACACACACACACACAGACAGACAGACAGGCAGACAGACAGACGGACAGACAGACGGACAGACCAACAGACCGACAGACAGACAAACCGACAGAGAGACAGACAGGCAGACAGACAGACAGGTCAGCATCTCTACCTCCTCTGAAGCTCTTTGATGCGGACCATCATGTTGAGGTGGCCCTGGGAGTACTGCTCTATCACGTCACGCACATCGTAAGGCTTCCGCGCTTGCTGTGGACACACACACACACACACACACACACACACACACACACACACACACACACACACACACACACACACACACACACACACACACACTCACACACATACACACACACAGATACACACACAAAAGCCATTGTAAGCCTCCGTTGCCTGGTCCCCCCAAAACATCCACAACCCCCATGGGTGCACCGGGTTCATTGTTAACACTGTTTGAATGTGTGTGTGTGTGTGTGTGTGTGTGTGTGTGTGTGTGTGTGTGTGTGTGTGTGTGTGTGTGTGTGTGCGTGTGTGTGTGTGCGCGTGTGTGTGTGTGTGGGTGTGTGTGCATGTGCGTGTGTGTGTGTGTGTGTGTGTGTGTGTGTGTGTGTGTGTGTGTGTGTGTGTGTGTGTGCACAGTGACAATGTCTTGTGCTTGGTCATGTGGAGATCAGTGTTGTGGAGCTCTTTTCACGGCTTGTGTAAAGTAACAATGCTACAAGCGGCATCACAGCGAACCCGCTGACCTCCGCCGTGATCTCCCGTCGTTAGTTAATGACGATTTACACAACGAGGATGGTTTTATTATCACTTTGTCAAAGCACATTGTTCATATTCAAGAGTTTATACAATTTCACCATTATTCATAATAAAATCGGTATTATTCATTTTTATTCTTTTGAGGGTAGAGATTTGTATTCAATTTCGTAGTAACGTGATTATGTGAGAGAAGTGTGATTATGTTAATACAGAGCTCCGTGTTTATTGTTAATATTTGTTTTTTTCTGTTCTTACTGTTTAAATTCTTCCGGTTTCCACTGCTTGAAGGTTTATTTTCCTTTATCATGCATTATTTTATTGTGTACCGTTAACTACAGTTAACCTTTTTCTCATGTATCACCACTTTTCTTTTTTAATATTTGTATTCTTGTTGTGTGTTGTCTATCTATCTATGTATCTATGTATCTATGTATCTATCTGTCTGTCTGTCTGTCTGTCTGTCTGTCTGTCTGTCTGTCTGTCTGCCTATCTATCTATCTTACTTCTCATGTGCTACTCTGATACAACCTTTTTAAATATAATAACATATTTGTTTTTTTATCCAGCATCAGCTAATGACCAGGTTATAATAGGTGTTAGTAGTTGTTAACAGGCCTCACTCTACATCAGTTATTTTTCTCAACAGAGCAGTTGGACACAACACTTCAGGCCCAGTTTTGAAATGAATCAATCGAGCGTGAAAATAATATCGCGAGGAATGCCGCAAACATATTTTTTTTTCACTGAAGAATATTTATTTCAACTTTAGATATGTATTAAGGTTGTGAGTGTCGATATGAATGATTTGTATATAATGTGTGTTTTTAGTAGTATGCAGTATGTATGTGTATGCGTTTGTGTGTGTGGATGTGTGGGTGTATGTATGTGTGTCAGTATGTGTGTAAATCTTTTTTTGTATGTTTTTGGTCGTGTGCACGTGTGCATGATTGTATGTCTGACAGTACGGGGTGTGTGTGTGTGTGTGTTTGTGTGTGTGTGTGTTTGTGTGTGCTTGTGTGTGTGTAGTTCTCCACTGTTCACTTCGGTAACATCAGTAGTTTCCATGATGCTCCGCCAGAGCTGAACGCAACACTAAGACAAACATGCAGCTGCAAGTCTGCAACAGGCGCGCACACACACACACACACACACACACACACACACACACACACTCTCAGACACACTCACACACACACACGCACACACACTCACCATCGCTGCAGCTGCACATTATGCCTTTAGGGCTCTCCCGCATCTTCCTGCACAACTATTAAACCTATTCTTTCTCTCCCTCTGTTCTCTCTATCTCTCTCTCTCTCTCTCTCTCTCTCCCCGTGCAGAAGAGAGGGGCATGGGAGTTGGCTCCACCTCTACTCTACCTCCCTCTACTCCAACTCACTCCACCGCTACTCCTCCTCTGCTTTACCTATAGTGTACTCTACCTCTACTCTACCTCTAGTCGACTGAACATCTACTCTATCTTTAGTCTACCTCAGCTTGTCTCTACTCCACCTCTCCTCCACCTCTGCCACGCCTCTAATCTCGTTGTAATCTATAGTGATGAGAGGAAGGAATCCAGGATTTGTGTTAATACCTTGATTTAAACATACAATATTAGATCGTCAAAATGTGTTGATCTAGAGCCGTAATTAAATATCGCATTACGTACAACGTGCACCGGCGTTTATCTGTCTCACACACATCAATCCGGGATGTTGATTATGAGACAGCGCAGCTCTTTCTCTCTCTCTCTCGCTCTCTCTCTCTCTCTCTCTCTCTCACACACAGACACACACACACAACCGCTCTCGACTCGTCTCCCCCTTTCAACTTCCCATGCTCACCTGGAATTTCCTCCTGGCCACAAAGTACTGCATCCTGCGCAGGACCTTGACCGCTGATTTCTGCGCATGGGACAACCTGCAGACACACGCAACAACAACAACAACAACAAGTACAATCAGCACATTTCTCGTTCAGGCACTTTCGGGGTTAAGTCTACAGATGTTTCTTCGGAGCAAATGCCAACTGGCTTGTTTTGAGCTTGGAGTGAAAAAAAAAAAAAAAGAAAAGAAAGAAAGAAAAAAAAATAACAGAAGGCAGAACATTTGTACGGCTGTACGCTCCGAGCTCCGCTCTAATTGGCTCTCGCCGCATTCCAAGATGGATGTACAATGTGTGCACCGTGCAACAGCAAAACACATGTGGCCCTCAGGGGGTAGAGAGTGTATGCACAAAACAGTACAAACACACACACACACACACACACACACACACACGCACAGTCACAGACAAACATGCATGCTCACACAAGTGCATACACTCATATCTAGCCGACATGCGGTTGCAAACAGTTGCAAGAATACGACAGCGAATGCGCGTCGACCCGATCCGACGTCAGGAGACTCTCGCACGCTGTCTCTATCACCGCACGGCTGCCTAACCGCCCTCCTGTAATCAGGCCAAGTCCACAATCTCGCTCTGTAATCAGTCCTTTCTGCGCAAAGGTTAATGCCGGCGTATCGGCAACAACTGTGAATCTCGGTCCACGGTAGAAATCCAGACACATCTCGTCCAACATCTGTGTCAACACACGGGAGAACCCACTGACGCTGGGCTAAACGGTGGAACAGCACCCGACGCGCGCACACACACGCACGCACGCAAACACACACACACAAACATACACACACACACACACACACACACACAAACAAACACAAAGGCACAAATACAGGTGTGTATATACCTCCATGCATGTTCATACACAACTCACAAACACACACACACACACACACACACACACACACACACACACACACACACACACACACACACACACACACACACACACACACACACACACACACAAACAAACTCTTGCATGCAGGCCGGCATTTAGGGCCGTATACAAAGCGATGTTACGTTGGCATAAACACGGAACGGGGTTTGAGAGAGGCATGCGTACACACACTGGTGTTTGTTTTCCTTTGGTTGTTTTTTTTTTTTTTTCTTCTTCGTGGGAACACATTGTGTATTCCCTGGGTTTATTTGCTGGAAAATACTGCAGGATGTCCTTGAACGTAAAGCATCTGACAGCTGTGTGTTTTTAATGAGATGGCTATTATTGGAAATAACCGTCGGTGATTAATGGACTGGCGTTCTGCTGAGTGAGTGAGTTTCACAGGAATGGGGTTATTCAAAACACATTCTGCCACAGGATGGTTAAAGACAATGTCACACACACACACATACACACACACACACACAAACACGCACACATACACGCGTGCGCACGCACACGCGCACACACACGCACACACACGCACACACACACACACAATGCATATAGGAGATGCTGACACGCACAGGCTTTCGCTGTCTCCCTTCCGCGCTCGAAGCCATTCCAGTGATTCGTGACTTATTTTACTGTGTGCACTTTGGTTGCCCTGGACCAGCGAGCCAGCTGGATGCCTCCAATGTAAATATAGAGTTACAGCAGCAGCGGGGAGAAGGTAGCGCTCGGGGGGGAATTTGTGTATCTGTGGTTCAGCTGTACATTCATCAGAATCCCATTCATGACTCAGCGAGCGAACGCGTACCGTGCTAAACATTCCGGGCTTCATTAAGGCACAGCTTTTAAAAAACGCCTCTCCGTGAGAATTCAAAATGGAACGAGCCTATTTACTGAGCGGCGGGCCACGGGACGTAGAGTTACGGGGAGCGTAGAGCAACTTGATGCAACATTGAGCCATTTGTCTGTGAAGATGAAGATGAAGATGAAGACCATAAATTGGATATATTACATGCAACGGGGTCACCACTCCGAGGACACATTTATAGGTATATATATTTATTTTTGTATCTATATTTGGGCTCTGTCATGTGCTCAACACCCTGTTTGAATCTTGTCATGAGTCACCCACCAGCCTCAGACACCAGGAAAACACCTGGATTCGATCATGCTCTTTTGTTCTCCGTCTCATTTTGGGACATTAATTCTTCCTCTGGAATCAAGGCAAATCTTTTTTTACAGCTTGAAATCTCCCACATGTGACCTTCAGGTTTCTTTCTGGAAGGGAGATATTCAAGGTAAGCCAGCAAGACGCTAAAAAACAAGCGCAGAAACAGAGAACACAGAGGCAAGTCCAGAAACACTATCTTACATCACGAAGGGGTCAGAGGTCAGATGGGAGGGTTTCCCCTGTTACTAAGTGCATTTGTTTGACTGCATTGGTTTTTAGGCAGTTTGAGACGTATAAACGTGTCTGTGGAGTCATAATATGCACTATAAAATTCAGTACTGCATTGTACCGTTAGGGTTTATGGTTTATCACGGCGGCCAAATCTGTGGAACAGGTACAAATGAGCCACGTGCCAACGTGATGATCCATTGTACCCCCAAAGGTTCAAGAACAATGTACCTAAGAGTAGTATGAACTGAATATGCCTTTAATCTGTTTTGTGCATGTGTGTGTGTGTGTGTGTGTGTGTGTGTGTGTGTGTGTGTGCGGGTGTACTTCAGGGGCACAATGAATGGTCTTTTCTGGCACATTGTCATGTGACTGCAGCTTTAGAAGAGGCTCTCTGCGCTGGAGCGACAAACACATAGAAAATAAATGACCCCATTCTATGTTATTTGCATGAAGGGGCAATGACTGTGTGTGTGTGTGTGTGTGTGTGTGTGTGTGTGTGTATGTGTGTGCGTGTGCGTCTGTGTGTGTGTGTGTGTGTGAGTGTGAGATAGAGCGATAGAGAGAGAGAGAGAGAGAGGGAGAGAGAGAGAGAGAGACTTCTTTGAAAAGAGGGAGGGTGGCTTTGACATGGACCCATAGTCAAAAACACTACGACACGACACGAAACACACACACACACACACACACACACACACACACACACATACTAGCACACGCACACAAACACACACACACACACACGCACACCCTCCCCATTCCCAAACATGGCTCTTGATGGAGTCAACAAGTCGCTCTGAGGTCTTAATTAGGCAGCGGGACGACAAAGGGACTTAACAGACAATGCACTGACATGGGACCATAAACACACAGATCAAAGCCTGTCAGACTGCACCCCCATCCCCCACCCCCCGACTCGACCCGACGACGGGAGGAAATACACAGAAACAATACCAGAGCAGCGACAGGAGTTGCAACCCCTCCGTCCCTCCACTCCTCCGCCTTACCCGCCCCCCTCCCCTTTTTCCATAAGATAAAAGCTTGTCCGCATCCCTTCCACCCATCTATCCATCTCCCTGCTCTTTTCATCATCGGCGTGGAGGAGAGGGGGACATTTCTTTTTCATTCATGGGGGAGGAGGAGGAGGAGGAAGAGGAGGAGCAGGAGGAGGGGGGGGGGGTGTTTGGCCGTGGCGGTGAGAGGACTCGGAGGTCGGAGCGTAATTGGGAAAGAAAACACATGTAGGAAACGAAAAACATGTGCGGTTTTGATCATTGTATGGCTGAACCCCCCGACACACACACACACACACACACACACACACACACACACACACAGAAAAACCCCTTCATACAGTACCACCTCTTCCTGCTGCTTCCCGTATTGCACAAAAAGGCGCGCACACACACATGTTGGCCAGGGACGCGCCATAAAAGAATGACATGAATCTGCTTTAGTCGTCCAGATGAGCACCGCTCTGCCGATGCTGCGCTGGAAAGATGTGACACTGACCCTGCCCACTGCGGAAGTCAAGTTATGCGTCTGTCTGTCTGTCTGTATGTCTGTCCGTCTGTCCGCCCGCCCCTTCTTCCTTTTTCTTTCTCCTATTCATTTTTCTTTTTTTTTTTTAACCCAGATGAATATTCACGGGACGGCACACTGTGTCTTGAACGCATCAGGTTCGTCAGGTGCAAAGCGGCATGGAACCAAAGTGTGTATCGCAGTCACAGCTACACCCTCTGTGGGAATCAGCAGCGTTTTGGCAGAGTCGGAGAATATTTTCGGGGCGTGGAGATCCTCACGGAAAGGTCAGTGCACGTAGGGTCCGGGTGTAGTCTGAAGGTACGGGTCCACGGCGTGCCCTAAAAGATGGGAAAGCGATTCGGGGGTTCTGACAGAAGGCTTCTCATCCACCCCAGGGATGAGAAGCTGAGTCCACGAAGCGACAGTGGTCGGAGCTATGGTGACGTGGGGGGGGCTGCAAAGGTGGAGGAGCGAACGCAGACGGGTTTGGAGCAGGAGGCAGCAAATGGAACGACAGCCTTGCAGGAGAGAACCGGGGTCTTAAATTCGATGCAAGCAGAGACGGGAATCCAGCGAAGTGGCGGGAAAAGGGGGCGTGGCATGAGATCATTCGGGTTGGGCTGAACAACTGCTGCATTCTGGATGCGCTGTAAAGGTCAGACGGAGCAGACGTGATTCAGTGTTTGAGTTTCTGAGTGTGTCTGTGTGTGTGTGTGTGTGTGTGTGTGTGTGTGTGCGTGCGTGCGCGTGTTTCTGCATGCTTTTGTCCATGTGTAGGTACGTGCTTCTGCATGCGTGCGTGTCCGCGTGTGCTTGTCTACGCCTGTGTCATCCCGTGAGTGGGCGTGTGTTTGCCCAGGATTAAGCCCTCACGGGGGAGATCTTCAGAACAGACTGTCTATTCTTCAGCGGGTCGGCAGTACAGTCATTAGAAGCATCCAGGCAGCGCTCGCCGGAGAAATGAGTCTCCGCTTGAAAAAGCCGTGACAGACTCAGCCCCGCAGCCCCGCAGCCGGAGCTTTCTCGCTTAATACGTTTTCTCTTTCCTTTTTTTTTTAGACGGTCACTTCTTCGCTGGGAGCTCCGAGGTTGTCAACGGCAACTCCGTCTCGTTGCCCCGAGCCCCCGCCCTCCCCGTTCTCCACACACACTGTTTTTTTGGCGGGGGGACGGTCAAATATCCTGTGCTTCCATGGAGAGCTGCAATAACCTTGGAGTGAGTCAGGGGGGAAAAAAGTGGCCTAAGACATCAGTGTGCCACGGTGTGTGTGTGTGTGTGTGTGTGTGCGCCTCAGAGATAAGTTTTATGACCGCTGCTTGGCTCCATCAAAGGGCTCTACTCATCTCCTGTGCCACTCTGTCCTTTCATCATATCTGGCAGGAGGAGACGTCATCCTGCTGTAAAAGTGATGCTGAAGATAAGACCGGAAGATGGACGGACGCGGACAGGTCGGAGAAAATCTGAGGGGACCCTGCGGGCCGAGGAATAAGGAACGAGAAAAAAACGTGCGGATATCGTGACCAAGGCAGGGAGGGGCATCCGTCAGAACGCCTATAAGAGTCGAGGAAGGTCCGGGAAAATTGGCGTTGAGGGAGTTCTCCGAGCAAGGCACCCAGCGGAGACATCGTACCGCCGCCGATGGGGTTCAGCAGCTCTTCTACCGTCCCGGCTTCTTTTCTCGCCCGCGTTCCGCCCCCGCCCCCCGGTTCTGTTTAGTGTCCGTGTGTCCGTGTCGATTTGCCGCCCGTCCCCTCCGGCTGTTTTCACGTCCCCGTTTCCCAGAACCCGCTCCTCGATCAAAACGCGCCGGAGACAATGGACGCGCTTGGACCAGATGGGAGCCCCGCGCTACAAAAAGCAACAACAGAAGAGAGAGACCCAGAGGAGGAAAGAAGAAAAAGGAAGAAAGAAAGAAAGAGAGGAAGACAGAAAGCTCGCTCGGCATATTTGATGTTTGGTGAACGTCTGAATGTCACCCATGAAAGAAAGAAAGATGAAAACAATATGTAACAGGCAAAAAGAAAGCGTGCGATGGTGAAAGACAAATAAAGGAGAGTGAGAAAGTCGAGGGGTCCGACATTTATGGTCTTTTTGTATTCTTTTTCCCTTCTAGTTGTTTGATATTGAACGAAAGATGTAGGTTTGTGAGAAGGTTGTAAGTGCGATTTGAGCACTTCATCGACACACACACACGCACGCACGCACACACACACACACACATACACACACACAGCCCCACTCTTATAACTCCACCGTAAACTCTAGGGTGACTGGCATTTAGAAAAGACATTTGAGAGTGACGGAAGCATTCAAGTGAGTTGTGAGTTGGTTCAGGTTGATGTTGGGGCCGGTTCCACAAAGCCGTGGCCACCCTGGGCCACGCCCCTCCAAGGTCTGAGAGGCACAGTCGCTGGTCTCGATCGTCAACGCGAGAAGGCGGGACGAACGCTGATAGAGGGCAGTTTGCCATTCCAAACTACTGCGGTAGGATTGAGGCCGTGAGAGCTGATCTCTGGTCAGCGGACGGTCCCGCAAACTGTCACTTCCTAAAAAGGGAAGCGGGCTGGACGGGAACAACCCCAAGAGAGGCCGCTAAACTTCACAGAACCTCAACTTAACATGGTGAGAGCTGCGATCACTGCGGGCTGGGACCCGAGGCCGCGCATCCACAAGAGGTCTACTTTGAGAAAACCCCGAGTCACACCTATCGAGGGGTTTGGCGGCCGATCTTCTTCGGGTCAGACATTAGACATTTGAATTCTGTTGCCGTCCGCAGTTCTGAACCTACCCCCCGGCTAATTTGTTCTCAAGGCATCCTCAAGGTTTTTCAAGGCGAGCTGTTTATCGCAGTCAAATATCAAAGTTGCGCGTTTGCTCCACCACGCCGAATTCCGATGTGAGTCGTCGGGTTCACCTTTCTGAATACAAAGATCGGAAATTTGATCAATCGGGGGAGGGGGCGGGGGCGGGTTGTGGTCAGTAAACTGTGGATATGAATGAACATTCACAGGAAAGAACAGCACCCTCAGACGTTAAAATACCCGCCACTTCAAAAGACACAAATAAATAAATAAATAAACAAACAAATAAATAAATAAATAATCTATCGATCAGAATGAGGCATACAGCGCTTTTGAAAACAGGAAGTGACATCATCGAGCAAAGACGAGTGTAAACACGGACGTCGGAAGAAATAAAACAACTTGCAGTTTTGGATGGAATTCCGGGACTCGCAGTGTAATCCCCCCGACACAGGAGATCTTATGGATTACCACTTTAACTTCCCCCCTCACTGATTCTGAAGCGTCAAGCGCCGTCGTACTGGATATTACACCAGCACCACTACACAGGAAGGCTGACTTGCATTACAAAAATGCACCGCTTTCCACACGACTTTTAAAAGGAAAGTTAAAAACAATTCTTCGGGACTTTGTGTTGTGGACGGAAGGAATGTCCAGCAGTAATTACATCCTCCGTGTGATGTCGACTTATGTGGGTGAGACATGACCGCTTCCCCGTGGGAAGCGTTCCAGGCCCCGGGCGAGGCCCCAGAGCAGAGGTCTGGGTTTTACCCCTCTCTACAAAGTGGGTTTAATTAGAGAGCCGGACAGGACGGGGTTAATGTCTCAACGGTAAAACAGTGTCCTCGAGGCTCGAAACCTGAGCCTAACCTCAGGTGTGGCCGCGATGTGTGTAGCAGCGGATATGGATTTCTGTGTGTGTGTGTGTGTGTGTGTTAATGACTTAAATGCACGCACGCAGTTCGATAACATGGGAAGAGGGGGAATCGAAAACATACACACAGTATTCTTTTTTATTTGAAATTGAAAACCATTCTAACAAACACACGCAACTCGACAATCATCCCGGCAATTATGACGATGATTTTATTGCCACAATAGCGTCGCATGACTGCGGTCTTCTCTCCTCCTTCTCGGAATTGGATGAACCCAAATGCTCTTCGTTTAATCGTTATTTAACCAACGAAGGATGAGGATACTTGATATTCACTCTTTTTCACTTTTCACTTGTAGTGTGATTTGAGAGATTTTTAAGGCAATTTCGTGTTGTTTGTTTCCCGCATTTCCCGTGATAAAGAGTCCAGATACTTTAAACACTATACAATCAAATGTCTATGCTGTGAATGACTATACCAGAAAAATGGATGGATCAGGTTATCCCAGCAATCACTTTGACAAAGCTTCTACAACGGAGCAACGCCGGGCAGAGAGAACGTTTCCCACAGGGAACTAGAACGACTCGCTTTCCAAGAACACACACACACTCTGGGCTGTTTTGATGAACGGCCACTGACCAGAAGTTTGACTTACTGTCTGAGTGAAAGGCTCCCCAACCAACTAAGCGAAGATCACTTTTGTTGACTGACTGATCTGACAGCCTGATCGTGATGGATGTCCAGGCCAACAGGGAGCCCTGCGAGGGGCCACACGCATACACACACACACGCACGCACGCAACCACACACACACACACACACACATACACACACACAAACACAAGCATGCACACATGCACACACACACACACACACATACCATCACTTGCACACACACACACACACACACACACACACAGGGATGCATGCACGCACGCACACACACACACACACACACACACACACACACACACTCACACACGCACACTTAAAGATATTCAGCATAAATGGATGGATGCTATATCTATACACTCATATACACACACATTCCAACACCCAAGTGGACCCCCATTGCACAAACACTGCCTCCTTGTTTATACCAACATTCTTGAGGCATGGGGTTTGTGATTGTGTGTGTATGTATATGTGTGTCTGTGTGTGTATGTGTGTGTGTGTGTGTGTGTGTGTGTGTGTGTGTGTGTGTGTGTGTGTGTGTGTGTGTGTGTGTGTGTGCGCGTGGACTTGTGCATGCGTGCGTGCCTGCACACACTGGGGCTGGAGGAGAGAAAGGAGGGGTATTGAGTTTCTGGAGAAGGAGAGAGGTGGTGAGGCAGGATTTATGATTCATGGCCTAATAGGATTTGTTGCTGTTTAGCAGGATTAGGCATGTTAGAGAAAGAATCTTTTTATTGCTGCTAGTTGGGGGGGATTCGGGGGTCGGGGTCCACACCGGACCCTTCAGTTTGGGGGATAACCTCTTGTGGCACTGTGGCCCCCGAGGACAGCCTCCCACCACCACCACCACCACCTCCCCCTTTCCCATTAAAGCTCCCAACCTTGGATTAAATTGGCTGTTTCTCTTTCATAGAACGATCATAATCCAAGCACATGAGACCAGCGTTCGGCCCGGTTGTGTGTGTGTGTGTGTGTGTGTGTTTGTATTTTTCTGTGTTTGTGTGTGTGTGTGTGTGTGTATGTGTGCGTGTGTGTGTGCGTGTGTGTGTGTGTGTGGGGGGGGGGGGGGGGGGGGGGCAATTAGGCGAGCGAGGTCCTGCTGGAGGTGACAGTCACAGGCATGGCCACATTCAGCCGGGCTTAACCCGCACTGCGGGCGGGAGAGGAGGATTGAGTGATGGAGGGAGATGGAGAGAAAGAGATAGAGAGCGCGAGGGAGAGAGGGAGAGAGGGGAGAGTGTGTGACTTGTTGCTCTGATTCGCTAAAGAACTTCCCTTTCAGAAGCCATCGGGTTAGGATTATAAAACCATGCCCCTTTTTATAAAGAGTCATGTTTTCATTCATGTGTGTTCGGGGCTACAGTGTGTGTGTGTGTGTGTGTGTGTGTGTGTGTGTGTGTGTGTGTGTGTGTTTTGGGGGGTGACTTTAAAGACTACTGTTTAATTAGGCCTTTCTACACTGGTCAGCCCCTTTGTTCCCTCACACAGCCAGGAAAGGCCTGCTTGACCAAGCTAATAGCTACTGCTGTAGGGGGTGGTGTGTGTGTGTGTGTGTGTGTGTGAGTGTGTGTGTGTGTGTGTGCGTGCCTGCGTGTGTGTGTGCGTGCGAGTGTGTTTGTGTGCGATTATGTGAGTGTCCATGAGAGAGAGATAGCGTGAGGATAAAGCGCTGTGTGTGGCATTCCTCTCAAACTCATTAGTGTTTCCGTGTGATGTGTTTACGTGTACATGAATATATAACAATTAATATATATATAATATATAATATAATATATATAATAATATAATAATTTTAGGTGGATAAGTAGGTGTATTTGTATTTTTATTTGTACATTGGAGTTCACACTGGTACACATGTCTAGGTGTGTGTACATATATGGGCATACATGACGCCCACGTGTCAACAGAAAGCCTGTGTAGTGTATGTGTGTGTGTGTGTGTGCGTGTGTGAGCGTGCGCGCTCGCGTGTGTGTGTGTGTGTGCGCGCTTGTCTGGGTGTGCGTGCATGTAGCGGCAGTTGTGGTTTAAAGTCAGATGAGTAGTGCTTGATTTCAATGTGGAGCACCGAAGAAAAACAGTGTTCCTTCTGTTTCCAAGAACGCACACCCTGACAGATGTGTGTATTTGAGTTAGTAATCGTGTGTGTGTGTGTGTGTGTGTGTGTGTGTGTGTGTCGCAGAGAGAGAGAGAGAGAGAGAGTGCGACTATAGAATAAGAGACAGAATAGGGGAACACGTCGGGTCGCGGGACATTTCTTTCTAAGATATATTTCACATTTATTTGGACATTTATTTTTGATTGATGCATTCATTTTTACACATAAATGTCATTAAAAATCATAACTTCTACATAATCAATTCGAAGCGCCCTCCATCCTCCATGATACAATAAATGATAAAAGATGAGATATTGAAATTCACGTGAAACAGTTTCCTCATCTGCAAAGCGGAATATCCGTTTTGAAAGCTCAGTTAAAAAAACAATTCTCGTTTAGCCTCAATCTGTTGATTATTGTCCTAAATGTGGATTTTAACAGATAAAAAATGTAAAAAAAAATTATATTCTCTGTTTTTTTGCAGCGTGATCACATCCCGCGAGCCGGAGGGAGCCGTGGCAGCCAAAGGGCCGCACACCTGCTTCCAATACGCATGGCATCGCTTCATTTACTTAGGCTCCAATTCAATTTCTCAACATTGTTTTACTGTAGGTCCGGTCAAGAATGCGAAGGGAAAAGGGCCGCTTCAAACAAAGAAGCAATGGAGCTGATTCGACATGAGAAGCGGGGAGGAGGCTAGCGTTACAGGTAAGAGATATGTTTGAAAAAAGGCCAAAGTCCACTCTGCAGGATGCTTTTAGGCTGCAGAGAGGAAATGACTGGCTGCAGGTTGGCCGGTAGAGCCGCCCTCCATTTCTCTCTCTCTCTCTCTCTCTCTCTCGCTCTCTCTCTCTCTCTCTCTCCCGTCGGTTCGGTTTGGTTTGGTTTGGCTCGGGTCCTTTTAAATATAGAAGTCAAGTGACGAAAATACTTTGGTAGAAAACAAGTCAACAACAAAACAAAAAAACCTTAGGAGACCGACTGAATAACACCACATGGTGTAAACACTTCTCTTGTTGTTTTTAATTCTCTAGATAGAGAGATAAAAGGATGGATGGATAGATAGATAGATAGATAGATAGATAGATAGATAGATAGATAGATAGATAGATGGACAGATAGTCAGAGAGACAGACAGGCAGACAGACAGACAGGCAGAGAGACAGGCACGGGTTTACCACGGAGCGCGTGGCAAAACAAGACCCCCGAGCGAGCGGCGGAAGAGCCCCGCCCCCGCGACCCTTCCCGAGGGCGACCATGGGCTTGGAGCACACCGCGCCCGTCGCACGCGGCCTGGGGCCGGCGGGATCAGATGACCGCGCACGGAGAGTTCAGGCCCCAGAGCAGCTGAAAGACGATCGGCGGGGTTCGGCGGCGGCGGAGGGGGGCGCGGTCTACGATCGGTGGAATTGACCTTCCCCGCTCGGCTGTGATGTGAGAGGCGAGCGTGTCACGGTGCGTTACAGACCTTTGTTGCCGCTCTGTGATCCCGGCTACAAGGAGGCTGGGGCGGTTGTTTTCCACGCAGTATATTTTGAAGTGCTTGTTACAACTTGCTACTTGGAAAACATTTTTTTTTTGTTTTGTTTGCGTGTTATCTATACTTGTGAGAACGCTATTCGAATCATTTCTTTATTCATCAAATCTTCCCGATTCACAAGGGGAACAAACAGCCGGGACGTCGGGGAAGGTTTCAAAAATGCCGCGGCCCGAACCTCGGATGAAGACACAGAGAAGAAGTGCTCACTTCCTCGGCCACCTAAAGGATAACCTGACATCTAATCCAAACAGAAATAACCATTCCACCGTATCGCAACACCCCCTGGAGAGTATGCATTTCGTAACACGGCCAAAACCCGACGGAGAAACAGAACAAGGAGCCCCGCCTGCGCAGGAAATCACATAACAAGGGAGCGATGGACTCAAAACCGACGGCGGCAGTAAATCCAGTCGCGGCGCGGGGCCGGAGCCAAGCGCTCCGACACGAGGCAGGTACGGAGAGTCCTGCGGGGACACTCGACGATGTGTTGTCAGTGGCGCCGCGGCGACAGCTCAGAACCGAACCCCATCCAGGAAGCACTCGGAGCTGGCGACCGCTCGCACCGGCGCCTGCTTCCCCCCGCGCCGCTACGGTAAACGGGGGGAACAGAAAACAAAAAAAAGCTCAGGGGATGGGTGGGAAAAAACAACGGGGAAAAAAATAGAAAGCAAAGCAAAGCAAACAAACAAAGCCACAGGCTTTAGAAGATGCAGAAGTAGAAGAAGGGGGTGGGGGGAGGAGGAGGAGAAGAAGCGAGGGATTCATCCAGTGTTTTTCAAAGGGCCTGGTTATGAGAGCAGTTATCTCAAATGAGGCGCTGGGAACGGGCTGCAAAGCCATAATTGGATGCTTGTCCTCGGCCAATTTTTCAGGGCAAATTATCAACGCATGGGTTGGATCGCCGGGACCACATTGTGGAGGTGGGAACAGGCAGAGCTTTCAGGGGCCGGCGTGACGCACTAATAGAATCATTTAGCGCGCCGGGATAATGACAGCCTGTGATGGATCGGCCGAGGCCTCCCATCTGCTGCCGCTGCAGCCGCCGCTGGCCTGCGAGGAGGGTCTGGAGGACGTCAGGAGGACCAGAGGTGTGTGTGTGTGTGTGTGTGTGTGTGTGTGTGTTTGTGCTCACACGTATAGAGAGGGTAGTGCACTCCCGTGTGTGTGTGTGTGTGTGTGTGTGTGTGTGTGTGTGTGCATACACGCTTACACTGAGGTGTGTGCGTGTGTGTGTGTGTGTGTGTGTGTGTGTGTGCATACACGCTTACACTGAGGTGTGTGTGTGTGTGTGTGCGTGCATGCGTGCGTGCGTGCGTGCGTGCATGCGTGTGTGTGTGTGTATAAGCGTGGCGGAGGGCCATTTGGCAGCGTGCACAGAGCCTTGTCTATCTCGGAGTGTGCGAGTAAAATGATGACTGAGCATGTCGCTGCCGGGCGTCCCCGGCGCTGCTGCTGCCGTGCCATCGCAGATCAGGCCTCACGCGCCCTTTGCTGCGTGCCAGGAGAAAAAAAACAAAAAACCTTTCTCACGTCCCAACCGCGGGAGTTTCCCTCCTTTTTTTTATGCTGAAACGGGCTCAACAAATTCACAGAACATTGTGATTCAATGAACGTTAATCGCATTGCGGACACAACTGGGAGGGCGCTGACCGTCTGATCGTCTACTGGACGGGTGACTCGAGGCTCGAATATTCGGGGGCCCTTTGGCGATCCAGCGAATTTCATATTGTGAGGGGTCGTTTGAAGAGGAATAGAATAATGAACGGGTGGAACTTTGTGGCCTACTTTGTGAGCTATCTTTACAAGCCTAAAGTTTTTTTATTCGGTGTCACGCCACTTTGTCGGGAGAGCGTCGGGGTGTGCGTATTTCATGCGCAGCTGTGCGATAACGCGCTCGTGACTTAATGTGTTTGAACATGGGATTTTCCACTTTTTGAATCTAATCTGTTTGCGGCGACCCCAGATCACACAGCTGTACGCTGCACACAATGCTAAATCACCTTTTATTTAAACGTTGAAATGGGTTTTTCCCGAGCGCGTGCTTTTTATCCGGTGCTGCTCTCCACGGAAAGCAATTTTTTTTTTTGTCTGAAAACACATCTGGAAGCCGCACTTTAAAAAAACACCTTAAGAACATTTTAGTCTTTTTCCATTGACTTCCATGGGGCCGGCGGTTTTTGTCAAACAGCCTCCAGTGGCCATTCCCGGAACTGCGGTTTGTAAAGCCGCACTTTGGATTCCAGACGCCTGCCAACTCAAAAGGGATCAAAGAGAGTAATATCATCTTGTTCATCTTGTTCATCTCGCTGCCCGGCGGCGATTTTAACGATGGCACCAGCCCAGTTTGACCGAAAAACCTCAAATCATACCAAACTGTCACAGCAAAAAACAACAAACAGTATTAAGCCTAATAAGAAAAAGACGCCCACGCGAGGGCGGGACGCAACCGCGCGCGTCCGGATGAGACGGAATCTGGATCCGGGCGCTGCTTACGCTGGGGCTGGAATTCGGCCAAGCCCGGGGGAGGAGGACACTTCGCGGGCGGATGGGAGACGGGAGAGGAGAGGCTTGGGGCGGAGCCGCTCGGGGGTGTGCGTGCGAGTGTGTGCGCGCTGTACGCGTTCTCCTCTCTACAAGCGCGTCCAAAATGTCACAGAAAGGAGAACGCGACCCGTGCGCATGCGGCGTCTGACGGATTGAAACGCGCTCGCTCGGGCCAACGTGCTGTTTAGGCTCCCCGGGCGCTGGATCCCACCGAAAAACAAAATGTGCAATGGATAAAAGTTCATTTGGCAACGCCGGAGAAGGCCGTCTGGCCGGAAACACCGCGCTATAAATTATATAAATTTTCATTCGTCACGCGTATACACGGAGGAGGAGATGTAAAGGAGCTAGGGAAGAAAGGATGTCGTGGAATAAAAGGGAAAAATCGAGCGGAATTGAGAGAAATGCAGCCTCCCTCCCTCCCTCCCTGTGCGTAAGGGAGGGAGGGAATTGGGAGTGAAAAGTGAAAATCAGCATTTTTTTCTTTTTTTTTAAGGCCTTCAGTCTTGGAGTGGGAAGAGGGGGAGGCGGGGGAGGAGGAGGGATCGGAGGGGGAAGGAGAGCAGAAGGAGGAGAGGTGAGAGAGGGGAGGAGAGGGGAACAGAGGAGGGGTAGAGAGAGGAGGGGAGGAGGAGAGACTCTCCAGGCCTACGGTGGTTAAACTCGGGGTCTCCCTTCTTGCAGGGACACGTGCGCAGACTTAATCAAGCACGATGCCAAGCTACACACACACACACACACACACACACACACACACACACACACACACACACACACACACACACACACACACACACACACACACACACACACACACCTCCCCATCTTGCACACCCCCCTCCCCCCACCCCCCCACCCTGGAGCTCCGCCAGAACACATGTGGGCGGAGGTCGGGGGGTTGAGTTATACTAGGGAGGACAGAGTAGAAATACTACTGACTCCAGTAAATGACCCCCCCCCCCCCCCCCCAAAAAAAAAAAAAACGAAAAAATTAAAAAGCATGTAAAACAAGAGAAAAACATTGGCCAATGAGTGTCATACCCCATTAAATATACTCATTGTTGGTGATGTCTTACATGATAAATAAATACACTGGCCATTCTATCCCCCTAAGGGTATTCATAAATAATATAATTATCATAACTTGTCGTGTTTTCCAAGCTATTTGGAAATCAGAATCCGCTTAAAATGTTCTTATAATGCAAGGCTTATGATGGGGGGATTTTTACACACATTTACAGTATACACAGTGAAGTCCACACCCACTCAACACTCCCTCTCTCTCTCTCTCTCGCCCCTGGTGTTCCTGCTCCCCGTCTCCTCCGTAAGATTAAACTTTATCCTGCCTCTCACATTCTCTCTCTCTCTCTCTCTCTCTCTCTCTCTCTCTCTCTCTCTCTCTCTCCCCCTCTCTCTTGTCTTCCTCCTCCCAGCGGAGGCCAAGTGGGTCCAAGGCCTGAGGTGCAGGGTATAGCCATTTCATTTAATAAGCAGCTTAACTCCGGCGCGCACGCCGCACAGGAACGGCCTTCAGCAGAACTCCACACTTACAGTAAAGACCTTTACTTTTACGCACACACTGTGATAATCACATCCTGGGTTTCCATGATGGTATTTTCGAGGGATCGCGTTTTGTTTGCCTTTGTTTCACCAAATAAATAAACGGAACTGCATCTTGCAGCAGTACCGCGAAGCACAATGAAAAATCGAATGGGAATTGACCTTTTTTCTGTGATAGGAAGAATGGAGTGTTATGGAGCTGCACCAGAGCGCTTGGTGGTTCAGTCGACCTTTCTTAGTCGTCACAACCTTTCGGGACTTGGGACCCTCGCTTATTCCCAATGCATTTTTAAGAATAACTTTTTTGTATCATGTCTGCGCGCATCAGTCAAGAGTTTTACACGTTAGAATGGTAATCTGTAAGATTTTTTGTGTGAAAAATCCCTTCTGTGATACGTTATTTGGACGGCACTTTTTTTTGGAACTTCTGACGCTCATATTTGTGGTCCTTTCTGCGCCGTTTCTGTTGTTGGTGGCATGGTCCGTCCCTCCGCGCAAGACTGTGCGCAGTTCTTCTGCTACTTTAAACCAGGCCTCCCAAGATTAAACATTGTTCCCAGTAAGATAGACAGGTTTCGCTGTGTAGCCGTGAGTAATTTAGCAGCGACAACCTGCAAACAATGTTTCCAGTAACAGGTCAGCTTCTAATCTCCTGCACAGAAAGTCCCTGATAGGGACCACGGCGTCTCGGTGCTCTGCAGCTGTTAGTAGTGTAAGTAGCGCGCTG
Source organism: Zeus faber (assembly GCF_960531495.2). Lineage (NCBI taxonomy): Eukaryota > Metazoa > Chordata > Actinopteri > Zeiformes > Zeidae > Zeus > Zeus faber. The sequence continues at coordinate 23,862,083 of NC_137201.1, read as the reverse complement.
TCATTTCGACATATCAGCTCTAATCTCCACTAAAATTATGCACAGGTGGTTTGTTGATAAGGAAGCGAGGTGAAGATTGTGTACGTGTGTGTGTGTGTGTGTGCGGTGTGTGTGCACGTGTCTTTATATGAGGGTTGAGCTCTGCGCTCAGTGCCAAGGAACATAGACACACACACATTCCTACACATACTTACACACGCGCACACACACACACACACACACACACACACACACACACACACACATCCACACACACAAAAACGAACACACACGCATGCATGCACACACAAGGGGGCTTCAGTGGTCCCTTCTGACCTATGAGTGAGGGCTAATTAAGTTGAGGGAGATGACAATGAACAAGGGTCTCTCATAGGCCAAGCCATCACTCAGGACTAGCTGTAATGAACACCCACCTACAGGTGTGCTGATCCCTAGACACTGCACACTACACACAGACACACACACACACACACACACACACACACACACACACATGCGTGCGCACACACACACACACACACACACACACACACACACACACACACACACACAGACACACACACACACACACACACACACACACACACACACACACACACACACACACACACCTCCTTTGTGCATGCCTTCTTTCATTAGCAACAGATCATACTCCCATGAGTGCATTCATTCATGCATGAACACACATGTTAGCAATACACACAATATGTTAAACAGGGAAGCGGTTTGCATGTTCGTGCATTCTCTAATCAAAGACTCCCACACATTCCTATGCACAAACACACGCACGCACGCGCACACACACACACACACACACACACACACACACGCACACACACATGCACGCACACACACACACACACAGGGAAAATGTAGACACTTGCACACAGACCCAACCAAAGAGACACAAACACACTCACTTCAAAGCAGCGGATTGTTTTGCTGGGGGCCGTCATAACGGCGGCTGTGACAGCTCATTAGCGAACCGGGCCCCGTCACACACTAACATCTGTCACTTGGTCCAATGGAGATCAGGCTCCATCGGGCCGGGGTCGCCAAGAGGAAGGGGGTTTGGCAGAGCGGACAAACTGCAGTAAGACGAGTGAGTATAAAGAAATACGCCCTCAGCGAACGTGTGAAGCAGTTGAGGTTGATCGAATTAAGGCAATTCAGATGGCATCAGATCTGTCAATCACAGAAAAAGGTCTTTTCTTCATTGAGTAAACCCTGGTGGTTGGCATCTCAAACCTAATTATTTGTCCGTGGAAGAAATGCAAATGATGAAATTGCTAATAAATGCTTGAATACAGGCAGGTGCAGCGGGCGTGGTGGAGGGTGCCCGAGCACCTGCCCCTTTGCCCCTTGACGTCCATGACGCCCTTTTTAATCAGGTGCGTTTTTGTTTTTTTTAGCGTGAGTGGTTGCAAACAGCTGTATTATACTGTCTCTCGACTAAAAAATGGATCCCCAACCCTGTTTAGATGGTTGGAAGGGGGGAAAAAAAATATCCATTGTCAACTTTGGATAAAATAGAATAATATAAGCCCAAATAATGGCCATATTTAAGCAGGCGCCACTGTGTGGATTTAGTTTTAGACATTATATTTATAATCACAGCAGGAAAATAATGTAGCAACTATCGTGTTTTAATGAGTCACATATCCCAGAATAAATTACTTTACATTACAGTTTGTATATTGGTTGCTAAAATTCAACAGGTTATGCTGGAAATGGTGTTTTAAATTCATGTACCACGTGCCTCCTTGTGTCCTTTGCGTCTCTGCACGGGCCTGCTGCATTATCCTATAGAACAAGTTGCACTGGTGTTTTTTTTTTCCTTTGTTTTCGCCATGCGGCGGTGGAACGCATGAAAAAATCCCGACGGTATAGTGCTGTGTACCAAACATCAGCCATTGAGACGTACATGTACTCACACAGCCCCCAACAAAACCCCACATCAAATGACTGAATTTCCCATTTGGCTTTAGACGGGACTGGCGGCTGCTCTATGACACAGCTCGCAGCTCTCCCCACCGACATCCCTTTTCCGTTTTTTTTCCAATGAGTGATTAAACCTCGGCATTTCATTTCCGAGAGACTCGCCAGATAGAGCTACACCTGCAGGGCGACGTCTGCCCGGACTTTATGGGCCTGATTAACGGAGCGCATCCTCAATTAAACAGATTATTTCCTTTTTCTGTAAACGATAACTGGAGGTCCTGGGTCCCTCTTTTGCCGCGGGGCAGAGTTAAAGGTACGGGGAGTCGCCGCCTGCACTTTCATTACCGACAGGTATAATGACCCCAGAGTTGGTGCCAAGGAAATAAAAGAAAATGAGAGAAAACGAGCGCTCACACGTGAAGGAGCATAATGTTTTCCGATGTCACAACAGTCATCCGCAAAATGAAACTTGGAAAAAACACGGACTGAACACGAGCGTCCATCCATTTTTAATGAGCGTAAAGCTCGCACAATCCCAATTGGCAAAATCTCGATAGTGCATGCACTGTAATTGAGTGTAGTGTTGCGCCCGATGCCAAGAGCTCGGCTCGAACCGGAGCGGGGGCCTCCGGCCAAAACAAAGGCGGCATGTTCGGCGGGTTTGTTTTCGCTCTCCCACGTCTTTCGAGCGCCGTGACGACAGGAAATTAGTGCTGACTTCAAAGTCTGAAGGGGAAGTGTCTCTCTTCCCCCTCCTCATTGAGGCGTCGTCCAACTCGTCTGACCCACAATGTGAACACACACCTATATTCCACACGCACGCACGCACGCACGCACGCACGCACGCACGCACGCACGCACACACACACACACACACACACACACACACACACACTCACACACACACACACATACACAGAAACATATACAGGGCATATACACAGGTGTACATGTGCACGCAAGCATACACAAGCAATTAAACACAACCACATATGCACAAACATGCTATATAGACATTTAGTTTCCATCCTCTCATATACAGTGTACTTCAGACATGATATCATCCCATGGTGTAATGGTAGCTTGGGGGCCACAAACTTGGGAGGGACTCATTTCGAAGAGCCACTCGGAGGTTTGAATAATGGCAGAGGGGTGGCTGGCTCTGCGATGGAATGCAAATATTAATCTTCCCTGTGGTTGGTTAAACTTGAAATTTAAATGAAACAGCACCATGCAAATAGCTGTAGAGCTTGTTTCCAAGCCAACGGGGTGCCGGTCATCGTTGCTGTTTCATGTCCTTACATCTACACGGGGTCATATCGATATCATTTAATTAATAGTGGTAATCTGATCACCGATTGAGACGCATTTCTTTTTTAATAGCAATAGCAATTCCTCCCAGCCACGTCTGTCCAAGCACAGACTTTAGACTAAAACCCAGAATATGGAGGCCTACCAACGATCCCTCACTTGCAATAGTAAAAAAAAAAAAAAAAAAGCTCCCAGGCAACGTGAGACTCCACAATCACAGCAGTTTTGGCAACACAGGTATATAAACAGGCACGAGCTGAACGCCCTAACTGAAAGAAATGTAGAGAGGGATTGAAGATGTTAAAGCTGACAATGGATGAGGGAGAAAAGATGCGGAAGACCAAAAGGCCTGCTCTGATCAGTCGGATATTAAGAATGAAAAACATACAAAGGGCTAACAAACCGCGGCGTTATTGTATTTCAAGTGTCTGCCGCTTCGTTGCAGTCCTCAGCGGCACGCTCCTGTTTGTTTCAGCTCAGTTTCAAGATCCTTTCCTCAAATGCACACGAACACAGCCTGGATTCGACGGGTCTCGGCCAAGTTTCCATGTAAATCACGCCACAGTTCCCAAATGCCCCATGTCGGAAAGCCATCCAGCATCCCGCGGTCCGTCAAACGCACCATCCGATAATCGGATGCTCGCCAGCAGAACGCCTGGAAGAAACCCGATCTCGGTCGCCATGATATCACTCGTTGGGCTTGTAAGTCCAAGATTTAAATTTATGTGAAACAGAAACAACTCAAGTTTCTCTCTGTACTGGTTGGACCAGCTACAGTATGCGTGCATGTAGGAGAAAGACATTGTCCCCTTGTGTCCACATGTGTCCATGTATTTTTGTGTATGTGTGTGTGTGTGTGTGTGTGTGTGTGTGTGCATGTGCGTGCGTGTGAGTGCGCGTGTGTGGTGGGGGTGGGGTATTTATAGGACTGCATATGCTAACACTTGGATAACACTTGCTATGGGTGTATGTGTGTGTGTGTGTGTATTTGCGCGTGTGCACGCCGGTGGGTGTTTTAATGGATTTTCCAGAGGCCTGCAATACCAGTGCCATGTGTTAGAGGCCTGCATATTGGCCATGACACCCAGACTTCTCCACTCCCTCCTGCACAGCAGGGTGGCCCACAGCACCTGCTGCACCATGAACACACCTGCGGTGCACCTGAACCCAACTTCAAATAGGACAGAACCGAGTGTAGCGCAATAGAATAGAGCGAAGTGAAGTGAAAAACAGGGCAGAACTAAAAATAAACCAGCTTCAACAATGGCGTTAGGCCAATTTCCACGATTTTGAAAGCGGAGGGATGAAAAAAAATACATTTTTGTCATGACTTCATGGTTGGACACCCTTGTGTGTAATGCACCTGAAGTCTGGCCATGCAATAAATGGCATGATTAAATCGGAAGTGAAATCCAGAACTTACATTCATAGACTTCAAGCACAATCCCCACTGCCACATCTAACCACAGGAGCGACGGCGGTTCAAGCTCCTGGGCACCATCTCCCGAAAACAAACTGACCTTGACAGCCAACTGTCATGGAGTGCGTCTCAAATCAAAGTGAGTCAGTATGGCCCTCTCAACAATATTATTTGGAAGATCAACCTGGAGAGGGCGATAACAAAATCATTGGAAAACAGCAGAGGACGGACCATTAAGGAACTTCAACCTAAACAGCTCTATGTGTGATGTTGTGAATGAGAGAGAAGAGCGAAGAGCTGAGAACACAGGAAATTCCTCAAGTTCCCTGTGGGAAAATAAAATGACTGTGTTCTATTCTACTCCATTTTTATTTATTTTTTCACCTGTGCTGTCAGCACGCTGGTCATACAACACAGAGTATTTGTTCTATGCATCTAAGACAGAGTGGGTCTGCAAGTGGAGTTCAAGTTCTTAACCTGCAATGCGACTCTTTATTCATTCTTAAATCATCAAGAACCGCTGCAACAACTCTGTCCTGTGGACGACCTGTGGGATGACAAGAGCACAGTTTTCTTGTCCTACAGAGCCACCACCAACCCCCCTCTTTGGAGAACTATTTTACCATCTTTGGGTCTATAAACAACTAGTCACTACTCCAAGAGGGGGAGAATCACCACAGGTGAGACAAATAAACAAAGAACCAAACAACAACATTTACACACGGAAAAACATAAACATCGGACGACAACATGTATCTAAAAAACAGAGTTAATCAGGTCCAGAAAAACTGGAACAGCGACGGGTCTCTTCCTGTCATAGTTATGGCAGTTAGTGAGGGAGGAAAGGAGAGGGATGTAACCAGGAGGGTGCTGGGGTGCGTTCAAAGCAGGTGCCGGTGGTGTGAGCGCCTGTACAGTATGTGTGTGTGTGCGTGCGTGCGTGCGTGCGTGCATGTGTGTGTGTGTGTGTGTGTGTGTGTGAGTGTGAGGCGTCCACCGGTGAGTGTACAGGATCCCAATTGGTTCTGGGGTATAAGGTTGGTATTATGTTGCGGCGCCTCCAAGCAGCAGAAAGGGCCCCGAAGCCACCCCCGAGTCCCGCAGCCGCATAGACACCCCACGGCTGCAGGAAAGCCCCGAGCATCCCGCCCCGCAACCACAGAAGCCGCCCCGCCTACTCCATTTTAAAGGCAATGGAATGGATCACCATTGATTGAATAAAATATCCTACATTCCGAATGTACGGTATAACATAGATGACCACCCAAGGAAACAGTGCTATTTCTAGTGTGGACATAAATGCAAAAACAGAAATGACTGGAAAGATGAAGACGATTTGTTCCAGGATAAACTATTTCTTTATAGAAAGGAGATGTTTTAAATAGGGGAATCAGAGCGATTAGACAAAACAACAAACCCACTTTCCTGCAGTGAAAGTCACCACATTTGTCAAAGGAAAGAGAGAAATTAGAGGGAAATGCGGCAGCAGATGCCGTTATGAGACACAGACTTGTGCCGTGGCAGTCCTCCCGCTCCTCCCGCCAGCGAGCGACTTCGACCTGAGACTTTTCCCTCGTTCCCTCCGCTCCCCCTCGCAGCTTCACCGCCTGGCAGGGACGCCTCCCCGCGCCGCTCCTCCTAACTCTCTTTGCAGAGGACGGTTCCCCCTCACTGGAACTGGAAATGCTACTGAAACAGCTCATTTCCTCTCCTCTGGCTCGCTCCTCAGAGGATTTGTTGATACCAGTCGAAGCCGCAAAGAGGCAAATCCAGTCGGGAGAAGTAAGTCAGCCAGAAGGGAGTTTGGGGCGAGGGTAGGAAACTTACCCTGAGCCCTGAGTGGCCTTTGCCGCGGCCAAGCTGCTATAGGAGGAGAGACGGGAGAAAGCACAAGAAGGCCTCGCCGCCGTTCTCCCGGCGCCGCTATCGGGCGTCCCCAGTGGGTCACCACCGCCGGGGGGGGGGGGGGCGAGGCGAGCGCGCCGGAAAAAAAAGCTTTCGCCGGGAACGTGCCGTTCTGGAGCCGAGGGCGCTCACGGGTTGTCGGCGTGTTGACATTTTGGGGTTTGGAACCTCGGGTGGAGCCGAGCGTGCGTTCTCGAGGCGATTACTTCCGATTCCGCGGTTCGACCCACCGCTCTCGCTCTCTTGCTCTCTCTCCCGCTCCCTCCATTTCACGCTCCTTCCCTTTCTGAAAGGGGACACTTTTTCCTGATGTGGGAAGACAACGGCTGCATCCAGAATAGCGTCGGTACTACTCACACACACGGATACCGGGGTGTACGTACTACATGCGCACACTACCGTCCGGCGTACTTTATTATGTGAAGAAAAACAATTCTGTCATACCGCCGCACCACTGCTCTGACCCCGCCCCGAGCAACCCCTGTGGCCATTTCACCCGGGCACGGGGACTAACGCGCTCTAGTTGAAGCGCATCCCCTAGTCCGGGAGCGGGACTGCCCGCCCCAAAATCCCGACGGAAACCGGTCCGGAGACCGGCGTCGATCGGGGCATGGGGGCGGCCTGACGTGGACCCGACGTGGCGTGCGAAAGCCCGGGAGAAACCAGGCAATGAAAAGCCGTCGCGGGGCCGGCCTCTCTCGTCGCACCGTGACTAAAGAGCTTGTAAACCGCACCCAAACATTTGACGGCTACAAGTATAAACACACATGCGCCTCGTAACAATTAAACCCTAAATGAAGGAACAGAGCGAGCGAGCGAGAGAGAGAGCGAGAGAGAGAGAGAGAGAGAGGGGAAAAATACGGAGGGCAAGGGAGGTGGAAGCCGTTGACTCTGAGTTGGAGTTTCCTGAGAAAGTTTTGTGTGCGTGTGTGTGCGTGCGCGCACGTGTGTGCGTGCGTGCGTGCGTGCGTGCGTGCGTGCGTGCGTGCGCGTGCGTGCGTGCGTGTGTGTACGTGGGGGTGGGGGGTGGAGGGGGGTGGTGCTGCGAGGTTCAGCGGTAATGGCGTGGTTTGTGGTGCATGTTTATTTGAGTTTGTCACACCGAAGGGGAATGGGGGACAGGTGCTGATAGTTGGTCCAAGAGTGGATGCTGGATGATGGTTCGCA
>NC_137201.1:23846839-23849339 GCF_960531495.2 Zeus faber | reverse complement strand
AATCAAAAATAATCAAAAATAATCAAACCACTGCGTAGGATATGGTAACGATTTATGAAATACTGATGTAAATATAAAGTGGCGAAAATTCTCGAGCAACAGGTGGTGCCAATATGGACGAGTCCTCCCATTGTACTGTGCCGTGTGTGAACTGAAGTGTGTGTGCGGTCTCGTCATGTGTTGTCAGTAAAAAACAGACACACGTCTGTATGTGTGCGTCTGTTTTTTCTCCTATTGGGGACACCTGCAACTTTGTAGGAAAGAATTAAGCTCCTTTCAAGGGTCCATGTGTGTGTGTGTGTGTGTGTGTGTGTGTGTGTGTGTGTGTGTGTGTGTGTGTGTGTTTGTGTGTGTGTGTGTGTTCACAGTCACTCATCTGGCAGTGTGATTTAGCATCTGCATCCACGTGCACCGCTGTGTGTGGTGTGTGTGTGTGTGTGTGTGTGTGTGTGTGTGTGTGTGTGCGTGCGTGCGTGCGTGCGCGCGTGCGTGCGTGCGCGTGTGTGTGTGTGAGGCGGTCGTTCCCCCCTGTCTTTCTGTCCGTGGCATCGCGTCGTGACGTGCTAGTTTCCAGTGGATCCCCCATGGGGCCGTAACACCACAGCCTGCTACAGCCACTAAAACCAGTCCCATCTAAAGTAAACAGTAGTGCAAACATTCCTGCATCTGGGATCAGCAGCGTGTGTGAGAAAAAGAAAAGAACCTTCGACACCGAGCCCCAAAATACACTCACTGACACAAAAAACAAACAAACAAAAAAAAGGACACTACGAGATGAAATGAATCTGCCAAAAAGCAGATGTTTACCAAATAAAATATGCAAATACATGACGAAATAAGAGTATATACAGATGGAATCCAAAAAGTAACCAAACAGTAACTTTCCCGAACCCAGCAGTAACCCCTCATGCATAGTTCATTCTGTATTTCGATTTTTAAATTTGAACTATTCAAATTATCATTTGTTTTTCATCATTAGTTTCACATCTAAATAAACAGATTATTATATTATTATTTTTATGATCAATTATTTTTTTAGACATTTTTATTCCTCCCCTTGCGGACAATTTTGTACTCCTCCTGCGTCAATTCAGGCTTAAAATCCTCCATTTTTTTTGATGTATCAAAGTGGAACCGACGCAGGTAGACACACAACCAAACAGAAATTTTACGACAAAATCACGCGTTTTGGAGAGCATGTTTCGAGTTCAGTTTGGTGACTTCATAGTTCAACTTTCTTTTTTTTCGGTTCATGCCCTAACCGGGTGCTGAGCGCGCTGTGTACTGTCAGTACATGTGCTGTGCCGTCTACTTAACCTACTTAATGATTAAAGACCGACAGGTAAAGAAAACAACAGGTTGGGCCCCCCCCCGCGGGGCCCCCCCTTCCAGCCACGATACAAAGACTGCACAGAGTGAACCAGTGACTCAGATGCGGCTCAGCCGACCTTGACACATCACCAGGAGCCTCCAGCTCCGGGCCCTTCTGTCTAAAACAAAAGAACAGAGAAGTGCAGCGTCATCCAGACGCCCGAGATGTGTTTTTGACAAAATGTTCTACGACTGCACACAATAGACTGTAAAAGGGAAAGAAAGGGGGGCGGGGGTGTGTGTGTATGTCTGTGTGTGTGGTGGAGGGGGAGGGGGGGGGGGTGTATCCCACACTTGTTATAATCGAGTTTTCTTTAATTTGGTCTCATGCTCTCTGTGCAACAGAACCCAACTCAAAGACGCTTTGATATAATATTTATGAGCATCGTGACTCGCATGGATGGATATCACTGTCTCTGGCTCCCAGCTGGGACAGTGAGTGAGCGAGAGAGAGAGAGAGAGAGACAGAGAGAGAGAGAGGAGAGAGAGAGAGAGAGAGAGAGGGAGAGGCAGGGGGGCAGGAGAGAGAGAGAGAGAGAGAAAGTGTCTATGTGTGTGTTTGTGTAAGAGCCCATATTCCGATGGGCTGGTAGTGCGCCCCACAACCCCCGCCCCCCATCCAAAAGATTAATCACCCAGATGTTTCCTTGTTTTGCTGTTGGCTCCTTCTCACATTATATATCAAACATAACTACTCTCCCTCTCTCTCTGTCTTTCTGTGTCTTTCTTCCGCCCTCCCCTTACTTTCCCCAACTCTTTAACTCTGTTCTTTTTTCTCTCTCTTTCTCCTCCCTCCCCCTCCCTCCCTCTCTCTCTCTCTCTCTCTCTCTCTCTCTCTCTCTCTCTCTCTCTCTCTCTCTCTCTCTCTCTCTCTCTCTCTCTCTCTCTCTCTCTCTCTCTCTCTCTCTCTCTCTCTCTCTCTCTCTCTCTCTCTCTCTCTCTCTCTCTCTCTCTCTCTCTCTCTCTCCCCCCCCCCCCGTCCCTCCCCTCTACCCTCCTCACCCACAGGGCAATGTGTTTTGTGTTAATGGGCATGTAGTGAGTGAATGTGGATCAGCGGAACGGGGCTCTCTCTTTTCCAGTTGCAGTTTGATTTCAAACAGACATGTCTAATTTAATCATGGCGCAT
>NC_137201.1:23841839-23844339 GCF_960531495.2 Zeus faber | reverse complement strand
CCGTGCACTTGGACGTGAACCTCTAAACCTTCAGCTGTGAACTTGAACTTCAAACGAGGGGAGGGAGGGAGGGACGGCAGTGGAAAAGACCAGCGTCGGTGACGCACGGCCTTTGGGTCGTCCCTCCGATGCTCGAGACCATCTGAGAAAACAAACATCGTCGGATGATGCGTGACGCTGAAGGCCGCAGAAGCCGTGTTGTCATTTCCCTCGCATTCGTTCGCATTTTTTCCCCTTCCAGATCGAAATGCAGAGGGGGATGAACAGGGTTGTTCCCACTGCCGCTCCATTACGTGCATCGGGTCGGGCATTTGTTTGTGTATAACAAAAAAAAAAAAAAAGTTTTTCACCCAAATTGGCCATCTTAAATATTTGGTATAATTGTTCACAGATAACTCAAAGGCATTGGGTACTAGGGATTTTGCCATGGGTGATGTTCAAGGGACACGGATGTGGAGGAGTGTGTGGGAATTTGCACACACATGGGAAAGTACTGTTGTTTGCTCTGTTCATGGCAGAAAATAAGTTAATTGCATGTTTCCATAGTACATGATCCCATTTTGCATGGTAATCTTAATCCGGTCTGTTTGGTGATTTTGGCTTCATTAGCATGGTATGACTGCTCATGCTCGCTGCGGTGAAGAAAAAAAAAAAAAAAAAAAAAAAGAAGAAAACGAAATAAAACCTCCATCTCGGTCGGATGGAGTTGGCCTTCCCGTCTGCGCAGTGGCGGCGTCAGCAACGTAACTGTTTTGAGAGAGAGCCGCGCGGATAATGACGTCCAATTTTTCTTTTTTTTTATAAAAACCAGCTGAACTCGCACGGCGATGCGCGCGTGACGTCTGATCCCGTCTGAGGAGGGACTTTCCCTTTGACCGGGACGAGTGTACGCGGGTGAAGGTCCGTGCGCTGCGCTACGTCAGCCCATCCGAGACCTTCAACAAAGTGTGTCCTCGCGCTAGAGACGGACGCCGCCGAGAGCCGGGAGACCAAACCACCGGAACATTAGATTACCCGAATCAATGGAACTACTCTTGTTTCTCCCTCTCCCGCTCTTTAAGTGTGTGTGTGTACATTAGGGGTCTGCCTGTGGCCCGGCCAAACAAAGATGGCCACAGTGAGCGGTGGGCCGCCCGGTTGAATGGGCGCTCTTATCTGCCGGGGGAACGGCGGCAGCGCATGGCCCCGATGACAATACCCCCCACTGTGCACCTGTCCCACACGATTCAACTCGGTCCGTGAAAATGTTTCGGCAATGTGCGATGGACGCTCGGCTGAACAGTCGGTCGCAATTCTCATCGTGTCTAAAAAGTCAACAAATCGATTCAAACCCAATATTGATGAGGTGGCTCGCGACACGGTTCCGTGTCGCGAGCCACCTCATCAATATTGGGTTTGAATTGATATGGAATTGATCTGCGTCGTAAACCGAACCGTGAGAACCGCGTCGGAAAGCCAACAGCGAGCGCTGTTGTGCACGTGGATTTCGAGTACGCAAGCGATCCGTGTAAGACAAATATATGAGGAGCAGGAAAAGGAGAGGTGGAGAGAGAGGGGTGGAGAGAGAGGGGGCGGGGGGGGGGGGGGGGAGAGACGGAGGTAGATGGAGAGAGAGAGGAGGAGAGATAGAGACCCGATTTGTATAAGCCTCCTGGTTCCATTCAGACCTACAGGCTTTGACAAATGGAGGCAATGAAGGGGTGAGGCCTGGCAGGGGCTGAATTAAAGCACTAGTGGGGTGGGAGAGAGGGGGCTGGGGGAGGGGGCGGGGGGCAAGACCCTCACCCCTACAGAGAGAGACAAGTGAACTGCATGGAGAGGGGAGGTCTTCCAATTTGTTCAGCTGTCTATCTGTCTGTCTGTCTGTCTATCTGCTCTTTGCTTTTTTTTTTTTTTTCTCTCTCTCAGTCTGTTGACTGTGTGCTGTGTGTTTGCCCCTTAATGGAAACTCTCTCTCTCTCTCTCTCTCTCACTCTCTCTCTCAAAGCAGATGAAGACAAAGAGAATAACGTTTTTTTTGGATATTTTACGAAAAATACCCCCCCCCCCCCACAAAAAAAAAAAAAAAAAAGATTGGCTGCGATAGGTTCCGAAAGAGGAACAAATCCATTTCTCTACCCCCTCGGAGAAGCACGGAAAAATCCTTTTTCCGGCAAAATGTCCGCCCCAAAACATCTCCCATTCATCCCTCGCGCTACTTCAGTCAAGCTTGGGTCAATATGGTGCTCATGCTCGCGCAAACACGGTGCAACTAATGCGGGGCCAAAATCCCAACAGGGTTCATTGAGCGGGACAAGTCGAGGAGCCCCGCCGCGCCGCTATCCATTTCCCGGTGACAGTCATTTGTGTACCTTACACTCTCAGCACCAGCCAGCGGCCACCATTCACATTCTAATGGATACCCCCGATGGGGGACAATGGCCGGGGACTCGCCGAGAGCAATTAGTAGTGGACTCCTCCAGTGTCTGAGCCGAAAAGACTTTTAGCCTCGTTGTTCCGG
>NC_137201.1:23821839-23836839 GCF_960531495.2 Zeus faber | reverse complement strand
ATATCACCAGCTGAAAGGACGCCCTCGCAGCCTACAGACGTTTGTTGTCGCCTTTCTGTTCTGTGCAACAACGAGGGGGGGGTGGGGGGGGGGGGGTGGTTTAAAATTGCTTGCTTATTTTCTGCACGGCCTAAATCCACCCGGCTCACGTCCGCGAGGCCTTTTCTTGCCGGCGTGCTAAAAATAATATCTAGGTTACAACGCCGCGCCGAGGCAACTTCCCCGCGTGCAACGCAGTCCCAGGAAGCAGCCCTCTCAGCGCGTTGCCACGGCGACTAACCACACGTGCGAGTCAGATAGGGGTGAGCGGTCAAGCCGGCAGTCAAGGAACGTTGTCTCGTCAACTATAATAGGCCCAAAATACAACCTTCGTTTCTGCTGGCGCAGATGTGTCGCAGATAGCGGTTTGCAGTCGCAGGTCGTGCCCGGGGCATCTGATGAACCCCGGCAACAAAAAGAGCTGAGTTTCCAAACACGGGATTTTCTTTTTTTTTTTTTTTTTTTGTTGCAATTACTCCCAGATTTTTTTCCGTTTCACTCGCGGCGTGTCACAGCGGTACGAGGCAGAACCGCTGCGGAACGCCTCGCCGGGGTCTTCCACGGGCTGAGACAAAGTTGGCCGGCGTCGCGGTTCTGGCGCGGCGGTATTTGTTACACGTTTGAAACGGGATATTTGGATGTTTTGCTGATGCCTTGTCTTAACTACTGCGCGGCACAAGCTGGGGGGGGGGGGGGCTTCTGTCCGTGCGCACAAAGATGCGCGACGGGCGGCAAACCCAGGAAATGAATGCACGTCTGTGCCATAACCCCGCTGCGGCAAGAGCACTTCTCAATGTCCGGAGCCAAATTTTTGCACAAACTGCTTTGACCCCGTTTGGCGGCGTTTGGGGTCAGAGAGGGGGCTGATTTTAGTAATTGTGATTAATCTGAGGGGCGTGGCCATCACCGTCCGGCGGTGGTTCCATTGAGCGAGCGAGGGGAGCCCATATATCCGCGTGATGTCCGCTCGGCTGCAGCTGAGGTTAACTGAGGAGGACCCGTCGGCGGAGGAGCGAGAGGAACCAATGGCAATGTCAACAAACAGACTGCCTTTGGAGGGCCCGCTCGCGCTCCTCATTTCTCACCGCGGCCAAGCGCGTCCTCCCGTGATGAATGGCGACGGCGGCGCGGGCGGCGGTCGCGCGGGGTCCACCATTGTTTCGTGGTGCATTCTCCCGACCAAGTTCTCGGCGTGGAGCAACGGGTGACAGCTGCGGCCGAATCTCAGAGCGTTGTGAACGGGAATGTGGGACCGTGGCCCTGTTATGTGCCTGTTTGCATCCCTCACGGAACAGGAAAATCCGGATGGCGGCGGGCTCGCTTCGCCGTGGTTTTACAGGTGACACTATGCGATCTCTTGTCGACCGCAGCGCCCTGTCGCCCAAGAAACGGCATAATGACTGCTTTTCGAAGTAGTCATTATGAGCCGTTGAGCTTCCATGTTTTCGGGTTCCCTCCGGGTCCTCGGCGTTTCCTCCCACATCCAAAGTCACGGGGGTTAGGCTAACTGGAAACACTTCATCTCCCACCGGGGCGTGAATGGAGTGTGTGCATGTGTGACCGTGTGATGGACTGGCATGGACGCCGACGAGTCAACTGAGATGAGGCTGGAGTCAGTTTCTTTGTTTGTCTGGTTTTTTTTTTTGTGTGCCATCAAATTTTTTATTTTTTCGGTCAGGGATTTCAGAACCGCCTCTAGATCGATTGACATGTTTAACTCTCACTGCGGGTCGGCAGTGAGAGTTAAAAAAAAAACGCCAATGCTGTTGTTTGATGCTCTCAGACGGACAATTAGCGCCTGGGAAGTCTGCCTGGTGACCCGCGTGTCGGCGGATGCCTCCTGGAAAACGGCGACCTTCTCCGGGTGGAGTCGGGCGGAGGAAAGCTTGCAGAGGGGCGGCGAGCCGCAAACCGGCAAAACTCCCATCTAAATTTGATCGTGCGTATGAATTGGGAAAATCGTCGAAAAACCGCTTGTGAAAATGCTGATGGCCTGACAGGCTAGGAAAGGCTGACAAATTCGATTTCACTCACTTTTTTTTTCAAGGCACCCACTCAGGTACAGTCGGTCACCTCCGCCCTTCATACGCTCATTTGAAAAAAGCGCTTGGGGGAACCCCAACCGCGACGGCGCAAAGCGTGAAAGACGGAGCTGACACGTCCAAACATCAGGGGCGCTTCGGCGGAGGGAGCGTCACCTCTTACCGTACGTAGCGCGCTTTCCACTCGCGTCGGAGGAAAAACGTGACACTTCGGTGAGAAACGGCGAGTGGCGTCAGCGTGCATGAAAATGTCAGGTTGGCGTTGCCGCCTAGCAGGTCAGAACACATGGTCTCTTTTTTAATGGTTTGGTGCAGCTGCGGGGGAAGCACAGATTCCACTCGGCCACAGGGGAGCCAAATAAAACACAGTGCATTTACAAAGAGCAGCAGAAAACAGGCAGCCATTAGGTATTTCGCTGAGTGAGCCGCACGACAGGACGTTAAATATATATCAGTACAGACAGCAAATCCGTACAAATAATTGAAAACTGCATTTCAGCTCGATACATGCGTAATCCCGATGTGCGTTCTGAGCAAACCTGCCGTTTGGTTAGTCCGGTAAAAAAAAAAGTTCGTTGTGTAGTTGCAGCGAGCACCGAGTGACGCAAGAAACAAATATTGAGGGGGAAAAAAAAAAAAAAAAAAAAGGCCTTTCATGAAATGGGGCAGATGTGGGATTTGGGGGAATTGCAAGGCAGCCCTGCATTATAAAAAACACCTCAAAGTTGTGTATCAGGAGTGCTGCTCCACCATTCATTTTGTGATGGGATGTCACGCCGCTCACGCCGCTCACGCCGCTCACGCCAGCACAGCCTTTCGGAACTGGGAATTTGGAGGTTTAAGGGGCTTAGCGCAAACAGCTTTCTGACTGGGCCGCTTTACTCATTCATTTTATTTCATTCCTCACCCAAATACAATCAATATGGCATCTCTAACCTGATTGTTTTACACATTTTTGAGACGTTCGAATCTTGCGTCGAATGAGATGAAATAGGGTTCAAAAAGTGAACCACCCTCCCCCGGCCATTTCAACCCCTCGAAAACTCCCCATCGGGGACGCCACCTGTTCCCGCAGGTACAGGTGGCGCGCACGCTGTGCGAGGCGGGTCGGTCAGCCGAACGGCCACGCGGTCAGGCGGACGACCAGTCGGCGAGCGATCCAGGGGGGTTCGGCGGGGAGGCCGGCGGAGCTCCCCAGCCAGCCACGCAGCTGTGCTACCGACAGATGGGTGCAGGGCAGCGTGTAGCCGGCCCCTCCAGGCCCCTGGCACATCAAAGTCCCGCAGCCCCCCAGCTGGCCGCTTCAAAAGGCCTTTAGGCGCATCGCAGACTCCCATCAAAGGGCCTGGATGCGGTGCTCGCCCACGCACGCCGGCCGGCCGAGGAAATATGGTTAAAAGCACGTTACTGGGTTAAGGAGGGAGGAAAGACGTGCAATTTAGAGGGGTTGGGGACGAGAGGGAAAAGGATGCGAGCGCATACTCTGGCTTGGGCTTTCGCCATTTCACCGCAAACGATGCGGTTTCAAACCAAAGTGGTTCAAGTCCATCAGGGCAAAGAGCTGGCAGAATTTGGCGAGACCCTGCGGTGCTCTCTCTGTGTTTATCAACTTCCCCTCCTCCCTCCTTCCCAAACTCCCTCTCTCCATCAATCCCTCCCTCCATATCCTCTCTCCCCTTGTGGGGTCATGTCTTAGGGTCATTTAATATAAGCCATTGGCTACACAGCCAATTCACACCTGGAATTGCCCGTCGGTAGCAGCGAGTCGCCCTGAATGGTGGCATTGTTGTCCTTGTTGGGGGCTCAGACGGCGGCACACCAACCAGTGGCCACAAAGAGGGCTTTAAGGCCTGGAATAACTTGACTAAATGGAGGATTTGTGAGTGCGGATTATCACTGGCAAGCAATGCAATCAACCAACCAACCAACCAGCCAACCAGCCAACCAGACAACCAAACAGCCAACCAACCAGCCAACCACCCAAGCAACCAGCCAAGCAACCAGCCAACCAACCAACCAACCAACCAGCCAACCAGCCAACCAAACAGCCAACCAACCAGCCAACCAGCCAACCAACCAGCCAACCAACCAGCCAACCAGCCAACCAACCAACCAACCAGCCAGCCAACAAACCATCAACCAACCAAGCAACCAGCCAGGCAAACCAACCGTCCAACCAACCAGCCAGCCAACCAACCAACAACCGACCAGCCAGCCAACCAGCCAACCACCCAACTAACCAGCCAGCTGGCCAATCAACCAACCAACCAACCAACCAACCAGCCAGCCAGCCAGCCAGCCAACCAACCAACCAACCAACCAACCGGCCAGCCAGCCAGCCAGCCAGCCAGCCAACCAAACACCCAGCCAGCCAACAAATCAACCAACCAACCAACCAACCAGCCAACCAGCCAGCCAGCCAGCCTACCAACCAACCAGCCAGCCAGCCAGCCAGCCAACTAACCACCCAACCAACCAACCAACCAACCACCCAATCACCAAACCAACCAATCAGCCGGCCAGCCAACCAACCAACCAACCAACCAACCAACCAAACCAACCACCAAACCAACCAATCAGCCGGCCAGCCAACCAACCAACCAACCAACCAACCAACCAAACCAACCACCAAACCAACCAATCAGCCGGCCAGCCAACCAACCAACCAACCAACCAACCAAACCAACCACCAAACCAACCACCAAACCAACCACCAAACCAACCAATCAGCCAGCCAACCACCCAACCACCAAACCAACCAATAGGCCAGCCAATCAGCCAGCCAACCAACCAACCAACCAACCAACCAACCAACCAGCCAGCCAGCCAGCCAACCAGCCAACCACCCACCCACCCACCCACCCAACCAACCAACCAACCAAGTAACCAGCTAGCCAACCAGCCAACCAGCCAGCCAGCCGACCAGTCCGACCAGTTAAACCAGCATCATTTTACCATAACAGCCACCATGCCAGTTAAGGCTGACTGTGATTTTTATTTTTATCCTTGGCTTAGTACAGGGGTTATTATCAAACAATGCCTGGAACACACATTTCCACACAAACGCACCTTCTGAATGGCTTCCAGTCTAGACCTATTTTGAGAGCTCCTTTGTGTGGTATGACATGGGTGTTTATTGCAGTTTGGTGTATTCACGTGACACCCGCGATACGTTTCCCTTAAGCCGTGTCAGACGTGCATCTCAATTTGCATTAATTTCATGCCTCACCCAGCATCTTCATACAGATCAACATGATTTTAATGTGCGGTTGAAAAAGTGTCCGCCGGCCACTGTGGCACTGGGCCTATTTCTATTTTATTTTTTGCCACTCATGATAGCTCCGGGCCCATTATCCTGGCTCATTAGAGTGGATGTCCAAAATGTCAGAAGAATGTTTTATGGACTGTTGAGAAATCACTCCCAAGCACAAGTCACCCAGTGTTCTGCCACGCCGCCGAGGGAGGGAGAGAGGAGTAGATAAGGGGTTTATATTCTTAGGAGGGGAGGAGGGGTGGGTGGGGGTGCTGCCTGCCTTTAGAGGAGCTTAGGGTCCAGTGTTGCGAATTAAATAGAATGCCCAGACAGAATTAGTTCCAAGGCAGACTGAGAGCCATTCTATGAAACTCAACAATTAGACGGATTAAAAGTAATAACTCAGCCTGCTCTGCTGCAGCTGCATTGTGGTTACCCAAGCACCCGAGGTGGGGGGTGGGGGCTGCAGCGCGATAGTTAGATATACGTGTGTGTGTGTGTGTGTGTGTGTGTGTGTGTGTGTGTGTGCGTGCGTGCGTGCGTGCGTGCATGTGTGCGTGCGTGCGTGCGTGTGTGCGTGTGCGTGTTTGTGTGGCCGTCTCCCTTGGGGGATTTGTGCTTGCATATGAAAAGTGACGACTTGGCAAGGGAATGCAATATATTATTTGGCGGGGTGAGAGGTAAACAGAGCCTCCCCGCTCTCCGTTGCTCAGATCCGTGCTGCGGGTGCAACGCTACGGTTTTCGTGTTTCACACCCCGAGCGTGGCTGCAACTTGGTAATGTACTATTCATTAACTGTGTATTTAATCCACAACAGTGGGTGGCAAGAATATCATTAACTGGTTGAGTGGTAAAGTGGTTGAACAAAATTCTCAAATCCACTTTCCTGATTTTTTTCCAATGACAGAAGAGGAACTGAACTTTCCTGTCGACCAAACCGGCTTTTTTTTTCTTTTTTTTTTTTTCTCTACCCTTTCTGAAAGCTACCTACATTGCTTTTCAAGCTCTCGGTTTTTAAATTTCTATTGAAAACTTTATGGCTTACCTAGTTGGCTTACAGACGGAAATATTATTGGATGTTCAGAGGTTTGTTTCCGACAATGTAAAAATGACAGATTTTATGATTATGAATCATACCGTGAATCAAAATTGACGGATAATCAGATGGGGGTTTTTTTCATGACAAAGTTTTGATGATTCACGGTTCTGGTCAAAAGCCCTATATTTGTTCTGTTCTGTATTTTATTGTGCTGCTGTAATATCTCAATAAAGTTGTTTTTTTATCCTACTATCCTACCTTATCTTAAATGTGCCAAACAAAACTGGCACATTTGAGTGAAGATAAAGTTTATTCACATTAATGCCAAAAAAATGGCAATGTTGGGAAAATGAACATACTGAGGACATACTGTGGATAGATAACGTAGGATATTCATGTCTATTTCAAGTGAGGTTTAGCAAAAGCTTGGAACAAACCACTCTGAACAATTTAGGAAATTTAGGAACAGTTTTCTAAGCATCTCCGTTAAAAGAGTTGCTCGTCCGCAAGTAACAGCACGGAATCGGGTTTTCTTCATCAAATAGGTTGATTGCTGTGTCTTTGATGGAGTATTCATGTACGTTTACTGTGATTTTTAATAGCCAGTTGGGGAAGAGAGAAGAAAAAGAACAGAAAAGACTTCTTGACTGACTGGCCTTTGGACTGACTCTGTGTTATGGTGACAGACCAACTTAGGGACTGGCTGCATGACTGGCTGACCAGTCGGTTCACTGGCTGCATTTCTGCATTGTTGACTGACAGGCTGGCTGACTGCCTGCCTGGTTGGCTTACTGGCAGGTTTACTGACTGGCTATCCAGGCCGTGCAGGCTGTAACTGGTTGCCAGCAGCCCCCCCCCATCATCCACCTGTGTGTAAAAGGCCCTTTGTCAGAGCGGCCTAATGTGATCTGACGTGCCCTACACATGTGGAACAGCTCAGCAGCTCCACACACTCCCAGTGATTATACACTCTGAGGAACGTGTGTGTGTACGCGCGCGCGTGTGTGTGAGTGTGTGTGTGTGTGTGTGTGTGTGTGTGTGTGTGTGTGTGTGTGCGCGTGTGGGCGTGCCCCCGCGGGGGTATGCGCATCAGAAGACGCAGAGAGACAGAGGAAAGAAAGGAAGAAAAGGAAAGGAGATAGAAAGGCAGATGTCAAGTGGGGCAAGTGGAGATGGAGAGATCAAGGGGGAGGTGAACAGAGAGAGAGAGAGAGAGAGAGAGAGATGGATCTATTCTGTATCGCAGGTCCACTAATGCTGCAGTATACTCAACTATCGTCCTTAGTGCATAACACGCACACACACCCCGCCAATCTGAGAAACACATCTGTACCATCTGCACCGGGTTAAAACCCTTAAATCTGGTTTATCCTCTAAGCTCTGCTGCGGGAGGAACGTACCCGTAAAGATGAAGAAATGAACTCGAAACGATGTGCATATTTGTCTTCAACGCAAATAAATTGTTGTATTTATAGGATTCCGCTGAGGTGATATCTAAACCAGGGGTTGAGCGGTGCGTCCACCGGGAAAACTCTTTCTGTAAAGCCCAATATCCCCCCCCCCTCTCTCTCTCCCTCTCTCTCCCTCCCTCGGTGCATGCTGGGGTGGGTCGGGCGAGGGTGGGCGCAGTGGTGAGCAAGCTTGGCGTGGAGCTTGAATTCTTGTCTGTCATTTCTTTTCCACGCTATTCTGTTTTTCCCTCCGACTGTGTGTTTTTTTCCCCCCTGCTTGACCCTGCGAGAGGGTAACCATTTTGGATGGTTATTAAGCGGAAAGCGTTTATTTGAGCAGAATTGAGGGGGCGATGGCGTCCGACACGGGGTTAAGTTAGTTCCTGAGTCTAGTGTTACCATAGAGCAGGTTTTGCTGGCAAGTGGGAGCAAACGCTGGGCATGACAATCTATTTTATGCTTTTATGCTTACTGTAGCGGTCGTGATAAACTTAAAGGGGACTTATTATGCCCATTTTCAAGAAGTTAAAATAGTTTTTTGGGTTTTGGGGTTTTTTTTGCTAAAAAATACCACTCAGATTATGCATTTCGAGCCATTGTAAGATCCCTCAAAATCATAGTGTTCCAAAACCGGCTGTTTCTGTCTGCGTAGATTTATATGTAAATGAGCAGCCAAGGGCCCATTTCTGTGAGCCAATGGGGTTGAGCTTTAAAATCTGTTTCTGAACCAATTTGAGGAGAGAAATAAGCAATCCAGCAGCAGAAACCTTCACTCACATTAGATCGGTTCAAACTCTACCAAAGCCCCACCTATCGTAGGAAGGGGCTTCAAATCTGAACGACTTTATTTCACGACATGTTTTGTGAAAGAGACTCAAAGCTCAAAAACAACAGACTGGGTCGTCCTATTTCACAGTGTGTGTGTTAGTAGGCCCACCAGAGACCCAAATGTACGTGCACAAGCACTGAGAAAGTGAGTTTTGCTTAATAGGCCCCCGTTAATAAACGTAATGTCCTACCCCTGTCTGACTTAGACGAGCGCCTTCCTACTGTATGTAAACATGTTCCTTCATTTCTACACATGGACTCTAGAAGGGTAATCTTGTGGGAAGATTATCAAGACGGCCATCGTATAGTGAACGCAAACTCAGGAGCCGTCTAAATGTTTTTTTTTGGGATGTACGCCCCAAACGGTTTGCCCTGCCTGCACGGACAACAAGCGGAGAGCAGTGGAAGCACTCGGTGGGGGCCGCGTCAGACAGCCCTTTGAGGGGCTTCCGCAGCTGATCCCAGGAGGGAAGGCCAAAGCATCTGGACATCTGGCCTCAGACCGTACGACGGGGGAGCGACGGCTCACCCATTGACTTTTATAAACAGTTTTCTGGGGCTGTCTTGGAAACGATTTCCATGAAGTTCTGCGAGAGTGTTTCAAGGAGGTTCATTGTCAGCTTCCTGTCAAAAAAGTGGTTTGTCTACCCAAGATGGAAGACTTGGCTCCGTTGAAGAACGGGAGGACTGTGGTTCTATTGTGCACGGGTTACAACGCTCGCTCTCCAGCGCTCTCATTGGAGACCCTCTGGGATTTTGAGTGCGTTTGGACTCAATACGCCGTGTTTCACATCAAACAGTAATGGACAATCTCTTGTGGGTCGGGGACGCATGAGCATTGTGGTCTATATTATCTAGAACAGACAGAGGGTTATTATCCGCTCCCTCTCACTCTCTCTCTGTATGTGTTTGTTTGTTTTCTGTCATTGTCGGTTTCTATTTATATTTATTTTTCATTTATGTATTGATTTATTCTTTGATCAATTTTAACTCACTTTTTTTTTTTTTTGCTTCTTTGGTTGTGCTGGATGTTTAATTTGTCTCTTATGAATGCTTATTGTCTCTCTCTCTCTCTCTCTCTCTCTCTCTCTCTCTCTCTCTCTCTCGGGAGGTCAGCTGGACTCAGACCCTCTACGGTGTATTTAGAGTAATTACTCACGGCAGTCAAGGTGTCTGCATAAGGGCCTGTCATAAGCAATCCACCGGCATGACTGGGGGCCTTGTGCACGGACCTGATCCCGTCAACGAAGCAGCGCGTGTGTGTGCGTGTGCACGCGCTTGTGTGTGTGTGTGTGTGTGTGTGTGTGTGTGTGTGTGTGCGCGTGCGCATCTCAATGTGCGAGTGTGTGAGTAAGGGGGGGGGGGGGGGGGTTCAGAGGCGACACGCCGACTGTGAAAGAGTGTTGCGCAGTTTCGCTTCTCTTTCAGACAATCAAGACTTCGCTCATTTTTTTCAGCGCTCCGCCACCAAGTTCCCCAACTTCAAAAGAAAGCAACGCTTCATTACTGCTTTCGTTTCTACTTTTCCACCTAATTTGTGTTCATGGAGCCAAAATGTCTTTCCCTGAAACGAAGCAATTTCGGTCATGGCCATCTTTCATCTTCTGGCTGAGTAATGTAAATTAATGACTTACGGGAATACCGTGCAAAGCCCTCGAGTAAAGAGGGAAAGTAAGAAAAAAAATTATAAATAATCAAAAAAAACTTTGCCCCGGGGGACACCAGGTTGCCTAACAAGCATACTCACAGCACACATGCATGCACGCGCCTAAACACACACGCACGCACGCGCACACACACACACAGATACACACTCATACAATTTCCATTACCGCAGCCCCTACTTCAAAGACAGATGGACAGACAGACAGACACACAAACACATACACACAGACAGACAGGATCTAGGGGGTCAAGACCAAGCGTTGACCCCCCTGGGGCATGGCGACTTTGGTCAGACACAGCAATAAGAAGTGCACCCCCCCCCCCCCCCCCCCCATCCAGACAGGCTGCAGAGGAGACGACTCCAAGGCCCCGAGTGTTTGGGAAACAGACCCATCAATGTCAAAGCCTTTTATTACTTTGGCTTCCTATTGCTTTTCCCTGCTCTGAGGGGTTAGTTAGGAGCTGCTCCTAGCGAAGGATTTAAGATCGGTCCATCTTCCGCAAGTCATAACCCTGGCAAATTAGCCGGGCGTACGTGAAGAATGAGCCCTGATCGGAAGAAAAGAGATCACCGGACATTATACCAGGTTGTTAACTGGAACTGGCTGTTTAGTTATGTAGTTATTATAAGAAATACCAACAGGGGTGGATATCACCAGCATTATATCCCAAGATCATTACCAATCATTCCGATTTTGTTTACGTCATTTTAAGCCTCGTCCCATCAGGCGTTTGAAAATAATATTTTCTGTGTAATATTTCAAAACAACATTTTTTTTTATATCTAAATCACCCATGCGCACACATTACTTATTCTAAGAGTACCATATTTCTAAGCCTTTTAAAATACTTTTACTATGTCATTTTTTTTAATACATTTAAAAGTTCTGTAACTGGTTACAACGCTGCCAAAGTGGTTCGAGGTGTGATAAATCCCGGCGTAGATCATGTTTGGAATCAATCTGGCCTCTATTTTCCACTTCAACGTTGTGCACGGCACTTCAATACAGGATGTGGACAGTCTGCCTCCTTCAAAACAGCGGCTATTTTTGGGAATGCCAGTTTGTGTACGGCATACTGCCGCCGACGCGAAGCCCTGAACTGTGTCCCAAATACTACATTTGCAGGAAGCACAGACACATTTCAATGGGCGTACGGGTTGTGAAATGTTGACAAGGACAATATAAGAGGACCCTCGACTATTGATTTATGCAAAAACATGAAAGTAGTTGGGCTCGGAGTTGAAAGGTTTCCCGACAATACGTGGCTGTTTTTATGCAAATGCGTCGCACTACCATCCGTGCATATCATTGTAGCAAGGCCCCATGAACCCAGGGCCCTGTGGGAATCCACGCTGCAGGGCTCTAAAAGCACCACAGAAACAATGGCCCTCCAGTCTCATCTGAAACTGTTTGAGGATGGGGTTGCTGCTGTTGTTGATGTTATGTAAAATACATAACTAAGAAAAAAAACTAAAATTTTTAATTTACCAGTCTGACACCGGCCTTTTAGAATCAGGCTAGATAAAAGGCCATTGCCTAATCTATTTGATCTATTTCATCAACAATTTATCCTACTCAAATGTGTATTCATATGCACTGTCCCTGTCAGGGACACTCAATAACATCTTGTTTGCTTTGCTTCCAAATCGCCATTAGAAACAAAAACAAAATACAAATGATTTGGAAAGTTTGAATGTTTGGATGGAGAAACTATTTCTCACATGGTTTCAAAAAAGAAAAAAATAGTCATGAAGTCATATGCTCTAATAAATTGGAGGGAAACCACAATGTGTGTATTTGTCTGGGATGTCTGGATTGACAGTGTTATATAGGGCCTCCAAGGTCGAGGGGATCTCTATAAAAATGTATAGAAGATCTGCTGTTGTTATTGTTTTTATAATTTTAATAATAATAATTTACTTAACAATTGTATTATGATAATTGTATTAGTAGTACTATTATTATTATATATTTATTTCATTGTATAATCTTCTGTACTCTATTTCGTGAGCTTGTCTATTACTTCTTTTTTATATTGTGCTTATATTTTTGGATAGCTCAGTACGAATGTTCTTACTTTCTGTATTTTGCACACAAAGCAGTAGGTTTAATTGTAGGATGGAGCCTTTTTAAATGAAACTATTGTATTGCGCACACACACACACACACACACACACACACACACACACACACACACACACACACACACACACACACACACACACACACACACACACACACACACACACACACACACACACACACACACTCCGAATGACACACTTTAGGGCCAGTCGGGGGGTTGTGTGTGTGTTTTTGTGTGTGTGCTTGTAGGTGGGGGGTGGCGGCGTTCAGGGCATCCCAGCCTCCCATCCAACGAGGGAGGCACTTGACAAACAGCTGGTTTTATTGCCCCTGACAACCCTGTGCGATGAGCCTCTGCTTACACAAACACGCTGCTCGTCCCTCCCCCTCGTCTCCGGGTCTCCGAGTCTCTGGCTCCGAGTCTCCAACATAAAGTAACCTCCTCCCTCCACCACCACCACCACCACCCCGCTGCCGGCCTGGGGGCTTTCCTGTGCGCTGCGCTGTCATTCATCCCGATCAAACTCTCTTGAAGCTACACATGATGACTTTTACGTCCCGATTTTCTTAATAATCACTGTTATTACCGAGCCCTAATGAAACCAGCACAGGACGACATGGTGAGACGCTTCAGATGCTCCCACAGCACGGTGGTGGCAAATAACACCACGGCATGAGAAGTAATGCGGTTGGCAGTTTACAAACATCAGTAAAAATAATGACTGCGGAAGTTCTGCCGCCGCGACGAAAAACACGCGGAAAAGGGACCGCTAAAAGTCTGAAAGTCAAAAAGGAAATACAGCACGGACGGGGCAGTTATCGGTGCCTCCTTTGACGGATGAAAGGAGACGAACGCATCCTGTTGACGCTTAAAATATTTGTGCAGGAACTGAACCGAAATGGACAGCAGCTGCGTCCCGTGACCCGACGGGACTGCCAACGCGCCGATCTCATTCGACTCTCAGGGGCGGAGGACGCAGGGGCCAAGACACGGAGCTGGCACCGAAAAACCCTGCAAAGTTCTTATAATTTTCCTCCCAAACTATTACTTTTCCCCCCGTTGTCCTAAACTAACTTTCTAGGGATCATAAAGATGGATCGGGTCATTTCGAGTTCACTATGCTGTAATTTTCACGGAGTAAAACATCTTAAATAGAGAGTCAAGGGCCAACCGGTTATTTACTCTACGCCGGGGCCAAGAATACGCATATAAAATGTGCAAAAAGAAAAAAGGCAATTTTGAAATGTAATGTTTATTGCACTGCAGTCATCGAAAAATGACTGCAGTGTTGTGTTCCACTAGACTGACGTGAAAAATGAGATCCCAAATCTATTACATGCGAATGTTCTACTTTGCATTTGAAAGGTGCATTACGCCAAATTTTAGGAAATGGCAACTGGTGTAAACAGAAATCTCACGTCTCAGCCCCTCTTCCCTCGCGCTCTTTTCCAGGAACATTTTTATGGGTTTTATTTCAACCTACGGAGGCCCAGAAGTAAAATAAATTGCAGTATCGCGGAATATGAAACACATTTGTGAAAAGCTCTTTTTTTTAATAAACGGTAGACTCCTGAAGCCCGGTGAGTGCTTCCTAACTCCTCCTGTGGCAACTTTAACATCTTGCAAACACCTCCTGATGCCTTTGAGAGCTTTCGTTTGGGAATTTTTGCCCATTCTTCCTTACAGAACACTTCTAGTTTGGGATAATTCATCGCTTTGTAAACTGTAAAAAAAAAAAAAAAGGACAAAAGTTTCGCTTTTTAGTTTGAAGGCGTCGTGTTTAAATTTCAGAGGCCAGGCCGTCTTCCGTTCACTCGGATATTCATTCACTGCGTGTGACCCAAATTTTTACCCGGGGTGCCCAGACCTTTTGCATTCCACGGTATTGATCCTATATCGACCCTTCACGTTCCAAGGAGTCCTCGGTCTCCGAGGTTTGCCGACACGGCCTCGGAGGAAAACAGACTTTTTAAGATGTTGCTGTTGGCCTCGCTCTTCTCTGCAACAAACTGTCACTGATTCCAATAACAGCGTCTCCCTCCCAGTAAGGGGGCTCGATGTGGAGTCAATCATCTGATAGTAGGCTGTGTGTGTGTGTATGTGCGTGTGTGTGTGTGTGTGTGTGTGTGCGGTGGGTGTGTGTGTGGGTGTGTGTGTGTGTGTGTGGGGGGGGGGGGGTGTAGCTGGAATCCAAACAGGATATTGTAGTACACAGATACACGGATTCCTCCTGCGGCGCTTCAGCGTTTAGGACGACAAGCAGGCAACAACCCCAGCATTGTCTTATACACACACACACACACGTAGACACATACACACACACACACGTGCGCGTGCACACACACGCAAACACACACGCGTACACACACACACGCAGAATCACACAGCGTGTGCACGCATGTATGCACATACAACAAATATGTATATGCATACATACAGACATAATCACACACATTATCAAACATGCACACAACCACACATTCACACACACACACACACACGCTGAATCACACAGCAAGGTCATGGTTAGGACGCATGCATGTGTGCACATACAATAAATATGTATATGCATACACACAAACACATACACACAC
>NC_137201.1:23781839-23819339 GCF_960531495.2 Zeus faber | reverse complement strand
AACATTTGCTGAATTGAAAATAAATTCTGATGTATTTTGTACCGTATGGTAGCACCGAACACTGCATTTGAATCATTCCATGCACTATCCCTGAATAAATGATTTGTTTTTGTGTATGTTCCTATGTCTTTTATTTGTAACGGTGCAAATTCCAATGTATTTTTATTACAAAAGGTGAATCAACTTTGAAACTTTATTATACTTTTCATTTTCAAATTCATTGTCAAATCATGTTACACAAGGGCTGCCAGTGTAGTTAGTGTGAATGCTCTACTGGATTCAGACGAGTTTGGGGACCATTTAATTGTTGGTTCTATTTGAAATGTTTAAAAATCCTGTGTTTATTATATCAAAAAAATAATATTCACAAGTATGAATAATTTAAAGGGAGCAATACAGTTACACTACATTACACTACAATACATCACCATGACCACACACCAGCATTGGGCAGGTACAACCACATTTTTAAGAGGTAACAGAAAAGTGTTAAAATGTATAATATAATACATCATATTTTATTTTATAAAATGTTGTAATTTATTATATATTTCTTTGTATATATATTTAATGAATTATTATATTTTTTATTATATAAACTATTCGATTTCGATTTTTTATTTTTTTTTATTTGTCAGAATGTGAAATGGACGACCAGAGTGTAGGGAATGCCCTGATCATTTGATGTTGGGGAGGAAAATGAGTTGAAAGCGCAAAGCGGTCCCAGTCAGGTCTAATGACAGACTGGGACGGGCCAGACACCCCCCACCAGCCTCTTGTCTGTCTTGGCATCTCCCCCCGTGGAAATACCCACATAAACCCTCAGGCTACTTCAGCCGTTTATTGTTTCACTTTGATTTTATAGCAAATCTTTATCCGCTGTGGACAGATATGACCGGGTAACCGTGGCACGCATCTCTAAATTCCGTGAAGTATAATAAAACACAGATAATAAAAGAATAATCTAGAGATAAAGCCCGACTAAGAATAGGGTCATTTCGGGGTGTTTTCAAGCAGTAACGCGGCGCACGGTGCCTGAAACGGAGAAGACTTGTGAGGTTTTTCGAACACCCACGGCTTTGATCCGCAGACACTTTTCACCCGCCTGACGCCT
This sequence comes from Zeus faber, assembly GCF_960531495.2. NCBI lineage: Eukaryota > Metazoa > Chordata > Actinopteri > Zeiformes > Zeidae > Zeus > Zeus faber. Next base: position 23,818,225 of record NC_137201.1, on the reverse strand, counting down.
CCTACAGGCTTATACATAAAAAGGATAAAACAAAGCCGTAAAGTTACAGTAGCGCTGCAGAGTCCTTTACAGCACATATACACCAGTGGGAAGGGGTCGCCCTTTCAGCACCAGAGGAGACTTATTTAGGGGCTTATTAGTCCCACTTACTGCCGCCGTCCCTGGGGGAGTCTCTATATGGCTCCTATTAACAGCCGTACACTATGGGAGCATGTGTGTGTGTGCGTGTGTGTGTGCATACGTGTGCGTGCGCGATGGGTGTGTGTGTGTGTGTGTGTGCATGTGTATGTGCTCGTGTGTGTCTGTGTGTGCGCTTGAGCTTTCAGTGTTTCTGTGTCATGTGCATTCTATGTGTATTTGAGTGTAATTATGTGTGTGCTTCCAGCGTGTGTGTGTGTGTGTTTTGTGTGCATTCTGTGTGTGTGTGTGTGTGTGTGTGTGTGTGTGTGTGTGTGTGTGTGTGTGTGTGTGTGTGTGTGTGTGCTTTCGATGTGAATGCGTGTGCCATGTGCATTCTATGTGTGTTTCCGGTGAGTCTGTGACGTGTGGATTTCGTGTGTGTAGATGTGCATTGTGTGTGTGTGTGTGTGTGTGTGTGTGCGTGTGTGTGTGTGTGTGCTTTCGATGTGAATGCGTGTGCCATGTGCATTCTATGTGTGTTTCCGGTGAGTCTGTGACGTGTGGATTTTGTGTGTGTAGATGTGCATTGTGTGTGTGTGTCTGTGTAGGCTCAGACTCGAGCTTTGCTTCCCCACTTCACAACATCTGGCTCCAGTGGTTTTAACGGTCTGTGACTGATAACCTGCCGACTGCTTCTCTATCTACACGGCACAAGTAAGCTTGTCATTATTTTCAGTATTTTCACTTTCTTATCTCTTTCTACGATCCAGAGTGTCAGGAGATAAAACCGCGAGGAACTCTGCGGGTTTGGGGTTTTTCTCAGATAGCGGGAAGTGCCAACGTTTCAGTGCGGTGCAAAACTGCGAGCAAGCGGCAGCGACGCCCTTCAGCTGCGAAGCTGCTGATCGCCCTGCGATAAGAGTCAGCCACGGGGTCTCTGTGTGTTTGTGTGTGTGTGTGTATGTGTGTGTGTGTGTGTGTGTGTGTGTGTGTGGGACGTGGGTCAGATGAGGTTAGAGCGGTGACAACAACGACGTAGAAGGACCAATGTCACAGGGAAGTTCACGTGAGAGAATGAAAAACCAGAGCCTCCGTGGCAAGTCGGCTTATTAACAGGAAGCGCTTGCTCCACCGTGCCGGGAAAATCCTCTGTCTACAATCAGCTCGCACGCTTTCTCCAAAATGTCCCCATCTGGGTTCCTGCGCTCGTGCAAACTTCTCGCTGTATTCAGCTCCCTCGTCAAACTCGACATAACAATGCCCTCACTTTCCCACCAATAGTGCTTGTGTTTTCCGGCGGTTGCCATGGCGTCCGTCGTTTATCTGCCCAAACAACTCTTTTCCGGGTCGAATCCATACGGTGGAATCGCTTGGGTTTTGGTTTGGATACGGCACCTAGATCCGGGTTCGGGTGCTTACACGCCACAAGAAATGGAAAGGTCAAGGAGAAATCCAGGTCCGATCATCGGATCGTGTTTACATGACAGTTGCAATATTCTGAATATTGACTTAAGTGCGTTCAAGTTCAAGTGCGTAAGTGAACAGCGAGTGTAATTGAACAGATCGATCGGTTTCTCTCTGAAAAAAAGGCGGAGGCGTCTCCGTCAATAGTTCACCTCAGAAGCAACAAACAACCTAGAAAAACAAAGAAAAAAAAAAAACACATCTCCTGGTGGAGAATGTGTTGGCAGGCCTCGAAGTCGAATGGTGTGTTTCCTACCGTGGCCTTACTACGAAACACGCAAGAGGATTTCATTCAGACAGGTGGGGCCTGCACTTAAAGCCAGGGCGTGGGTACACACACACACACACACACACACACACACACACACACACACACACACACACACACACACACACACACACACACACACACACACACACACACACACACACACACACACACGGAAATTTGTTACAAATACACATTAGGAACATGAAACATCCATAACCACACAGACATTCCTAGCTACATAAGTCAGCACCCGGTAGACTTTGAATGAATACCTACCCACATAGAATACACCCACTCACACACACCCACCCACACACACGTACACACCCACACACACACACACACACACAGTATGAATTCCAGTGTGCTGAAAGCAGCGGTAAGTGACTAAACTCTAACTCGAGCCAGCAGGTGGAGGTGGGTAAACCCTCTTTCCACAAACCGAGAGGTTGGGTAAATGGATTTAAGGTGGATTTATCCTCCACCACATTTGTATTTCAAAGCATGGACCGGAGCGATATCTCTCCACCACTCCACTCCACTCCACTCGACTCCACTGGGGCGCTCCTTTTCCTCTCCCTCTCTCCGCGGAGTCCTGGCAAGCATACGCCCCAGGGCCCACCGCCGTACACCCTCAACTCCTGTACGTGAGAGGGCAGAGAAACCACAGGGCCCCACGGACGAGCTCCGTCAACAGGCCCTCCATTCATCTCCCGAGGACCGAACACTGGGCTCTCTGACGGAGCTGCAGCACCTGGACGCAGGCGGAGGCAACATCAGAGGCTCGGCAATGGCAGAGCCGGGCTACACACCTGAATAAACCCCCCCCCCCGCGCCACACACACACACACACACACACACACACACACACACACACACACACACACACACCGAGCCACATCAAACTGCACGGCTGGCCCACCTGAAAGCCTGGAAGTCTCAAAGCCCGACAGCCTAAAAGAGTCTGAGAGCCCCAGATGATCTACAGTAGAGAAGGAAAAACACGGCGCTAAGGTAGTGCTGTTTGTGTTACTACCGGGGAAAGGGAGAGGGGTGGGGGGGGGGGAGTTTTAAAAACCTCTCTATTTATTTAATTCATGTTGAATTTACTGTAATTCCAATGGTACAAGCACAAATAATTAATAATGAAATAATAAAGAATAAAAAATATATAATAATAATAAAGCAAAAAATGAGGTAAAAAAAAGAACAGACTACAACGGCAGACTTACATTACATTACATTTTAGGTTTTAGGTTTTATATATCTTAATTTCTTAAAATTCTTTTCTGCTTATGTTTGTCATTTCTGTCTGTATTTTAATTTAACTTGTATTTATTATCCTTTTGTGTTTGTTTTCCACTGTCTTTGGCTTGGAAATGTAACCTTACAATGTTTTCCCATGTTACTAAAGCTCTTAGAATAGAACTGGTTTGAATTGAGAGAAGGAGAGAGAGAGAGAGAGAGAGAGAGAGAGCAAGCGCAAAAGAGAGAGAAAGAGCGGGAACTTGAGTCCTGTGAAGTAGCGGGAGCAGGGGAAGAGGAAGAGGAGAACCCAGTCGAATGCGGAGACACACACACACACACACACACACACACACACACACACACACACACACACACACACACACACACACACACACACACACACACACAGGAGGCGCAGGAGTGTATTTGGACAGGTGCTTCTAATATGGGCGCGGGGAGGGAGACACACCTCGCAGAGACAGGGGAAGATCTATGCCGGATCTGGGAATCCTCCAGGTTTGGGCCTTGAAACTGATTTCTCGTGGAACTCGGCCTGACAAGCGCCCGGCGGTGTGGAAGTGTGTGTGTGCACGTGGGAGTGACAAGGCAGCGACACCGACATCTCCTATGAACCCCTCCCTCTGGTGTGATATCCGTGCTGGTGTGTGTCACCCGGATACAGTATGTGTCTGACAGAAACTGTTTTTGGATTATGTGCTGATGTGAGATATAACTCTGGTCTGGCCTCTGCTGTACACCCATTGGTGGAAAGTATATTTTTCTAGTGTCTCTAGTGACTTAATTATATTTTGTTATATATTGTTATATTTTAAGTTTTGGAGACTTTGGAGACTTTTGCCTAACTACATCTCAAAGCAAATATCTATCATTTTTACTCCTGTATTAAAAATACCAACAGGATTGACAATATCAACATCAGGGCTCATAGGTCCTTATTGCCACCGCTTATCTATTTTTTTGTATGTAAGTATTTAGGATCTGCATGAGCACTCATCCAAAACTTTCAGTAGGCTATCACAGACCCTTATATCGGGGGGGACTGGATTTGACAAGAGCTTTTACTTTTAATACTTTCAGCACTTTTAAAAGCTCTCAGTACTTCTCCAGCTCAGACTCTTCATGCTTGTATTTCCTCACGTGAGCAACACTGATCTGGACTCCAGTAATAGGGGCCTTATAATCTAATTTGGAGTAATTCACTTGGTCCATATATTTAATTTGTATACTTAACCTCAAGGTTAGAGGTGATATTATGCGTGAAGGTTTTAATAACCCCGAAATAATCAAAGCGTAATTAGTAACAACAACAAAAATAATCTGCGTAGTAACAAAAAAAAAAAAAAAGAGGGCCAATCAAAACACTGGGATTGTCATTAACGACGTCCAATGAGTGTGCAACTGTTAATAGCACTCAGGCGTAATCCAAACAAACGTGTGTAATTTTCCTGCCCTTAAAACAAAAGGCAGAGCAGCTCTGACATCACGAGGCCGCTCTGCGAGGCATTCAGGGAAAACAGCAATTTCCTGAGTTTATTTTCCTTTTCTGTCCATCTTGTTTCCAGTTGTTTTTTTGCAGTCGGGCGAGCGCAGAGGACGGAGTGAGCCGGAGCCGAAAAAAACCCATCAAACCATCAGACGCCGCCGAGCACTGTAGCAGAAGGACGGTCTGCACAGTGTATGACAGGGCCCATTCGAATGGCGGCCCCGGGGGCCAAATGTGGCCCTGCGTCAGTGTCGATTGGAAGATAGAGGGTTAGCGATGAAAAATAATACAAATAAAAATAAAAAAAAAACACAAAAATTTGACCATTGGTTCAAAACTAAATGACTGAATGTCCTCCAATAAAGAGAGGTGCTTTTTTTCGCGTTGTCACACCCGCTGGAATCACTCACTCACTCACTTTCTGTCAAACCACTGTAAATTGTTAAATAGTCTGGCAGATCATGCAACGTGTTATTTGGATAGTAAACACAAGACAAAGGGGAAAAAATATTGATAAATTGGCAAAGTTACAAAAATGATCTTGTTCATAGGTAGAATAATGATAAATACCTCATGGCTTAAAGTAATAATAATAATAATAATAATAATAAAAACATGGCTATGTAGAAGCATCCACCATAAAATAATATGAAAGAATATTATTAGGATTTTTGCAGTTTGTGCATTTTCTTTTTCATTGTTTAACAAGAAGGCACACTGTTTGAACAAGAGGAAAAAAAAAAAAATTAAACGTAGATCAATTTGGATTCAACAAATGATAATTCACCAACACCGACTTCCTATTTCACGGCCAAATAAAAGTCTTCCTCCATTCTCCTCCTACACTTCACACTCGTCTCTTTTCTTTATGCAGCCGGTGCTCTCGTGTCGTGGCTGCTTCATGGCTCAATATTCACGCTGACTTAGGGAACAGCACCGAGCCTAAGCACCGCAACGGCTCCCTCAGCAGAAGCCACATGTCACGGTGGGCTCGCTCCATTCTGCCACCGTCTGAGTTCCATTTCACCATGAGAGTGGCTAATACGGCCAGTGTGACCATAATCACAGCAGACGTTTCACTGATTACATCCTCGGGCAAATATTTTCCACAGAGCCTTAGTCATCATAGCGTGCCCGGGCATAGTGTTTCCCCTGAAAAAAAAAAAAAAAAAAAAAAAAAAATAATAATAATAATAGGTATTTTAATAGAAAGATAAAAACGCTGCACTGAACTCATCCTTTTGCCACGCGTATATATTTTTCCTGCGTGTTAAGCGCCTCGAGCCGAGGGAAAGACGGCGAAAATTCCACCTGAAGCTCCTGCACTTTACAGCCGGTGCAGCCAGACGGCCTCGTAATCCGATGCCGATGTCGACGGCAATCTCTATTTATATATATTTTTTATTTGAATTGGCCCCGGAGTCCCTCCATTTTTACCCCGCTTGCACGCCGACTCCCCGGGTTTTCCAATCTGCGGTCAGGGACCATAAAGCCGGGTCATTCCTCCAGTCGCTGAGGATGCCTCCCCCCAATAAAACCCCCGGCCGAGCCTCCCACAAGGGAGTAAACACGCTGGGCTCCTCATAACAGCAGCGCTGGGGCCGTCATTAATGTCCACCAGGCAGTGTCAAGCCCGCCAAAATGTACTCTTTAATTAAGTAGTTTGTGGATAACCCTTTTACTGCGCACTGGGGTCTGGCATGTACCTCGTAAACGACGGCGCGCCAAGCCCCCCCTATTGGAGGCTTTTGGAATTAATTTGGAGGACTTGGTTTGGCAGCCAACAATGTCTCTCTCCCTCTTATTTATTTTTTATTTTTTTCCTTATCTCATTTTCTCTCCTCCTGGACATTCTGTGACTTCAACTCACACATTTTGAATTTCCACACCTCTCCGTGAAACAGTTGTAGCAGATTAAGAGCTTTTTAATTATCACTAATATTGCTGTGAGGGTAAAGTAAGAGTAAGAACATGGGAAAAAGCTCTTGGCCCCACGCCCACACCAACGCCGACACACACACACACACACACACACAGACACGCAAGCACACACACACACACACGCACACACACACGTGTGTGCACACACATACACACACACCTCCTCTGTCCAGAGAAGATGAATCAGCATGAGGCTGTTTTACTACCCCACAAGACTATGACTTTTTTCCCCCTGCTCTTGAAATTGGCAGAAAGTCAAGGAACCAGGGCACAATTTGTTCTTTTCTTTCTTTGTTTCTCCCTCTTTTCATAAAGTAGCAGCCTTTCTCCCCACAGAGCAAGAGGCCGTGGATCTTACCTCATCCATTTGTGTGTGTGTGGGTATGTGTGTGTGTGTCTGTGTCTGTGTGGGTGTGCGTGCTTGTGTGTGTGTGCGTGCGTGTGTGCCTATGTGTGTGTGCACGTTCCTGTCTATGTGAGCGCACGTGAGTGAGTGAGTGTGTGTGTGTGTGTGTGTGCACGTTCGTGTCTATGTGAGCGCACGTGAGTGAGTGAGTGTGTGTGTGTGTGTGTGTGTGTGTGTGTGCCTGTGTGTGTGCGCGCACATACATGCATGCACTGGCGTACACACGCTGACAGCCTAGTTTGTCATCCTGACATTTGGCGCTGAGGCCAAGAAACGCCAACACAATAATGCCGATGCGTGATGTCGTTTGGGACGTTGGGTTTAAATCTTGAAACATCCCCTGGTCAGCAAACGCCCGAGATCACAGAGGAGTCATGCCTTCTCCGGGTTGTGATGTACACAGCGTGTTATGCACAGCGAGAAGCTCTGTTATCACACCGACTCCTCCGTGACGACGTTCGGTTTATATCACAGTAAGCGAGGGAGGCGTTCGGCGGCAGAAGAAACAAAAAGTCAATTTGTCGGAGGCCCGCGCACAATGGGCGGCGGTTGCTGAGCAGGAAGAGGCCCCTGTGGCCCCGTAGCAGCCATGATGCATGATGGGACGCTCTCCGGGGCCATCGCTCCTCCGGCCCGTGTTTTTTTTTTTTTATTGTTTATCTGTGGCCAACTTGTAAGCCGGGGGAACTAATGAAGGGGACACCTGCAGGTGGCCCATGCAGACTTTTACAGGTCTGGGAGGAGAGGAGAGGTTACGGGGTGGGAGGGAGGGACGGAGGGTGGAGGGTGGAGGGTGGAGAGGCAGAAACCCAGCAGGGGGCATGGGGAGGGCGGGTGGGGGCTGGGCTGGGGTAAAGAAAGCACCAGAAAAGATGGACATTTTCAGAGAGAGAGGGGGGGGGGGAGGGAAAGGAGAGGAGCATTTAAAGAGAGAGCATTAGAGAAACATGAGAGGAAGAAAAAAGGAGACATTATATACATACAGTATGAACAGTATATAGAAGATACAAGAGCTCATGGTGTTTATGGGGCTGTATCGGGTTTTGACATATTTTCATGTATGTACACAATTAATGGACGTTAACGTTAAAAAAAAAATACAAATAAAAATAAAAAGGGAACAACTTTATTGGTGCAGAGCCAGACAAAGAAACAACGAGGGAGATATTTAAAAGGAAGGAAAAGCACATGGTGTGTTTAACAAGTCTTTCTTACATCCATTTGACAGTATTAATTTTGATGGTCGTGGTATTTCTGGTGGCAGCATTTTGTTTAACAATCAAACTGCCCCAAAAAAACAAATCTGTAACCCATTACAGTAACAGAGAAAACGTTCCAAAATTCCTCTTGACTGAGTGTCACATCCAAGCATATTTATGAAACACCTAAAATGACTTGAGTTCCACTTCCACCGCTGTGATTTTCCTTGTGTGACCTCAGCCGCAAAATTAAAAATGAAAGAGGGGGGTGGGGGAGGGGTTGCTGAGGTTCCGGTTGACACGCAGGTCAACTGGTGGCTGTGATGCAGCGAAGAGTTATTTTGACATGAGCGGTCCCCGACTGAAATATACTGTTCATGGTCACAGCATGTGGATGACAATGGATCCATGTGATGGACACATGCCGGCGTATGCATATATACACAGTATATAGACATATATATATATATACAGTATATACACACACCGATCAGCCACAACATTAAAACCACTGACAGGTGAAGTGAATAACATTACTCATCTGATTCCAGTGGCACCTGTCAAGGGGTGGGATATATTAGGCAGCAAGTGAACAGTCAGTTCTTGAAGTCGAAGTGTTGGAAGCAGGAAAAATGGTCAAGCGTAAGGATCTGAGCCACTTTGACAAGGACCAAATTGTGATGGCTAGACGACTGGGTCAGAGCATCTCCAAAACGGCAGGTCTTGTAGGGTGTTCCCGGTATGCAGTGGTTAGAACCTACCAAAAGTGGTCCAAGGAAGGACAACAGGTGAACCGGTGACAGGGTCATGGGCGCCCAAGGCTCAATGATGCACGTGGGGAGAGAAGTCTTACCCATCTGGTCCGATCCCACAGAAGAGCTAATGTAGCACAAACTGGTGAAAAAGTTAATGCTGCTATGATAGAAAGGTGTCAGAACACACAGTGCAGTGTAGCCAAGTACACCCCTTCATGGCAATGGTATTCCCTGATGGCAGTGACCTCTTTCAGCAGGATAATGCTTCCTGCCACACTGCAACAATTGTTCAGGAAAGGATTGAGGAACATGACAGAGAGTTGAAGCTGTTGACTCGGCCTCCAAATTCCCCAAATCGCAATCCGATGGAGCAACTGTGGGATGTGCTGAACAACAAGCCCGGACCCACCTCGCAACTTCCAGGACTTAAAGGATCTGCTGCTAACGTCTTGGTGCCGGATACCACAGGACACCTTTAGAGGTCTTATTGAGTCCATGCCTCCACGGGTCAGAGCTGTTTTTGCGGCACGTTGTGGCTGATCGATGGTATATATATAACATGCATGCATGTTTTGTTTTTTTTGCCGAGTAGGGGGGAGGATCTGGTGGAGGTCCAGATAAGGAAGCAAAATGGAAATGCTGCAGTCTGTGGCGTGACACCAGGGGCAAAACAAAACAGCTGTTATGGCAGCGCCCACTGTGGCCCAAATCAAAGCTCGGCTGCCGGAGCTGAGTTATGGGCACAACAGCCCAACAGCCCATGTGGACATGGACAGATAGGCTGTGTGTGTGTCTCTGGAACTTTCTCACACGCACATTAATGTCCAACAGTCACTCAAACACACACACAAACACAAACACACACACACACACACACACACACACACACACACACACACACACTGAATGACACTAATTTAGCCACAGGCTCAAACTCAAACAGACACACCCACAGTTAGACTCACAAACGCACGTCCCCAAATATTTATATATAATCATGAGGACAGATTAGCTCTTCAAGTTATTCTGGGCCTTATTCTAAACAACACAGATGAAAAGATGTTGACACAGTCCAAGATAATGACAATATTTTCTCCTCTAATTTGTGACGGAGGCTGGTCGGACTCACAAAGCATTTTGCGGAATGTTTGTGGGGGTCAGTCCACTGGTGACTGCCACACAGCGCACGGCAATTACACATCCAAAGAATACGCGCTGGACGAGCCGGAGATAAAAAAAACCCCAAAAACTTCACGATCATGATAATGAGCAAACATGAAAGCCTCTCACGGAGCCGGCCTCGATTTGAAACGGCACCCTCCGGGGGTTCGCGGGAACTTAACGCGACGGCACTCGTCAGATGCGCGAGGAGCCATGCGCGTGGTTCCATAAACACTGGTTGTTTTGCACAGGAGGTGGCGCCGAGTGGAGTGTTCATCTGCGTGTCGGCGATCAGAGCACCGCCGGAGAAGAGGCCGGAGCACGGACACCTGGCACGGTGCTCATCGGAGCGCTGTCAAGATGGAAACGTGTTGGCGTTCAAGAAAAATCGACCACAGGGAAAAGTCCTCTCTCATTGCTGTCACGAGAAGTGACCCAGCATCTACAGCCTACGAGCCTGATCAATTCAGGGAAGGAGGTTAGACTTTTGTCGATTTCAGCGGACTCGAGCTGAACAGAGGCTCAGATCCGCGGCCACACCCCGACGTCCTGTATCGGGTGGTATTTCCACTCGCCGTGCTATCAGGAAACACAGGCTAACCTCGGGAGTTATGGCCTGACGAAGAAAAATGCACTCTTTTTTAAAGGGAAAAGGGGCCACGCCATAGCGGCCAGCTCCTCTTTAGGATTCCCCATAAACCCCCGAAGCGGGATCATATATGCGACACGGGGAAAGACACTGTAGGAGCAATAACATTTTCCGGGAGTGGCCGTCAGAGAGGATTTATGTGAGTTTGGGTGGTGACGGATATATTTTATTGGATGTCATAGTTCAGCTCCCAGTCAGTTTTTCCATGGACCCTCTGACCAGCACAGAAAATGGCACGGAGGCCGACACAGTGATAGAGTTAACGCCAAAGGAGAAGGAGGCGGGGGAAGGATCCTGCGTGAAAGGCAACGCTGGCAGCGGGGGAGCGTACAGTACCTTGTGGAATTCAAGTGCAGTGTGGAGAGAGAGTCCTCGACCACCGAGGGGCTGGTCAACAGACTGCAAGAGAGAGAGAAGCAGATAAAATCAATGTACCAATATGTTGTCCTTTTGCGCTGGGAGAACATTTTGTAACCATTTGGTCGGTCGTGTTTCCTTGAGGAAGATAGCGAGGGAGGCGCTTGAAAAGTGTCGGACGAGCCACCTTTTCAAATTATGGCAATGATTTTTGTCTTCCACAGCATCAAGGAACCTCTGGGTTGTTGGGAGAAAGAACAGGTGCAGCGGGCAGGTCAAGGGTCCAAAGATATCAATATAATATCTTTCTATAATAATCTATGATATAGATATGCATGATCGCATATGAATGAAGGCACATGCATCAGCACTTACATGCTGATGCATGGGTGGGGTGAGGAGGAGGCCCAAAGACAAAAACATTTGAATCAATTTTAGCTTTTGATTCCGCTTAGGCAGGTTGCTATGAGTTTGCAAGAACGACAGATTACCATATCACCCCGTTCCAAGACAAGGCCGTGTGCAAAGAAACGTTATTTCACGAGACAGTCAGAATTTCGCCCAGTTGCACGATGCTTAAAATTCTTGCGCCGGGGCCTGTGGTGACATCACAGTGCAAACACAAACTCCCTCTTTACACCAGACCCTTAAAACGGCCTCAAACACTCCTCTCTTCATTGGACTTTGCATTGAACCAATGACATATTGCTCCATCAAATCTAATTAAGTCCAAGTGGCTGAATGAGCACGTTGTGTCTAAAGTGCTCCATTGAAGACCAGTAGCAGCGCCCCCCAAACTACATGATATAATGGAGTGTAAACAGTGGATGTTGTAGTAGAATTACAGGAGGGATTGGGGGGGGTCTGACCCCAATAAAGACTTGGAGCCCCCCCAAAATAGGGGAAGACAACAGGTCGGAAGGGTCGAAACCTTTACAAATCCTTCTTACCTGTGATCGTAAATATTACAATTTATTTCCCATATTCGCGCCTGTAAAAATCTTGTAATAATGCGATTTCAGACATCCCTAAAGTGGACCGTACCATTGCACTGAGCGTATTGCATATTGACCGAGCGATTGCACAGGCCCAGTGCGTCAGTGGCATGCGTGTGAGGAGAGGAGAGAGGAAGAGAGAGGATGAGAAGCAGAGCAGAATGAGAGAGGGAGAGAGAGAGAGAGAGAGAGAGAGGGAGAGAGAGAGAGAGAGGGAGAGAGCAGGAGAGAGAGAGAGAGAGAGAGAGGGAGCCAGGAGGAGAAGGGGGCTGCGTCGCAGTGGTGTAGTCTACGTCATTCACAGGTATACGCCAAATACACCCAGTGAGAAAGCTCCAGGATTTCCGTATACCCACTTAAAAATGCACAAGGATATGGAACAATGCAGTTTTGTGGCAGAACTTTCACTCAAGTGATTTTGAAAAATTTGACCTCCCCCGACCCATTGTAATAACTAACACTCTGCTTATAACACAATTATTATAATCACCTAATCACACGTGAGCTAACCAATGGTGGTTAAGGGAACCATGTTTTTGTTAAATCATTTGATTTTAGTTGTAGTAGTAGTAGTAGTAGTAGTGTCAATAGGAACAACTATTAAATTAAATGTTGACACTGTTTTGTGTCCCAGGTCTTGAGTCTTGTTCCATTGCTGTTTTGGGAGATTCCTCCCCCGTTGTAAGAGCAGAATTTTTGCTTCATCTATTGTTACAGCTTTATTTCACACCATTTGAAACATAGTTTTAGAGAGCTAGATGTTTCAAACTCATAGTGTAAAAATAAACAAATAAAAAAGTACAAAAAACACTACACATATGCAATGTACATGAAGAACCCTGAGGATCCAACTGCACCTCAGAGTCTGCAAGTCTTAACTGTGGCACAGCTATGTGCTGTGTTTAATCCCTCAATAGAAGCAATGGGCAGACACACACACATGCGCACACGCACACACACACACACACAAGCACACACACACACACACACACACACACAGATAGATAAGATCTGCGATCCTAATGTTAATGCCCCTGTTCAGAGTCCACACTTTAGAAAGTCATCTGACACCTATCACTAAACATACACCGGCTGATGCAACAAGACATATGACCGGTTTCCAGTGGAAAGGCTCGCTGGCTCCCTGGTCCGGCCATTTGGGCTTTTGCCAGAAAACTGTGTTGACAAAGCAACAGCGCAAAGTCCTGCAACTTGTCCAGTAAGTAAACACCCCTGCTGACAGCTGACGTCTTAAACCTGTGAAACAAACAGTGTGCTGGCCAGCGGCAGTTGATTTTGATAAACAGGCCAAAGAAAAGTATAAAGAACCCCCACAGCGGCCAGTGATGGGACCGAAAAATGTATCCGCAACAAACCCCGCTTATTCAGCTTGTTTAATTCGTCGTCAATGCCCCCCCCGCCCCACAACTCGCTTTATGGGAACACCAGGAAACTCCTGCCTCAGATAAAGATCTCCATTCAGTCGAATGGAATTAATTTAAGCAGGAAGCGAGGGCACCGTCCGCACACAAGCATACAGTAACCGATGGCGGTGCATTCACATCCATTCAAACTCCATCCGCCAACATGGCCCGAGGGCATGTTGCAACAAGCCATCCAACAACCTTCCACGTCCCAAACCAATTAAGAAGGCTTTCTTTGACATTTTGCAGGGATAATCCTCTTTATGACTCTCTGTACCTGGTATGGCCCCGGCCCCTCGAGAGTCTCTTTAACCCTCGAGAGAGTTCAACAACACGGCTTCATTGAGACAGCGGCTGGAGGGTCTGTTTTGGCCCCAACAAAAGGCCTGGTGGTACTATGGACCCCTGTGAGTAGCATTGTATGGAGCGCAGGATGGAGGGTCCGTGCGGGGTGATGGATGAGAGCTGAATGGGTCCGGAGGGGATGGAGGAGACGGAAGACGGGTACTTTGCGGGACTTACTGAGCGGTGCCCGCTACCAGGGGCATGCCGATGTCCTCATTCCCAAAATCCAGATCTTCCGCGAAGCTGTTGGCCCGGGAGATGTCGAGGGAGTCTTTCCGGAGGTTTTCCTTCACTGTAGGGGCCAAAGATTTAGGGTTAGGCTGCAAAAAAATTAAATCTTAAAAAGCCAGCAAATTGCCAACAACAACAATAACAATAGACGTTATTGTTTATTTGAAGCTGCATTGAGCACCCTACAATTCTGTGTATAGGAAACTGTAACTCGCTTTGAAAAAATATGTCATTAACTATCTTAAATATGTCATTAACTATCTTAAATAAGTGACATCATCCTTCATTCGAGAAAATGTTTTTAATTCAAAATCGTTTTTCTTTACACCGATAGATAATCTTGTTAGTTTAAATTTTCGTCTTGACGTTGACCTTTTGCAGTGTATTTTCCTGCAACTCAATGAAAGCACCCGGGATTCAACCCCGTGTGGAGCTGCCAATGCAAACCCGGGTGAAAAACAGCAGACAAAGCAGAGGAACATAAAATGGCAGATGGGCGCGTCGGAGCCTTAAAGTGAAAGATACCTGGGGAGGCAGGACAGCTCAGAGCGAAGGAAGACCACGAGTGATGAGGGGGACCTGGCGTCCAGAAATCAAAAGTTATTAAAAGAGAAAAGGAGACACGACAAAAGCAGCACAGTAACGGGGCACACTGAAATGAACGCAAAAGGGCGAAGCGCGGAGAAACGCTTGAAAAAATTAAAGAAAAAGAGGCACCCCAGAGGAGAGCCGGAAAAGTATTTTCAGCGTTCAATCCGTGACGAGCGTCGTGATTCTGCTTTTCAGGTAGAAAATTGAGTCGCGTAAACTGAGAGGGACAAAAAATGTGAGAATGGACCACGTCTGTAGCGGAACACTGCAGAAGCCATAACAACAACAGAAACACGTCTTTTTTTCTGTTTCTACAAATCGTCGCCCTTCAGCCGGATTGGCTGCTGGGGCAGCTAAAAACAACAGCAAAATACAACATGTGTAGCGAGGGCTTGACCCGCGGTCAGACGGCCCCCGGGCCTTGACATGCCCCCCCCACACACACACACACACACACACACACACACACACACCCGAACCCCCACCCGCCAGGTCCATTGTGAGAGAGAATGGATCGGCAAATCTGTTTCCAGGAACAGAATGACCATTCCCGACTCAGGCAAAAGCCATTCACTCTCCTTAGTATTCCATCATCGACTTTGTTAAACATTGTCCATGAGTGAGCGAGAGAGAGAGAGAGAGAGGGAGAGAGAGAGGGCGAGAGAGGGGGGGGGGGACGACGAGGCAGAGGGAGGGAGCTAAAATCACAGAGACCTTGTTGAGTAATTGGGCTCCGGTTAGCCCTGCTCTTCACCTTCAGCTTACTGAGGGAGACGTTGCTTATCTTATCAGTTGCAGAATCAGCACGGGGGCTTTTTAATAATATGTTGTGCATTCGGGCCCATCGGGGCAAACGCGATTGGTCGGGGGCCTCTCACGCAGAAGAGAGAAAGACAGAAAGATAGAAAGATAGAAAGGTAAGAAAGGGTGATGATAGAAAGTCTAGTGGGAAAGGCGACGGGGATGGAAAAACACAATCAGCCATAGAAATGTCACAGCAGAATGACAGAGGGGAGGGGAAAGGAAGAGGGAGCGCAGAAAGAGTGAGACGAGCGAGAGGGGTGAGAAAGAGTGAATGAAAGAGAGAGAGAAAGAAAAAAAAACGGAGAGATAGAAAGGAGCCAAAGAGAGCGGCGAGGGGGCGCTACGCGGACGGACTCTGGGAGCCCGGCAGATAAGCGGAGCGACAAAGCCGGACGTCGACTGGATCGCACAATGCGCAAGTTTATTTCTGAGCACTGGAGCTCCACAATTGCTGTTTAACACCCCCAGCGTCCCGCCACCCCGCGCCCCCCCCCCCCCAACCCCCCCGTGCCCTGGTCCAGGTCCCCACGGTTCCCGGGCCCCGGGACCGCTCCCAGCCAGGACAGAACTACCCATCACCCCGGGTTGTTGGCAGGAGATCCGGTGAGAAGAAAAAAAAAAAAAAAAAAACGAAAAAAACAACCCCCGAGCCGTGCCGTGCCAAAGCGGGCCGGGCCAGGCCCACTGTCTGGATTTCTCTGCTTGGCTCTGGTGCGGTCTAGTTGGGGGACAAAGACCCAGCCAGCCAGAAAGCCTAATTAAAATACTGTCCGGGCCACGTTATAAAGGCACACCGGCTGATTATTAACCCGGGGGAATCGAGAAAGGACCACTTGACTGGCGTGAGGGGGGCCGCCGTACGGTTTCGCCTCCTCGGGGGTCACATTTTGCCGGCGTTCCTTTTGACTGAAAGAAAAACAGGCGTATGAAAGGAGTCCCGTTTTTTCTTTTTTTTGTTGTTTTTTTTTTTTCGCATGGTTTTGGGTGAAGCTAATTCCTGACCCGGCGGCCCAGCACAGGAGGTTACACCGAACGGGGAACCTGAGAGTGTAAGATGAGACCACGCCAGCCCCCCTCCCGGGGGGGTGGGGGGGGTCAAGAGGGGGACGTCACCGCAGCTCGGAGTCACATTTTGGAATATTCGCATGCGTGATGAGGTGCGCGGAGATAAGAAAGGGATACTAGAGAGAGGAGATGAGGGGAACAACTCACCCGTTTGTCTAAACATCCTGGTGATGCCTGGAGACAAGGGAAGGAGACGGCGTTTCAACATAAATGCAGCACATGATTCGAAACAACCCTGTCACCCTTCCACAGATGCAGTATGACGTTACCGAGGACAGATAATTCTGTCACTGCGCAAAAGTTATCATGCCCGAACACAAACTGCAGACTTTGATTTAAAGTGGTAATCCGTACAATTGTTTTTGTTCAAAAAAATCCCACATTTGATGTTTATCCAGTATTTATTTAGCTGGCCATTTATAAGAAACAGATATTCAATGTATTTGCGTTATGTACAGTATAGGCTCCTCTAGTGTGTATGCTGCTTCGATTGTTGGCGGCGGGGGTGGCATCCTTGGATGAAAAAACATCCCAACCACCTCAAGTAACCATGAAAAAATAAAAAATAAATAAATAAATAAAACTGATCAGAAGGAGGCAAAATTTGGGGAAAAAAAGGGTGAGGACGAGTGTAAACCCAGATGTTGAGAAAAAAACATATTGCAGATTAAAATGGGATTCTGGGACGTGGGGTTGCCACTTTAATTAAATCAAGAGCGGTTTACCAAAATAACTGTGAAACAAATTTAGACTTTTATTTTGAAAGTTGCATCAAGTTGCCTCACATAAATGGTTTAAGTACGTACATCTAAAGATGGGGAGGGATCTGGATCTACAGTTGCGAGCTTGAAGCACAATAAATACGCAATAAGAAAAAACATTGATCTCTACTCTACTTTATAAGCAAATAACCCTCAGGCCAAAAACCTCTATTTATTTTAAAGGGGACCTATTATGCAAAACTCACTTTTTCAGCGCTTGTGCACCTACATGTGGGTCTCTGATGGGCCTACTGAAATACACACTGTGAAATAAGACAAGCCAGCAAGTTTTTAGTGGGTCCGTCTATTTCATAAAACATGTCCTTCCTACGTCACTTGGCCCCTCAGTAGAATTATAACCGCCCCCCATCTGAGTAACTGTACCCACGGCTGGAGAAGAGCGCCACCGGAGACTGCTCTGTTGGCGCACGGACCAGCACAAATCTTTGAAAAGAAAGCGCAACTGTCCATGAAGAAACTGCAGACGATGGAAATTGAAGAATTTAAAAAATAATTCTGCTGTGTGTTTCTGCTGTGTGTATGCAGTAGATAGACTGTAGGCTGTGCTGCGTGATCCCGCTTCCTTTCCGCAGTGCGTTTCTCCAAACAAAACCAGTTAAAATAGCGTTGTTTTTATTGCACCTGTATTTATTTTATTTTATTATCCGACGCTTACACGAAACAAAGAATCCCTGCGGTGTTCAGGTGCGGTGTCGGCAACCAAAGATGGAACAAACTTTTAAACAAGGCCTTGTAGATCTATGTGGCAGCCTGGCCTGCCACATTCCACCCAAGTGGTGTTTTCAGGGCCCTCCGGCACAGACGGTGGAGTAGACACAAAACCAGTTTATTTTAGGGAGTGGGCTCGATGGAACAAGCCCCGGAGCAGATGGACAGCATGTCGTGACAACGGCTCCTATCCTGTGTGTGTGGGGGGATGGGGGTTTTACCTGTTGCTCGTGAGACCAATAACAGGTGTACAGCCACTCTGATCCTGGGCCCCAATTACCTAGACCAGGACAGGTGTGACTGCTCAAACCACACCATCTCCACACCACAATGTAATATGAGTGAAGATTCAGCAATTGGATTGCTTATTTCACGCCTCAAATTTGTTCAGACACAGATTTTGGTGGACTGATAAGGTGAAAAGTCAAAATAAAATGAACCCGGAAGAAAAGCTCAAACCCTATTGGCTCACAGAACTCGGAAATTATGCTGAAACCCCGCTGGCTCACAGAACTAGGGGCCTCAGGAGGGTGGCGCCATCCACTGAAACAGAGCATCCTGGAACGTCCTGGTTTAGAGGCATGTAAGAATGGCTAAAATGCATAATCTGAGTGCGTGTTTTTTTTTTAGCAACAAAAAAATCAAAAAAATTATTTGGGGACCTCAGAGACTTATTAACTTGTCGAAAAGGAGCATTATATGTCCCCTTTACAGACTGACCCATTTGCCAAAAGGGCCCAGGCAAAATATGCAAAACACAGCCTACAGCAAGTCAACAGCAGCCATTTAAAAGTCAATGTGCACAAAAGGAAGAATCTAAATAAAGGACATTCTGATTACCCTAATTCTAACTATTCTACAAGATTCTAACTTATTGATAGAATTTGTTGGTTATTTAAGAAGTAAATTAAACTAATGCAGTAATAATATCCTGAAAAGAAAATAAATGAAAGCAAAAAACAAAACAAAAAAAACAGCAGAGCACAGTTCTACATGTGGCGCTCCATGAAAAATAATTGCCCACGGTGCAGACAGTCGACATAGCACATGTCTGTTTTATGGCTGCGTCTGAAGCACACATCATACTGTTCCACGCTGTTTCGACTCCAAACATTATCATTAGCGACAGCGGGTGCAGACGCTGCGGACCCTGCAGACGCTGGCCATTCTGCGCCGCTTTACGACTTCCACAGCTTCTCGGGACACTTTTCCAGGGTAATTTATGTCTTGACCTTGCCGTTCATTTTATTCCTGCTGGTGTTACCTTTCATTAAAAAAAAAAATAAATAAAAAAATGAAAAAAAACAATAATAAAAGAAACACTGATAAGAAAACACGAAGTGAAATGGTGTCCGGGCTTAATACTAAGGATGACAGCGCTTTTGCTCTAAGGCCTCCCGAGTTGGCTTTTATCTCAATTTTTTTGTTATTTATTTAAATTGTGATATTAATATATTTCATATTAGGCTTTATGTTTTCATTTTCTATTTTATGAGTTTGTGTTTTTTAACTCAGCATTTTTACTCATTGTACCTATTTTCTTTGTATTATTATGACTTTATTATTACTTTTATAAGATGTTCTTTGAGAAGCAAAACAACTTGATGATGATGATTATCATTGTTATTATCATTAATATAATTATTATTATCATCGTCATCATCACCATCATCATCCCCATCATGCTGTATGTTTGCCATCAAAAGCATCAAAGAACACAAGAAAAGTGTGTGCTTTGCATCCAGTGAAGCACCCAGCGAGACACGCAGCGGTGCTCGTGGCGGGTCGCTTGGGCGATGCTCTGCCTTAATTAAAAACCTCTACGTGCTCAAACTTGTTTTATGGTTATACAGTGTGCTTTGACAGGAAAAACTCATAAAGACCTTGTGTTAACCTGAAGTCTGGGACTGAAGTTTTAACGCTGGAAACTACGCCCCTACACACAAGCACCCACACACACACACACACGCACGCCCTCATGCATGCACACACACACACACACACACACACACATACACACACACACACACACACACGCAGACAGAAAAATAAATAATTAAAACATAAAACAGGCCTGCTCAGAAATATTTTATGTACCGTGGATATGGAAAAAATATAATTAGTTTTATACCATATCATGAAAATAACTGTATACATATATATATATAGATTCAGCCAAATGTTTGAAGTGTCTTCCATTCATTGTTCTTAACTTAAGATCAGTGTGGCATCACTCCATAAATTGTTTGGGTTTTAGCTTTGCAGGAAGTGACTTGTTTTCTTTGTTGGGATAGTAAAAAAAAAAAAGGGACATTTAAAATTGAATGGCATTCCTAATTCAGCTCAACAAAATGGGATGAGTTTTACATTCAAACAGGAAAGTGCTCAATACAATAAGAGGAAATATTTCCAAAGCATCAAATTGTCACCGGGAAAGCATCGTCTCTCATACGCGTCACTCATCTTGTTGTGATGAGCAGAACAAAAACTAAAGAATTAACTGGTATTCATTGGTATAAATAAACAGCCATATTTCTACTCAAAGTTCGAATGGAAGTGATGTTTCCAGAGAGAGCTCCAAATTTATGGAAAACGACATATAGAGGACTACATGCATAACGCAAATAAATTGAATGGCTGTTCCTTAAAAAGTGGCAGCCAAAAAAGGTATAAAATATGGGATTTCCTTTTGCCACTTTAAAAAGACGTCCAATGTAAATAAATATACAGTGTAGACCCGTATAAAGAACACATGAACTGACGCAGCCAGGGCGCCAGTCATCTCTTGTTTGGGGCTTTACCTTCCACGCCCCCCGCCGACTCGTCCAGGAAGAAGGAGAGGTCTTTCTTCTCCTCCGACTCGCCGATGTGGTCGTAGGTGATCTGGGGGATGGACACGGCTCTCTCCGAGGACACCCCCCCCGAGCCGTTGCCCCTGGACGGTTTCAGCTTCCGCTTGGTTCCTTTCTTCTACCGGAGAGAGAGAGAGAGAGAGAGAGAGAGAGAGAGAGAGAGAGAGAGACAACGGCGACTCGATCAACTCCCTGTTCAACGCAGACCGGGAAGGATAACATCGCGTGATGAACCTGTGCGTATGGAAATGAAGTTGATGTTCTGTGTTCCGGCTCTGTTCCAGATTAATACACGGAGCTGGACATGGTGGTAAAATGTCAAATGTTCATAACTTTTTTTGAGAATACATATTTTAATAGTCTAAAAAAAGGCCCCTGGAGCTCTGTTCGAATGACAAATGATGAAACCATCTGGTTGTCTGATTTGCTCACAAATGTTCAGGTCGTATTTGAAACAGTTTGAATAAATATTTGTTACACTTTTTGTTTTCAGTTCACAATGCACAAGTGTAAAGCCCCTCTAGCACCGCAGGAACCTTTTCAGGAACCAGGTACTTTGTTTTACGATACTTCGGCTCTCCACGGGAAGGACTTAGTTCCCAATTTGGTTCCACCGGTTCCTGGTCCCAAAACAAGTCCCAGCAAAGTGAGGTGGTACTTCTTCGGAGAATGGAAACCGTTGGGGTGGAGCTACACCAAACACAAACAACCGAAAACTGATTGAACAGTCACTACTTGCTGGTACTACTCCTTTCCCCAAGCAAGTCAGTTTGATAAAAAAATAAAATAAATGGGAAGCCTGAACACGAAATATGAAAACATTTTGCGTCGCCTCCTCCGGATCTCCACAGTTCCTAGGGAACCAGGACTCTTTCGGGGGATGACTGAGGGGCCGCACAATCCAGAAGGTTCTGGGTCTGAACGGTTCATGGCTCAATGGCTCAACCAAAATCATTTAGTTCCTGCACCTTTTCTGTGGAAAAGCGCCTTATGCTATCCGCTCAAATTTCTCCGGGCTCGCCCAGGTCACGCTGAAGTAAACCCCACCACATGTGATCTCATTTGGGCAGGGAGAGGTCAGCGCTATGAGCATGTGAGTCATTCCTCAAAAGCCGGTGCCTCCGCCGACGTCATGGCCGTGGCCTTTGGAGAAACTCAATCATTTGAACTCAGCGGATACAATAGGCCTAGGGTTTGCAGGACGGGTGGGGTGCGGGCCATGTGGGTAGGGATGTGGCGGGCGGCTGCGATCTCGCCCGTCACATGCCTCACGACTGTCCTGCACTTTCAATACCACTCATACGAGCCGGATAGGGCATCCCATGGTGGGCCTCGCCTTTGCACTGGCCGTTGCAGGGCGTGGGGGCACGGCTGACTCGCCCTTGGGGCAGGAGGTCCTGGCGGGGGTGTCGGTCTGTCGGCCACGGGCCCGCTGTAGTGCGTGCCTGGCACTCAGGCCCTGGGTTCTGCACTTGCAGGTGGGTCTCCTGCCTACAGATGGGGGTGGCGGCGTTTGGCCTCACTCCCAGTCTCTGCGGTGGGTGCCCCAGCTGCTGGCAGTCGTGGAGGGGCCGCATATGTGGCTGTCTGTGGGCGATGGCTGGGCTCAGTTTGCCGTATGGGCGTCTAATGGGTGCAGGGTCACTTTGTGCTCTCTGGGTCTGTTTCATGCACCTCGGGGTCATGTGTGGGTGTTGCACCGCGGGCTCCCAGCTCCTCTGTGGGTTGGGGGGGACGGGGCGTCTTCTGTGGCTATGGTGCATTGTGCTCGGAGCTTTCTTTAGGTTGTGTGGTGTCTATACGGCTGCGGGACTCGTGGGTGGCTGTCAGGCCTTTTCCGATGCTTGGAGGCGCTACTATATAGTTCTGTATATAGTTCTGACCCCATACACCAGAACTAATTGGGCAAGTCCCATGCATTCACCGGTGGACATATCTCTCTCTCACACACACACACACACACACACACACACACACACACACACACACACACACACACCCTACCAGCATCTGCCTCGAACCCACGCCCAGACACTGCCCTGATTACATCCTTTTCCCTTTCTCTCCTTTACTCCCATATGGTCCTTTACTCCCACAGGAAAAGGCCACTCACTGTAATTGCCGTTCCAATTTTTGTCAACCTAATTAATTATGTTTTGTCAAATACATGTTGTCATCTGATATTTCTATGTTTATGTTTTGTGAATTACATTCTGTTGTTTGTCTCTTTGTTTATCCATCTCACCCGTGCTGATTCTCCCTCCCCCTCTTGGAGAAGTAATGATGATTAGCTGTTTATAGATTAAATCATGGTTAGTTCATGCTCCAAAAAGGGGGACTGGCGGAGGTCTTGTATAATAAAATAGCTGTGCTCTTGCCATCCCACGGGTCGTCCACGGGACAGAGTTATTGCAAGCAGTTCGGGATGATAAATAAAGAGTGGCATTGCAGGTTGAGAATTTGAACTCCACTCGCAGATGAACTCTGTCTTGGATGCAATGGCACAAATACTCTGTGCTGTATGCCCAGGCTGCTGACAGCAAAGATGTAAAAGAAAAAAAAAAATGAACTCAGCGGATCAGACTCTGCGGCATTGACAAGTGGCTTTCAGTTCAGTACAAATACCAGGGCACGGAATGACTCATTAAGAAAGAGAGAGAGAGAGGGAGCAAGAGAGAGAGCGGGGAGAGAGAAGGAGAGGGAGACCGGAGAGAGAAAGTGATAATTGAGGGAGAAATTATGTGTGTGTGTGCGTGCGTGTGTGTGTGTGTGTGTGTGTGTGTGTGTGTGTGTGTGTGTGTGTGTGTGTGTGTGTGTGTGTGTGTGTGTGTGTGTGTGTGTGTGTGTGTGTGTGTGTGTGTGTGTGTGAGGGTGTGTGTGTCTGAGAGAGAGAGAGAGAGGAAGTGAGAGAGAGAAGTAGAGTGAGGAAAAAAAAGAAAATGTGCAAAAAAAAAAGGGAAGAAGAAGAAAGAGAAACACGGAGAAAAAGAGCGAAACTGATGCTGAAAGAGAGAAAGTTAGTGACGGAGAAAGAGGAGCGAAGCGCGAATGAGAGGGTGGTAAGAGAGCAAATAAAGAGCGAGGAAGAGAGAAGGAAATGCTGGAGGAGTGTGTGAGAGTGTCTCTCTCTCTAGTGTGTGTGTGTGTGTGTGTGTGTGTGTGTGTGTGTGTGTGTGTGTGTGTGTGTGTGTGTGTGTGTGTGTGAGCGCGCACGCGCCGGTTCAGCGCAGAACAAAGTTTTTTTTTTCCGGTTGTTGTTTGTCTGGACAAAGGTTTACTCCCATGAGAAAGGCGGCGGTGACATCATCTGAGCTGACTGAGTCTTTGTCCGGCGGAGACAAAGGCCTCGAGTCATCCTGGCCGATTCAGGATCCAGGCCTGGGATTGGCGGAGGAGGTGGGATGGGTGGGGGAGTATACTGTATGTGTCTACGTGTGTGTGCATTTCTGTGTGTGTTTGTTTGCTGTGCGAGCGACATGGATGAGGTTGTGTTGAAAAGGGAGATGCTGTGGGGCGTGGCCGAGCTCCCGGCTCTCCGCCAGAAATGTAATATGATGTGAACGCCATTTTTGCATTATTGTTATTGTTATCAGGGGTAAGTACTGCGGTCAAGTGCTTGGTCAACAATCGGGACCTCGCCAAGATGGCGGCACGTGCAGATGTATCTGAAGTCAAAACGTTATGTGTGTCATGGATCAGACGAACCCACGGACAAAATGAATAAGATGTGTATTCGGGGCAGTTCCAACATGGCGTCGTCCAAGTTTGATCCAGATCGGTTCAGTAATGTGGAAGAAGTTTGTGATCACCAATCACAACCTCACCAAGATAACCCCACACACAGATATACTCACGATTGGACTTTAACTAAAGGAGTATGAGATAAAGACTCTTAACCATATGAAGTAACAAAGTAACAAAGTGTCAGGTATTATTTTATTTTATTTTATTACTATTAACTTTTATTATGTTTGGAAAAAAAATTGTTAAAGTATTACCAGAAGACAATTAGATTTAAAAAAGCGCAGCTTATTAAATGTCATAAATATATACGCTTCTGAGGACAACTAACACACAACAGGGTAAGTTCTACAATATACCCAATAACATCACTGTCAGAATTGATAGACATTCCAGAAATATCAATGTATCCAAACTTCCTGAATCATAATTACTGGTAACAATATCCATAAGCAATTACATAATGTAAGGAACATGGATTTATTGTGTGTGCGTTTTGAAAATCTTCATTCTTTTTGTGTTTTCCGAAACACTTTTCTTGCACTAGTTGCAAAGCTGTCTTAGCTTTAGCCTCCATTTTGTCTTCTCTCGTACCCCATTCACCATGAATCTTCCTCCAAATTTGGTACACATAATGTCGATAACATTGACTCAGCACATTGTGACATACTCAGCACAACACTCAGAAACAGCATTAAAGCACACCCCGAAAAAGAAACCTCGCAATAAGGTCAAGAATTACAACAAAAATGTACAGCCCACGACACACACAATTCATTTCATTATATACCTTCGTTTTTTTATTTATAGGTTTATAAAATACATTGTTATTGTAAAAGGCAGTTTTTTTTGCCATAAAATAATTATGTTGCCCAAGATGGATTAAAAATGTGTGATAAATAATTGTGTTTTTGATAAATAATCATGATCACAATATTGACTAAAATAATCGTGATTATCATTTTAGCCAAATGATAACCGCCTTTAATTGCGACGTAGGAAACCCACCCAAAGCCGCAAACACCAACCATTCATAGAATTACTCTGTAACCAGGTCGGAATGACTAGAGAGCCAAAGCATATTCCGTCCTTTAAACTTAAATGAAGGGTCAACTACCCTGCAGCCCATGTATTGCTGCCTGCAGCTATAATTATTATATTTCTTATCCCATATTGTTATTGTTAGGATTTTAGTTATTTTCTTTGTCACTTATCTGACACTTATCTGATAAGTGTCCAGAACAGGAGGACTGCTGCAGCTACGGACATGGTTGAGGTGTCGTTAGAACCGGGAGGTCGCAGACATCTCGTGATTCAAGGTTCATCCAAATCGATCCACACGCGGAGCAGGATTTAGTATAAAAACGACAAAATTTGACCCGAAGTAGCCACATTTTCGTGCGCCACCGGCACGCCAACGTTCTAAAACCTCCGGTCGGGTAATGGAACAGGGTTAGTTTGTGGAGTGAGACGCTTTGTGACATCGCGACTACGACCAAATTGCGTCGTGTGCGGTGCGTGGTAGGGATGTAAAAGTGTGAAATTTCATAGTACGGTATTTACAGTATGGTAAATATCTACCAAAATACAGTGGTATATTGTATTTCACGGTATTAATTTCCCCCTAGTTTTATGTTTATCCAATTAATAAATACTTTTATTAAATAATGACATATACAGTATATCAAAATACAAATTATTATAACTTTAATCAAGACAATTTAATTATTTTTCAAGGATGGGGAAGGTGACTGTGAATTAACATTTACATCTTCAATTTTGCAACATAAAGTTATACCGTTGGCACGGTGTTACAGGGAAAGGCTTACAGTTCAGAGACATTGTTGCTTGGTACTGCAGTATACCATAACTATTGCGTGGTGTAGACTCATTGTCATTGACAAACTGCCTTAGCCGATGTTGCGTTCATTGGAAACTCTGAAAATTTAACTTGTTTGAGACGTAATGCTGACAGAAAGACGAGCGACAGAACGAACTGATGCTACGTTCCATGGGAACTCAAACATTTGTAATTGTGTCGAAAAAGTGTAAATTTTACTTATCATACACTGAAAAGGACATTATCAAACGTATACTAACAATGCAGATCCATTTTATTTCAGATTCCCAGGTAAAAAAAAAATAAATGTAATAAAATCACTTAATATATACAAAAATATACACAGTATATGTTGAATATATATATAAATAATTTTGAGTATTTGTTACTTACATTTTTTTTTACTATTTCTATTTATTATTAAAAGTTGTAATCTTATTATTTATGATCATCGAGTTAAAATATCCCATATTTTATATATTTTCTTTAAATTGTGTAAAAAAGCCATTTCAAATGGAACTCAGGGACTTGTAGTGTAACCCCCCATAAAAAAAAACAAACAAAGAAGATATTGTGGATTTTTCAAAATATTTTTAACAATAGCATAATTTAAAAAAATAGCTATAATTACGGATAGGTTGAGCCTCCTGACGTTGGAACCGCAGATGTCGGAGTCGACCGTGGCCGTAGTCTCCTTGGTCAGGAAGTACATCCTCCACGTCGCAGGGCAGCCGCCCGGCTTCTCTGCTGCATAGCATCTCCACAGAGTCTGAAATAAATCACCATCAAATAACCTTGAAATGACCGATAATCAATTCTGAAACACTAGATCATGAATTTATCAGTTACGTATTATAAAAAAGCCAGTTCATGTAATCTACTGCTCAGTATTTTTACTTACAACTGTTTATAAGTGATACTGTTGCGAACGACCTCCGTTACTGTTCTTTGTTCTGCACATTGTGTGATGATTGTGTTTGTGACTAGTTATCACAAACACTGCTCCAACTCCAATTACTGCCAATACAGCCGATAATACTTAAATCACTTTTATTAGCTGTGTCACATTTTAATACCTGTATCATAGTGTTACAGCCTGTATTACAGTGTTAAAACCTGTATTACAGTGTTAATACCTTTATTACAGTGTTAAAACCTGTATTACAGTGTTAATATCTGTATTACAGTGTTAATACCTGTATATCAGCGTTAATACCTTTATTACAGTGTTAAAACCTGTATTATACTGTAGTGTTAATACCTGTATTACAGTGTAAATACCTGTATCACAGTGTAAATACCTCTTTTACAGCATTTATACCTGTATTACAGTGTTTATACCTGTTTTACAGTGTTTATACCTTTATTACAGCATTAATACCCATATTACAGTGTTAGTACCTGTATTACAGTGTTAATACCTTTATTATAGTGTTAATAACTGTATTATATTGTTAATACCTATATTATAGTGTGCATAACTGTATTATAGTGTTAATAACTGTATTATAGTGTAAATAACTGTATTTTGGTGTTAATACCTGTATGAGTGACGCTGCAGCAGGAATCTGACGGTTAAAATGCTTCTGTCGCTGCTTCTGCTGAACCTTCAGGGCAAATCCAGAGCCCAGGATGCCCTAAACATGGAGACCATAATTATAAGGTTCTATGTACAAGTGAACAACATTGAATGAATAAACAGTGATAAAGTCTTTTTTCTCCCCCCCATTAATACATAAATACTTGAATGAATCCATCAACGTTGATTCAGTGATTCCATGAGTCCGAGGGATTTTACAAAAAACATGCGCACGGATCTGATGCTGGACGGGAAGTTAAGTATTTACGGCGGGCAAAGCGAAGAAGGAGATGGCGAAGACGCTGAAGCAGGAGGCGATGGCCTTTCCGATCCACGTCTGAGGAATCTTGTCTCCGTAGCCGATGGTGGTGACGGTGACCTGGAGACAAAAAGAGTCCAAACGCCTTGTGACACTCAGGTAAAAAAATGGCTGACCGGTACTTTATCAATCATATCAAACTAGAACCTCATTGGTTGGGGTAGGGATGACGGAGGGAATTCCACTGGGTTTACTTTTAAGAGTAGGGTTGTGCAGTCATAAAGGATAAAACACGTACCTGTAATTCCCTCTTTGCCATATCAGGACTTAAAAAAACAAACATCTGTTTTAATCATTTTACGCAATGTTTTTCATATCTTTTCAACTTCTACAAAACTTTCTCATAAAACGTCCCAAAGGGATGAGAGGTTTATTTTTCATTGAAATAAGATAAAACTTTGCAAATTTGCAATTCGGGAGTTTAGTGGTTAACCCTTCATTTTTGCCGCGCGTCCCGCAAGTAAAACGCTGTCTCAAACAGAAAGTTAAAACTCATAACCTCAACCGGAGCTTTCTCTCCATTCAGAAACGTGATGTGGGGAGGAAATACACGAGAAAATAAATCTTTTTTTTATTTTTATTTTTTTATATAATGAACTGTGAAGGTGGTGAGTAGAAAAAAATCAACATAAATCCCGGCGCTAAAAGCGTCTCCGCCGAAGACAATGGAGGAAAAAATGTCTCCAGCCGCCGTTGGCCGGGCTCCATATCTGCGATGGCCGGGGTATTCAAGGCCCTTCTCCTCCACGGCAATACGATTCCCTCCAGCTAATCCCCATTGAGCATAGGAATTTTCTGGAGGAAAAAAAAGAAAACACCGCACGCATTTGCATTTACACCCACTCCGAAAAAGCCGAGGCGATTGTGTCCCATCCAGGGCACACTTGTCTTACAGTGTGCGTCTGTGGGGGGAACACAAAGCAGCTTGATGTAAGGTGAGATACTTAAAAGAGCTTTGGGGGGAAAAGAAGAAGGAGTTTGGGTCGGAGTGGGTGGGTGTCGGGGGGGTTGGGGGGGGCCTTAATCCGTCATCCACAAATCCGATGACTAAACAATGTCCCCCCTGACATGAGAGTGGAATGATCTTCTCAAATACTCCCCCCCCCCCCCCCCCCCACACACACACACACACACACACACACACACACCCAAGGCACTCGGTGCAGAGTGTAATACTCAAAGTGTGTGTGGTAGAAGCCTCTTCATGTCTATACAGAGGTCGGGCCGAGCCCAGTCTCAAGGGCTTTACAGGGGGCGTGTGCGTGTGTGCGTGTGTGTGTGTGTGTGTGTGTGTGTGTGTGTGTGTGTGCGTGTGTGTGTGTGCGTCTGCGTGTGTGTGTCTGCATGTGTGTGTGTGTGTGTGTGTGCAAATGCGTGCACCGAAGAATTACAAACAGAGAAGTTATCTTCTATACATAATCGTATCATCATCGATATAATCATCGAGTAATTCTGTCATCCGGAATGTACGGCAGGCGTTGCATTTGCTGGGCTTTATTATAAATTACCGGCAAAGAGACGATAATTTCCGGCTACCGCTGAGCTGATGGGAGTGGAAGACATGCGACATGTATAAAATTGTGTGTGTGTGTGTGTCAGAGAGAGAGAGAAAGAGAGAGAGAGAGAGAGGGAGCGAGCGAGCGAGCGAGAGGGGGAGAGGGAGAGGGATGGAGGGGAATGAATCCTCCAGCTGTGCCTGCACCTGCACAACACACTGGAAAACATTGGAAGGGCTTAGGGTGCGGCAATCAGGACAATATCATTTTCTAATTAATTTCACACGCACGCACCCACGCGCACGCGCACACACACACACACACACACACACACACACACACACACACACACACACACACTAGGGCTGGGCAATATTTTATTATAGTATCGATACGGTGGTATGAGATGAGATATCGAGTGGGATTAGTTACTTATATAGTGAGTGTAAATGTTGACTTTTGGGATCAATACAGCACAACCTGCGTCCTAACCTGGTCCTAACATCCACATTACTAGTGTTTCTTAAATATTTCCCAAATTGCATGGCCAGATTATCGTTATTGAATTACTTGTCAAAAAGACAAGTGTGATATTTGATTCAGTTAATATCGCCCTGCTCCACGTGCACACACACACACACACACACACACACACC
The DNA here is from genome assembly GCF_960531495.2 of Zeus faber. Taxonomy (NCBI): domain Eukaryota; kingdom Metazoa; phylum Chordata; class Actinopteri; order Zeiformes; family Zeidae; genus Zeus; species Zeus faber. The sequence goes on along the minus strand of NC_137201.1, from coordinate 23,787,722 downwards.
CCTCCCAGCAGTATTATCAGTCAGGTTTACAGTCTCCCAAAACAAAAAAAAAAAGGGTTCAAATCCCCCCCGAGCCGACACACTCTCCTTGTCGTCGCACAACAACACAAATTACAGCTTTTCTTCACCTTTCCACAGAGCGGCGAGGAGCCCCGCGACCCCTTCAACCCTCGTTTACAAAAAGGTAGTAATCCCACAATCAAAGTTTTAATTAAAGGACCTGACACTTTATTTTGGGCCTGTGAAGGCCCTGTTGAGCCGAGGAGCCCGGAGGTGAATGGTTTATTACAGTCTCTTTGTGGCGCGCTGATCCCCCGCACAAGGCGGCCGTAGGGTTCTCATTACCCCGCGCCTCCAGTCCCACTGTTTAATTAACGGCTCTGGAAAAGCCCAAACCCACAGAAGATGGGGCGAAAACCGCCCCCCGAAAACCGTCCCCGCACGTGAAAAGCAGCACCCCCGTCGCCAAACAATGCCGCCGAGGACAGAACTGAAGAGGGAGGTCTGGGGGCCGATGATTGGCCGAAGTCGACGGCTGCATAATAGCTCTGTGATTGGATAACGATAACGATTTGGCATATTGCGGGGACGCAAGCTGTGAAAATGACACGAAGGACGTTAAAATGGGTGTGTTTAAACTGCGGGCGGAGTCGCAAAGTAGGACGTTTTTGAGATTTTTTTGAAGGTTGAGTTGCCACCACGGTGTATTAAAAGGTCTTTTTGACGGTCTGGACTTTTCACAAGAAGCGTCTGTCATCCCTGGGCCCCATGTTCCCTTTATACTAAAAATAGGATAAAAGTTACAGAAAATTGAAAAAATAAAGAAAAAAGGAAAAAAAATGTCCATATCTGTGGTTTATCAGCAAAAGTTCTGTTTGGTGTTTATGGACACGTTGCTTCCAAAGATAATCTGTTATTAAAACAAACCGTGTTGCTGGACGTTTTCTTTTTTTTTTTTTTTATATGAAGGTTTTTAAATGCTATTTTATTTTAACTGTGCAACAATCAACCAGAATATAAGTATGTAAATCGCCATGTTTTTAGACATTTTTTTCATATGCAGCATTAACAACCTTAGTGCAACTGTTGTTTCGGGGCCACTGTAAAACGCTGCTGCTCTTTTCCATGCGTATGTGCATGTGTCTCCAATAAAATTAACTTCCATATCGATGTGTTCACTTCTTTGTTTGGGGGCTTCCCTGAGGTGGGGTGGGGGGGGGGGTGGATCTCAGCACCGTGAGCCTTTTGGTTCGTGTTTGAGAAAGTAATGCCTCGCTCACCACGCCCCACCACAGGGCGTCGGCGTAGCTGGAGAAGCCCGTCTTGCCCTCCTCGTCCACGGCGTCCTTCTCCGCCAGGTACACAAAGTAGGAGGAGAAGATCAAACCCAGGAAGCCAATGTACAGCGTGGTGATCAGCTCCTGCGGGAACCAAAAAAAGAAATCACGAGATTTTTAGGTTTTCATGCAAATGTGCTGTATCGTTCCTTGAACATTTTCCGGTGTCAGCACTTTTAACAATTTCCAATATAACCAAATTCCTTTGTTTATTTATTTGAATGTTTATGGAATATTGCCAAATTGTGCTGTTTGTTGTTTTATTCTAAGTTTTATTTATATTGTTCATTTTGAGGCAAATTTTAATTTTATTTTAGGTTCATGTACATGGCCATTTCTTTCTATTTTTATTCTGTTATTTCATTATCTTTGCGTTTTGCACGACGCAATTTCCCTATCTATTTAGCCATTTTAGATTTTCTTTCATGCAGGCCCAGTTTCGGGACCATATCAAATAATGAAACCGTTTCAGGGAAAAGATACGCATCTTGGCACACATGACATTCCTTCCTGTTCAAATTTTTTTTTTTGACGAGAAGATCTTGAGACAACGTAAAGTATTTCCCGCGGAGGGGTCGACCGCAGCGTGAACGTTCGGTAAAAAGCGGAAAGGGAGGATTCGATTCAGCGGAGGGGAACGATAAATCACCCTCGACGGGATTTCGCCCTCGCCTCGCGTTTTATTTGTTTGACATTTGCACATAATCCTCGGAGACAAAGCCGCTCCCATTATACGCCGCGAAGACATCAAAGGCGGGGGCGAGTACGGCGAGAGCACAAAGTGGAAAAGAAGATCACGTCCTCTGACTGCGTTATGAATTAGTCTGAGAGGAGCAGCGTACGACCGAAAATAAGAGCCGGTAATCGCTTCTCCTTATAAAGCGAGATCTGGTGCTGGCGGTGTGTCTACGGATGTGTTAGCTGGTGCGCGTGTGCGCGTGTGCGCGTGTGTGTGTGTGTCTGTCTGTCTGTGTGCGCGTGTGTGTGCGCGCGCGCCCGTGTGTGTATGTGTGTGTGTACACGGCATCTTTGCCGGCGTGCACCAGACCTGGCCGTAATGAGCGCTTAATGCAGCATGAACGGCAGCGAGAAGCTCAACCGGAAAGGCTCAATCAGACGTGCGCTGGAGGAACACGTGAGGAAAACTGTGCTGAGGAGCCTTATTTGGTGAAAAAATGCCGGGAGACACGTTTTCTTTTATTTATTTATTTATTACTGTTATTTTTTTTTACCCTTTTCTTATCTCAGGCAATTAAGGTAGGGAAGCGTAGCCGTGGCAGGAGAGCTCTTAGATGCGATCATCGCAGGTGTTCAAACGACGGCAGCGTACGGTATGTTTTTTTGTTTGTCTGCCAGTGATCAACAGTGAAGACGGGAAGGGGGGGGGGGGGCGCTTTCGCTCCGAGACTCGAGGCTCCACAGGCGAAGAGCGCCGTAAATGTGCGCCGCACCTGTGCGCCACAATTTTATGACCGTATCCGAGCCGCACCTGCCATCGCTCGAAGCACAAACGCCACGGAATCCGCACCGTTCATCGACACTATTGATGCGTAAAAGGAAAATAAATTTTATTTTGTCTGCTTCTGAGTCTGAGAGGCCAGAATCTCGGCCGGAGCTCAGATGAAGGTCCACCTAGTTTCATTCATTGGATGTAATACCGCAGCGTTGTGATCCTACCTGTCGGTGAATAAAGACGACGGATCCCAGGAGCCTCCACGTTCCGCCCTGACGATCCACATGCAGCATGCGCAGGATCTGGAGGAAGCGGATTCCCCTGAGGACGGATCCAATATTATCATTTTCTGACAAAACACCAAACAAAAGACTCCTCCTTAGGGACTATGTCGTCATTATTTCGGACGCGAAAAACAAAAACGAATAAATTAGTTGTGACGTTCGGTGCTTTCGGAATTTTCAATATTTCCCATGAAATGATTGACATTTCTGATCTAAAAAAAGAATTACGATCAAGCAATCAAAGTAGCACGTGATTACACTACCTGATGGCAGATGTGGCAAATACTTGGCCATTTGACCCCACACTGAGCACAATGACTGAAGCAATGACCACAATCAAATCTGTCAAAGGGAGGAAGGAAAGACAGAAAGATATTATTTCACTGTGTGTCACTGGTACACAAGCAGGATGCATTTTACAATATCATTCACAAATTATTATTCATAAATATGCACAAATATTAAAGAGGGTCAGTTATAAATAGATTCATTTAAACTGTTAATTAAAGAAAAAAATATTCAGTGAACATGTTATTAAGCAAGTTACTTTTATTTTGTTTTTTCCAGCAGACAATTTCCTGGATTGTCCTCAATGAAAGTCTGACAAACCCTGATATCTCATTCAAATCAAATCTGCTCCCAATCCAATTGAGCAATGTATGCCCTTCCCTCGAGTGCTATGGAACAAAGCTGCAGCTTCACCTATAATAGATATGGGCTTCCTGATAAAGCGGAGGCGTCCTTTAATTCCCACGTATTTGCTGCGGCAGCCTGCCGACCACAGGCGGACCATGTACTCCGTGCCAAAGAACAGCACCAGCACAATCTCCTGCGGAGAACAACACAAAACGCACAGCGAGGGTTAGAGTCATTCACCTGGAAAGGAGCTCCAATGCCAACGTGATGTGGAAACAAGATAAGATAAGACAGGTTTCGTTTTTTTGTTTTTTTTCCAGAACGCAGTGGGAGCGGTCGCCGTGTGTTACGGCTAATCCGAAGGCATTAAGGCCCATTATAATCAATCACCGCGATCCCAGATTTGTTATGAGTGGTGCTTGACAGCTGCGCTGACGGAGTGATCAAGGTGGTCTCCAAGCAGCGAGCCCACCCACAGGAGCAAAGATGGAGACGCTGATAACCCGGAGCCGGCGACAGTTTGCATTCAGGCCGGGAGGGGGGGGTCAAAGTCTCAATGGCGGAGGACACAGAACGACTCGCCACTGCCGCCGCCGCCGCCGTCTATGGGATGTGCAGCGTATCAGGTTCCGTCGGGAGACGAGGACGTTTCTGCTGCAAGTGTGGACCTTTCTGCGTCCAGGCCAACTCATCATCTATTTTACTCCTCCCGTATCTGTATGCATCTCTGCATCTGCAGGTCATGTGTCGTCGGGCCTCCCCAGCGGCAGGCATGTACGTGTGCGTGTGTGTGTGTGTGTGTGTGTGTGTGTGTGTGTGTGTGTGTGTGTGTGTGTGTGTGTGTGTGTGATTTGATAAGGCCTGTGCGATGGAGGTCCTTTTCCTGGCCACCGTTTATCCATAATATTTGGCCCGGTAATGGATAGAGGCCGTGTGGGTGGCCGCCGACTTGATTACTGGCCGCTCCGCAGGAAACTTTATACCCTGAACCCTGCTGCAACAACACGGCACCATGACACCCCAAAACAATGACCTGCCAGTCATTCCAGGAGCAGTCGCCCCCCCTTTATCGAGGATAGCGCTGCACTGCCAGCAGGAGCGGGAGCGGGAGCAGCAGCAGCGGCGGGAGCAGGAGCCGGAGCAGGAGCAGGAGCAGGGGCAGGGGCAGGGGCAGGGGAAGGGGCGGGGGCAGTGCAATACTTGATAAAGGGACGACCGTGCGTGGACGACCCCAAGCAGCCTGCGGCGCAAATCGCCTCATATTAGAAACCGGGACGAGATTAATTCGGCCATCTTTCGTGTTTGGATTCTGCTTAACCTGCGGGGAAAGAAATTGTTGTAATCCCGGGTACTGTAGGATAAGAAAAATGATCCACAAATACGACATTCACGCCTTTGAAAACTTTATATATATATAACTATTTATTTATAGTTTGTACGCGGCATTGCAGATGTAATAGATGTATTCCCGCTGAGATCTCCGGCGCGCCACGGTGAAGCATCCGACGCTAAATCGGTCGCGGACGATCGCTACGGCTGAAAAAAGAGGGAGAAAATAGGGCTCCAGATTGGGAAAAAAATAAAAATAAATCCGCAAATTATCCTTGAAGTCCTCCTGGTATCACCAGTGAAGCTACGGCTGAGTGGCGGCGGAGGAGCAGGCAGACAGGAAGAGGGGACGGGCAGACGGCAATACGGACACACAGATAATGAAGACAAAGAGTCTGGAAGGGCAGGGAAGAACAACAGAGGCAGACAGGGACGGTCCAGTGGCTCCTAATAACATCCAGATCAGTTGAACTTGACTGACCAGCCATGGCCTTTATTATGGTCTGCCACGGAGAGCGGCAGACACAGTTTCTGCACTGTGTCCGTTTGAGCCGATGCCGTGCCCGTTCAAAATGTGCCAGCGCACGTAGAGGGAAGGTTATTTTCCCACGTCTATCTGCGGCGTGGACCCATTCTCACACGAGCGACCAAACAAGAAAATCATTGTTTATTCAAGCTGTATTTAGCCAGGAGCGCCACTTTTTATTTTTTTACCTGAGACGTGGATTACCGAAAAAACCATGAGAATAACTGGAAGCCGGGTTCTGTTGGAAGCACCGTAAAATATGAACGGATGCACATAATCACCGAGAACGTGAAATAATTTGTTTAAGTTCAAATTCAA
>NC_137201.1:23761839-23776839 GCF_960531495.2 Zeus faber | reverse complement strand
CAGAGTGAAGAAACACAGGCGCTGAACGAAAACAAGTTGCAATTTCTAACAGAATTCTGGGACTTGTAATGCAATGTAATCCAGCCGACACAGACACTTTTAGGGATTTCCACTTCTAAATTATTCCAACTTTTAAGTGAATCTGATGTTTAGCGTCAATAACCAAACAAATACTCTCTATACTGTTTGCATTCTGCAATAATCAGTTTCAGTTCATATTTTCTGTGTTTTAATTGATGCATTTCTCTTGTTATCAATAATAATAATAATAATAATAATAATAATAATAAAAAATAATAATAATAAAATATTTTTATTATTATAATTGTTATTAATATTGTTATTATTATTATTTAAATAATAATTTAAAATAATAATAATAATAATAATGATAATAATAATGTGGAATATCTCTGACATGTTTGGCCTAATGATGCTGCATAATGATTTTTGGGACCTGAGGAAGCGGTTTCAGTTAGGGACATTGACATGGTTTCACTCACCATCCAAAACAGGGTCCCGGTGGCAAATTCGGCATACTGTTCAATGGTTGAGAGCACGCTGAAGATGAGACACACCAGGACCATGACGAACCTGCGGGGGCCAAGGAAGGAAGATGGAGGTTCAGTCACCCAACAGCACTGTGTGTGTTCATTTTTTTTTTCTGGTCCAAAAGGGATTCGTTTGTAATAAAGTGACATGAAAATTTGTCTGTTTTCTCCATGGCTGTATAATCCATGCAACAGATCTTTTAAGTGCTTTTCCGTGCCGTGCTATTCATGTCTGCGTGACCCGGCCACGGCGCAGCTCACGACACAAAAGGTGAAATAAAATCCCGGAGCTGTAGGCCGCCGCACATTGTGAGCTGGAAGAGGGGTTTATATCCAGAAATACTTCCAAAGGACAACCTTGTGAATGGAGGATTTACGGAGGTTCCCGATTGTTAAAGTATAACACTGATCTTCAGAAGAATCACATTTGGTTTATTGGGTCGCGTACATTCCCATATACAAGGAGTTTGTCTTGGTTAGGATTGGTGCATTGCTGTTCAGACAATTAGCATTAATAAAAAGATGAACGGTCAACAAAAATAAAAATAAAAAATAAAAATGAATATAAAATAAATATACACAATATACTTATAATATACTATACTAGTGATTCTATTCTATTCTTGGCAGTGGGTATAAATATAAATACAGATGACTATTCTGCACAGGATCAATAGCTATGCAAACAATAATTTGGGCGTGGATGCCAATGGAGTGAGTAGGTGTTATTGTGTTATCGCTAAATTGTTATCGACGTCTAAACTCAAAGTTATTACAATGTTAGTGTTTGCGAGACGTATTGATCTCTGTGGATTATGGAAAGACCTCGACATCATTCCATAAACGTGTGCACAGCCACCGCAGCGGACAGACAATGACAATTACGCCAGATGGAGCAGTGATTTCCCTCCACGAGGATTAGAACACACCAAAAACCAACCTCCCACACACACACACACACACACGCACACACACACACAGACACACACGCACAGATGCGCACACACACACACACGCACACACGCACACACACACACACACACACACACACACACACACACACACACACACACACACACACACACACACACACACACACACACACACACTGTTGCTTCCTCCTCCAACTTGAAAAAAATTACAATATATATTTTTTCTTAATCTTCTGATGAATACAATCTTTACATTTTGTCAGGGCATGTTAATCAAAATGAGTCAAACATTTATTGAATGGACAATAAATTCAATCACATGTACGTAGAGCACAATAACAACGACAATAACAACACAAAAATATGATGGTGGCCAAAATGCTTCAGCTTGAAGGGAAAATATTGGTAAATATGAATAAAACATAAATAAATCAAACTTAAAACAAGACGCAACAACATGTTCTGAGCGTTCACCTTTTCAGCGAGCTGACATGTACACCTGGACCACAACAGAATGCTTGGAAGTGAAAACTGAAAACCACTGAAATGTACCGGTGAATGGCACCTTTTGGTAAATTAAGGGACATTAATATTGAATCTGCGTGGGTCGGCATCATAGCTGCCCAATACTCGCTGTCAGGTGAGGGGACCCCCGCCATTTGTCTAGAAGTACGATTCATGTTATAAAAAAAGCACCGACAGTTACACTAGGTACGCGCTGAAGCAGAGGACAGGGTAAAAACCAATCACTCCTGTTGTTACTGCGGCGACGTCATCGCTCGTGTTTTACCCCTTCCCCACTTTGAACCGGCGTCGTTCCCTGCGTGTTTACCGAAATCCGGCGCGGTGTCCCCATCCCCGTCACGCCGGCGCCGCAGATAATGTATGTTCACGTGGCTCAACGCCGTGCAACGCTGGAGTCAAGAAGCAAATCCTCGCATATAAATAAACAAGGATTTCAGTCATTCATTTCACGACAGGATTTGCACCGCACACACACGCACGCATGCACGCACACACACGCACACACACACACACACACACCACCACCGTCACAATGTACACAATCGCCGTAATGCACATGTATTTACTCAAACACACACACACACACACACACACACACACACACACGCGCACATTTACAAAGACACGTGAAATAATATTATAGAAAAATACATTTTAAGGTAAAATATATGTAGTTACAGATTAGGGTAGTGCCTAAAACAGTATTTGTCATGGATTTTAGTATTATAATAATATAGCATGATATTTCCAAACCACAAACCAACACAACATAAGCATTCACACACACACATACACACACACACAGACACACACACACACACACACACACAATCACACACACACACACACACACACACACACACACCACATTTCCTCACAGTCATGACATCACACTTGAAAATGTTGTGTCCTCTGGATATGGCAGATTTGGGCTTAAAGCCTGAGAACGAGGATCAGTGGCGTGGCTATCTGAGCGTTACAAAATAATATGAATGGGTACAAGGGGAACGTCGGGCCAGCCGGGGGGGGGAAGATGAGTCTGGTTGGATCACAGTGCTGAAGGGTTTGAGCCTGGAATCCCTCGTATCACAACACCGGATCCACATTTAAAAAAAGGTCTGAACAAGCTGCCTTGTGGATGTGAAGATTAAAGTACAGAATCGAAAGAGTTGATGAACCTAAAATAATATTTCATTTTCCAATCAAACTGAAATGGTAGACAGTTTAGGTGTAGTCTAGTTTAAGCCCATTTTAAGACTCCTGGCCCTACAGAGCCTCTTGCAGTATCTAAGGTTTTCACCTTAAACTGGCTACCCGTAACATTATTTACTTTAAAAAATCCCATATTTTATACTTTATTTATCCAGAACTTTTTAAGAAACAGCCATTCAGTGTTTTTGCGTTCAGCGTGTGCTCCTCTATATGATGTTTCCATTATTGGTGGCGGGGTCCGCCACTGTCAATACAGATGAAAATGTTGTTTTTGCTTGTTTATTTTTTAATCAGTTTATCAGAAGAAGGCATACTTTGGAGAAAATAATTTGATTAGTTTTTATTTACGTCAGTTTTGCATGTCATTCTGGGATGCAGATAATCTTACGGATTTCAACTTTAACAAAACACATAATAAAGATTTCGAATGGATGTTTAGGCGAACGACCGGTTACTACTGCTGGTATGGCTGCAGTTTGGATTACAATATATGGGCCAAAGAAAATGGAGTGGAAATGAACATCTCAGTAATCCGAAAATCCTCGCCGGTCGGTGTCGCATCCTCGGTTAAAGATGATACCGACAATTGTCCAGTTTGTTTGTGATTGGGGCACCGTGTGTCCTCAATTGTGGCACATTCCCAAGCAAGCAGAGTAATGGGAAGAAAGACGGTATTCCTCTGTCTCAATGTGAGATCAATCTGGCAGGATTAGCGGGGGTTAGCGGAGGGGTTCACGTAATCTGTGTGTTTTGGAGGGCATGGTAAATAATGTCTTTTCGGTTTGGTTGGCACCCTTAAACCGATTGATCCGAGGAGCGACGCAGCATCCAGGGATGGCCTGGCGAGGGATGACAGATCAGACGGGGGTCCTGCAGGATGGCACCAGGGGCTTCCCGTCCCATTCCTTTTTTTGGTTGCTTTGGTTATTTTTTGTTTGTTTTTCCCTCAAACAGAACAGTGTGCATTGTTTTCATTGCATTTTCAACCCTAGTATACTCAGCATATGTACAGTTTTAATTTTATATGTATCATGTATGCAAATACTATGTATTTGATATGTACTACGTATGCAAACCTGCACAATTTCCTACTTTTGTTAAGATGTAAATTGCTCATACCAACGTTTGCCATTTTTTTCCCAATTAAATTCTCCAAGTTTACATTTTTTTGCTCAATTTTATAGTTAATTGTTGACGCTAAAGTTTTCTTTTTTTATTGTTTGTTTATTGTTGATTTTTAGGTTTGTTGTATATTGTCACATTTTTTTCCCAGTTTGTTTAATTCAGGAATCTTTTCCCGTTTCTTGTTTTGTTTTTGAATTCTCCAAATAAAAAGGGTGTTTAGTTGAGAGATGTAATGCCGTCAGTCCGCAGTGCATGTGGGCTCTGCTCCGTCTGGTTTGAATCAAGCCCCGAGGGATCAGAAATACAGAAAGAGAAATACACACAGATGTAAGTTGAGCAGCGGCCGGTGTCTGCAAATACCTGCATGTGACCGCCATGGTGACCGTTTCTTTCCTGATCTCATTATATAAAGTGTTTAATAAAAGATTACAAAGTTAGTGTTTGCGTGCCAGACATAAATCAGAATAGGCGTGAACTGACATTGTTTTGAATTTGTGATTTACTCATTTCTCCTTTTCCACAAAGGTTCCCATTAACCAATGTGTGTGTGTGTGTGTGTGTGTGTGTGTGTGTGTGTGTGTGTGTGTGTGTGTTTGCATAAACACCAACATTTTTATCATATACTCACACAACAACTACAGATCAGGATTTTAGTCGACGATTGATTGTCATATAGATAATTGCGATTACAAATTGAATTGGCTTTGTTGCTCATTTTATTCCTCTATCATAGTATAACTCTACAATAATGTAGTAACACACATCCACATTGTGAAGAAGAGAGATTTATTTTGATAAAAATGAAGGTAGACAGTCAGTTCACCTCAAACCTACTGATGGGAACGCACCTAATTCACATTATATTAGACACCGGCCCCCAGTTCTGATTCACAAATTATCCATAGGGTCTGTGTGTGTGTGGTTGTGTGTGTGTGTGTGTGTGTGTGTGTGTGTGTGTGTGTGTGTGTGTGTGTGTGTGTGTGTGTGTGTGTGTGTGTGTGTGTGTGTGTGTGTGTGTGTGTGTGTGTGTGTTGCCGATCTCATCTGAAAAGTGCCACGTTGAATGAACACAATATGAATAAAAACAGCCTCAGCCGGTGTCATTCATGTCCATGCAGCGGTTCCCAGAAACACCACAACCAAACAAACCCAAAACAAACCCAAACCCACAAAGAGAGAGAGCTTTTTGGTTGGGGACAATACAGAGGACTGAGGGCAACAAATACCGACTTGTCCTTCACGATAATCACTGACGCTAATTCGCTCAATCCCACTCATCTCACTGTTCATGCAGAAAATAAATAAATAAATAAAAATCCATGAATGTGCTGGAAACAGCGATTTCCCTGTGATCCAATCAAAGTTTTTTTTTTATATCAGCGAGGTGTCTTACGTGACCAGTGAGAAGATAAGCTAAAAACGTATATCCCACACCGGCGGCCATCTAAAGCTCCCGATCAGCCGTCCGCGCGCTCGGTAAAACTTTAAAACCCGTGGACACGGGGTGCGCCCTGCACGGACCGCGGGGCCGGCGTGGCGTGCCAGGCATGGGAGACGCCGCGCGCGTTCCTCAGCTGCCGCCGCCGCAGGAAACTCAGCGCCGCAGACCCCGGCGGCCGCACATCACTTATTCATGGTAACTTGTGAGGTTGTTTCCAATAAGCAGTGGAAATGTTTGTACAACGGGGTTTCGACTCCAGTTCCTGTAAAGTGCACAAAGCTGACTCACGCACTCATTCACTCGGCCGTCAAAATGTTACTGGATAAGCCAAAATGTTCATTCTGGACTGATGTGGCAAAGTTTTCCATCGTGTGGTTCAACATTTTTTTTTTTGTTTTGTTTTTACATTGGTATCATGAGTAAATCATTTCGGTCAGTAAACAAACTAAATGATCAGTTCTGTCACTTATTTTTGGGGGAGGGGGAGGGATATCTCGACACCTTCTAACTCCTAAATTCTTTTCACCGACAGGTTAGAGATTCATCCAAAGAGTGTCACATTTGAACACGATTAAAATGATCTTAAATCCCCCAAAAAAAAAACCTTTGGCAAGTAAGGTGGGGTCGTCGGAAAGGGAGGTGGGGACCTGTGCGGTTCCACACGGCTTCAGAGTCGGTAGTCAATCAGAAGAAATCCTGTAAACCAATCTAGTATCAATTGTCATGCAAATGACGGTGACTAACGATTTAATTGTCTTTTACGTTCCTTTAACGTGTGATTTTGATGGATGGATGTGTAATAATGCACGTCCATCAGTACAAAAGCCAATAATATTGGAACATAAAAAGTTATTCTGTCTCAAACCCGCTGATTGGATTTAACGCGACATTTCTAGCACCAGCTCAAAATTCCCCTGAAATTCGGATGGAAACACGTGATTGTAGAATCTAGCGATTTTAAACAAATGCGATCTGCTTGGATTCTTGTGATCAGGCGATTATGTAGTAACTGCGACAGCTCCAAAATCTAGTAAATAGTGTTTTGTATGACTGTCTATTATTTTTATCAGCACGTCGCGGCAACAGTGGAGTGCCTCGCGAGCGCCTTCGAGAAGAGCCTCGAATCTCCCGGACGGCTCCGAGGTCTGGTTCGGGTGACGACCCGCCTCGGAACGATTTAAAAACCAATGTGTAATAAACCAGGAATTATTGTCACCTTAAACCAGATGCGAGTGCGATGCATTTCAGTTGGATTCCCTGTGATTAGCGGGATGAATTCATCCAGATCACTCAGCTGTATTTATAGTCACACCAAGCGTCCTCCTGACCCGTCTGGTCACAGTGACGTCTGGTTCAAACGGGCGTAATCGGAGGCGACAGAAAACCTCATCCATCCATCCATCCATCCATCCATCCATCCACCCATCCACCCACCCATCCACCCACCCATCCACCCAACCACCCATCCATCCTTGCATCCATCTATCAATCCATACATCCATCCATGCTCCCATGGATCTATCAATCCATCCATCCATCCACCCATCCATGCATCCATCCATCCATGCATCCATCCTTGCATAAATCCATGCATCCAACCATCAATCCATCCATCCATCCATCCATGCATCCCTCCATCCATCCATCCTCGTATTCGTGGCGCAGCCAGGCGGCCCCGCTAAGCGAGAAAGCCGCCAACCTAGAACAGCCTCCACTATGCCCCAGCCCCACCCCCACCCCCAACCATGGCGGGGCTTAGGGTGGATTACGCCACATCAGCCACTGGCCACAGACACAGATATTCCATTCTGGCTTAGCTATCATCTTGTCCACCCAATACTTGGAAAATAAAAGTAAATCTTCTTACAGGTTGAAGGGCAAGATGAATGGGAAAGGAGAGAGAGAGAGAGAGAGAGAGAGAGAGAGAGAGAGAGAGAGAGAGAGAGAGAGAGAGAGAGAGAGAGAGAGAGAGAGAGAGAGAGAGAGAAAACTGCTGCTTGCTCATTAGCATATTTTTCCTTGATCCCTTGGTTCTGTGTACATGTGCGTGTGAGAGTTTTGTGGATGGGCAGACAAATGTTTATTCCAAATGTGTATATTTATGTTCACAGTATGTTCTGTGTGGATCATGTTTGCATGAGAACACATACCTCCTCCGTAGGTATGAGCGGGAGAGAGAGACAGGGGGGAGACAGCAATTTGAAAACACAGCTTAAGGGACAAGGCTCTGAAACGAACACAGACCAGGTAAAGAGCAAAACTTTTACAAGCCATAAATGTGCATTTGCATTGATCGTTTCACCTATAATGATTCCCTGAAATTTGTCTCAATAGAGTTGGATGTTTGCATTTGGTTTTAAAGAGCATACACCATAGTAATGAAGTTGCCCCCCCACCACCCCTCTTTTTGTGGTGTCAACATTATCATTTTTTGTTCTAATAATAATAATTATTATTATTATTATTATTATTATTATTATTACACCACTAAATGATATCTGACTTAATAATGGACAGATCAGGGCATTTGTGACATATTACTTTGATTAGTGAGTCTGTACGGTGAACGATAAGGCTCAAATCTTAATCCAATCAAATTCAAGACGAGCATTCAAAAGGAGCCTTCATGATTTCAACTCCCAGAGAAAGTTTCCGTCCACCCGATAATTATCCATCGGAGCCAATTCACCGGCGCTCGGCGCTCCACACTTGTTAATATCCGATGCCGCCAGGCATCAGAGTGTGTTCACGTGCGTGAGAGGGGGAGAGGGTGGGCGGCAAAACTGACCCACAGAAGGCTCCGGTTCTCCATTCTCAGCGATGGTGGGGGGGGGGGGGGACATTAGAGCCTCAATTACTGTTGGGAGGGATTACCGGCCGCGCTTGGCACACAAAACAGGCCCGGAGAGAACACAGCGTCTCTGCCGTGTCCGGGGGCCACGTGTCCACTTCAACTCCACTGACGGTGAAAACACTGACCGGGAACACGGTTACTTTGATTCAAGATTCAGGAGGTTGATTTGTCACATACGTACGTATACATAAGTTCATACATATACTGTATGCAGTGAAATGTCTTAAAATAGAAGGGAATATGTATATGGGATAGGCTATTTGTATATACAGATATGAGCAGTAAAGTGCATGTGAATAAAGTGAGTATGGAGATATACAGTACAGTAATTTATAACTATATTATTATTATTATATATTTATTACTTTGGGATTTGGTTCATAGATTGACGGAAGAAAACTACGTATGAGTGATGAGCTGAATAATAAGTTTAGTGTTTTGCGGGAGTGTCTGAGAAATGTCATTCCAATTGAGTGATTTATTTATTTTTTAATATGGAAATAGAGTGACTTGCAACACCATATTAAGGAAGATCAAAAAGCGCCTGTAGCTATATCTAGCTGTGGATGGCGAGAACCGGGGGGAGAGGATTCTCAGATTGTTCCTGGAAGCTGGCTGGCGTGCAAAGTGCTGTAATCTTGATTTTTATTATTATTATTTTTTTAAGCCAAACAAACGCCCTGTGCCGTGACCCGAGGACGACCCGAAGAGAGCGGCCATCGACAATTGACATAACGTATACACAGTGGGAAAATAGAGAACCGGCACTAAACCAAGCAAAAGCACATTTGTCATATTTCATTTCACCCTCGTCACATCTGCTGAATGAAAGCCAAGTTGCATCGTTGACATTTAAACGTTTTCCACAGTGTAAAAAAAAAAAAAAAAAAAACACAGTTTGGGAACAATAGTGGCATGCGGACAAATTGGTCCATTTCAGGTCTTTTCCCCCAAAAAATTAAAAGGCTTAGAATGATGCTCCAAGTTCTATGCACTTGTCCTACAGGACTGCAATAATTTCAGTCATATCTGTCAATACTTGTCTGTATTCTCTACTTCCATCATTGACTCAGCAAAAAATATGAAAGCGGGGTCCAAAATCACTTCGGCCAGGACGCCGAAATGTATCTTTTTTAAAATCTCCAGCTTCGAGGATACGGGACGCAAAACAGCCCTCGCCACCTCTGCAAAATGATAACATGACGCAAGCGGTGCGACGGAATATCGGAGGCCTGACACAAGAGTTGGAAAATGCATCCCGACGGCAAGGTCAAAGCCTGAACCTCGTTAGCATCATCTGCTCCAAATATTATGCTGTGTTATTGCCAAACGCACAGCAACTTCATCTCTTCATCTCGCGTCTGTTTACACCAAAAAAGGAAAAAGTTGAGTTGTAGTTTATCACCGCAGTACATCCAGTGCGCGGGGGAAACGTTATAGCAGGAAGGGTTTCCTCGGGCCAAGTGCCTTTGAAAAGCTCTGAAATCCCTTCAATAAGCGAGTCCATTTTTTTTTGTGTCCAGACAAATAAAAAAAAGGTAATAGGAGGATTTAAAGGACCACTTTGTGTTCAGAGTGTGTCAAAGTGCTTCTCAGGGCGTTGGACCCGGCTCCGCGTTTCACGCATGAGGGGGCTGATTTGTTGACGGTAAGACGGGAGTGTGGCCGACCACGTCTCCTTGACCTCATTCTGCCCCCCTCATTCTGCGGTGGGGAGGGAAGCCGGGGGAGTGGGGCACGGACACCTCTCCTTCAGTTACTGGGAACCAGAACATAATACTGGAGCACGCAACACTAAGTGTAATTACCTAGCGCTGGAGTGGGCCCGAGGTGTGGTGAGAGGAGCCGGCGGATGAATTCCCCCGGAGGAG
Organism: Zeus faber; assembly: GCF_960531495.2. Taxonomy (NCBI): domain Eukaryota; kingdom Metazoa; phylum Chordata; class Actinopteri; order Zeiformes; family Zeidae; genus Zeus; species Zeus faber. Next base: position 23,766,328 of record NC_137201.1, on the reverse strand, counting down.
TCAGACGCCGGGGCTCTCAAAAGATTAATCTCTTGGATTTGAATATTCTACACTGAATCCGGGCGCTGATACCCGAGCGGCGTTAGGTGGCCGGAGCATTCCGACCGAGAGCAAAAGAGACCATATGCACGGGGTTACGAACGGATTTCAAAGTAAGGTCATTGTTGTGTGGATATGGAGGTGGAGGTTTCGCTTGACTAAAGTTTGATGATTCTTTTTTTTAAATCTTTTAAATCTTTGAAAAAAAAGTTTGATGATCCTTTTTTTTAAATCTTTTAAATCTTTGGAAAAAAAAGTTTGATCATTCTTACTGTAACGTGTATTTTTCACTGTATTGTTAAGTTTTTTGTTCTTTTTTTTTTTTGATACGGTGTCCTGTATTTATTCTGTTAATCAAATTCAACTAAATAAATGAGATAAGTGTAAACCTTCAGGTGACGGACATTCATTGCACTCCGCAGCCAATCACACGCTTCCATGAGCGTAACTTGTATTACATCCAGTCCCAGTCTATATCAGAGTTAACGCACACGGAAACAAACAAGATACTCACACCAGGAAGTGGTAGAGGAAGCATTTCACGCCAGTGGGTCTCTCTAGGAAGTTGTAGACATCGCCCTGCATGCTAGTCTTGACGTAAGGGCTGTGGAACTCCTTGTGATGATGCCGCAGCCAGCTTGAATGAGGGAGCGGCGGAGGTGGCGGCGGCGGCGGCGGCGGCGACGGCGGAGCGGAGACGGAGGGCCGGCCCGGTACGATCTGCAGTGCTGGGTCCTTTGTGCCTGACGGCAGGAGGCAGGGGACGCCTGATCCATTATTCACCGCCGCGGGGTCCATTTCCAGTGAAACGGGAGAGTAGAGGCTCCTGTCAGAAGCGTAATCGCCGCCGCGCGTGGCGGCAGCGAACCCTGTGGCCACGGAGGACGCCTGGTCGGCCTCGGCGTCCAGGCCCTGGTCCATGCCGAGGCTGAGGCTGGTGGCGGCGTAGCCGTTTGGCCCGCAGCCCATGAAGGACCTGCCCAGCGTGCTGCCGTAATCCCTGTGTATGTGGCACTTCATGTGGAAAGAGTGTGCCCGTCGCTCTCCCATGATGCCCGCGTGGAAAGGCCCGGGTCAGAGAGGGGCCGGCAGGCGCGCCTTCGGTCTTCGGATGTCGCGGAGGTTGCGGTTCAGGTCTGACTGGATGGCTACCTCATCGTGGCCACATACGCGGACCGCTCTGCCGGGCTGTGCCTGTGTCCAGGCCTGTGTGGAGGGGAAGTAAGATGAGTCATTACAATAGAATGACCAGTGAGCCCTGCATGTACTGGCGTTGAAACCCAAGAGTATGTAACCGAAAAGGCTTTGAGGGTCAGGTTTCTGGCAAGGTTAGTTATTCCAGCGCACCCCATGGTGACTGGGCCGAAAAGTACACGTCAGAAAAATGTTCTTTGTTTTAACCTGCTTGATGAAGCAGGCAGAGATGCCACCATTTGAAACCCAGTGTTTGCATCAGGCCGATACCAGCACAATATGCGGTGTGGGATATTGGAGGAAAAGAAGTAGGAATCCAATCTGATCCTCTAACAAATGTTGCCTGCAATATAATGGAAACACGTGAGAACATAAAGAGAAGTACTCTATATATTCTTGTTTAAAAGACTCTGCACAGAGTCTGTGCAAAAAGATTTTGCACAGATTTGTACTTCAAGTGATATTTCTCTGTTTTATCTGAATAAAACAAAGCAGCGGTATTTCATCCAGTAAGGAAGTAAAGAGTAAAGTGCTGTTAGAGGGCCATCTGTAGCAAAGTGCATCAATAAAATAGCTCATTTAAAGCTTACTAGTTGTTCAAGAGAAAAAAAATTACGGATCGGAATTGGCAGATACTCAAGGTTTCAATATTGGAAAATATTTGTTTTTATCCTGCCCTCTCGAGAAGCAGGCGCGTGTTTTTCCCACACCCCATGTGGAGGAAGATATTTTAGCAAGAGTGACTAAGTAAGTCACTAAGTTCAGGACAATCATGAAAACCGGTTCAAAGTAAAAAAACAAAAAATAAAACTAAATAATAAAAACTAAAAAAAAAAGACGGTACGTCTGTCGTAGCGCAGGGATTCCGTGCAACTATAAATGTAGGATGAGGGGGTGAGAGGTCGGAGGAAAACAATGGGGATTACCATCCTGAATTACAACAGAGACAAAGGATTTGGAGTGACATCACTGTGTAGCATTGTAAATGACTTTTAAACGCTGACATACGACCCCCGACACAGAGCAGAAGCGGAATATCCGGTGCATTATTCTTCCCGGAAAAATGGAATCATGCACGGTGTAACGGCACGCACGTTCTTTTCCTATAGCCCCAATCTTGTTGCTCCGCTTTGTCTGTCCAGCCCCGTGTTTGCCATCCCAGTGAGAGGAGGAACATCGCCGTAGACCCGCCTCAGGAATGTTTCAGTTGGAAACACTGCAGGGCCCGCCTTGACCGAATTTGGGGGGGAAAAAAACTAAACACGACATCCTCTGAGGTCTGCGAATGCTCATACGTGCTCGTACGTGGTGGCCCCGGCGGTGGACGGAGCTCCACCTGGAGACCCGGCTTTTTCGGGAACACCTGATCCTATCTCGGCTATGACTAACTATTCTTGTTTTTGTCTATGGGGTTGTAAGTTGTTGTAGTGACATAATGCACGAACAACATAGGAGCACATATCGTATTGCACAAACTTACAAAGCTTTTTAAAAGTAAATTCAGGAATTTACAGAAAGTTGGAAAACAATTTCACTTGACTTCAACTTGAGCATTTACGCTCTTAAAGGAACAGTACTTGAGTGTAAGTACAAGTGGAAACAGGTTCACGGAGTTCAATAAATACGTTACATAAGTTGTTGACAGTTTGACAGGTTGCTGCATAACCGCCATCAGGAAACGCTGCCAGCCAGGTAGAGAATTATGCCTGTTTTACTGGAAAAAAAAAAAGCATGACTGCTCTTGCCTGACACCTTTTTTCTTTTAGGGCAACATGTTTCAGTGAGACAGGTACTGCAACACAGAGATGCAACTGTTTGTCGTCGAGCACCAGGTGCAGGAAGGTTTCTATTGCGACTGAGCACCAGACCATGCTGAAGGTGCACACGGTTGCCTATCCCTGGTATAGAATAACCTGGCAACCCACCTGATGAAGGCAACATGCCAAAACAATCAACAAGCAGGGATGTACTGAAATGATGGTGGTATCGGATATCTGCCAGATTACAATAAAGTACGTGAGATTATCCCCAATATGGAAAAGATGATAACAGGAGCCATATCAAATGTGTCAGGTAAGGGTTTTTTTTCCCACGTTTTTGACAGATAGAAGCACGTTAGATGCCGCTCGTGGACAAAATGGATACGTCATTTTGAAGAGGTCTAAGTTTATACCCAAAGAATGTCATTTCATCTGTGATAAATCTTTATACACCAACCTGATGGCATGGGAGCTGTAACGACAAGCTGAACAAGTTGGACTACGTGGAGACCCAGGTCAGTGCTGGAGTGACCGTTGCATCATGCACGACTGCCTCGCTGCCTTTTCCTTCTGTGAGAGCAGCGACGGATTAGTGGAAAAGTCAAGTGCAGCAATTAGAGGAGCCGTCCCTAATGCAAATGTAAACAAAACAGCACCCCCTGACACGGAAAACCAGAGCACAACTTAATATATCAAGCTCTAAAAGAGACAGATAGACAGACAGATAGATGGATAGACAGACAGACAGACAGACAGACAGATAGATAGATAGATAGACAGACAGACAGACAGACAGACAGACAGACAGACAGACAGACAGACAGACAGACAGACAGACAGACAGACAGACAGACAGACAGACAGATAGATAGATAGATAGATAGATAGATAGATAGACTGATGGGTGGGTATATAGATAGACAGACAGACAGACAGACAGACAGACAGATAGATAGATAGATAGATAGATAGATAGATAGATAGATAGATAGATAGATAGATAGATAGATAGATAGATAGATAGATAGATAGATGGATGGACTGATGGGTGGGTATATAGATAGATAGATAGATAGATAGATAGATAGATAGATAGATAGATAGATAGATAGATAGATGGATGGACTGATGGGTGGGTATATAGATAGATAGATAGATAGATAGATAGATAGATAGATAGATAGATAGATAGATAGATAGATCGACTCATATTTGCACTGTCAGCACAATGAACCAGGCACCAGTGAGTGATGAACGGATGTAGTCTAAGGAAACGGAAAGAATCAGTAACTGGAGCCCGCCAACCCCCTCCATCTCTGTCCTGGTGTCTGGATGGAGTGATGACAGGAGGCACCAGCGCTGCCGTCCAACCGTAGATAGAGTTTCTGCCCTTAAAAGCAGAACGGCCGCCGAGAGGCACAATAAACCGTCGGACGAGCATAGAATTCATTGGGATTCTACAGTTACACAGCGTCGTGTGACCTTTTCCGTTTGAC
>NC_137201.1:23711839-23759339 GCF_960531495.2 Zeus faber | reverse complement strand
CTTCAGGCCAGGCTCCGTCCCTCTGCCTCTGCGTATGGGCTACCCGGTGAAGGGTGGAGTTCCTCCAGAGAAGAAGGGCAATCTAGAGCTAATCAAGGTCAGGGTCTGTCCCCCATCGATATGCATGGAAAGCTCCAAAGCGGTTATAAAAGGATGTTTGGAATTAGGTGTACTTAAAGGGGGGGAATGAGAAGGAACCACATCAGTTTTCTAATTAAGTACTACTACAAACTGATGCAAATATACACACATCAGATCACTCTCTGATCTCTGATATCATTCTCGCACCTCCTGGAGAATGCTTTTTTTTTAGTACTCATGGTTTGCATTGAAAAGAAAACCCTAATCGGATGGGGCATGCGAGATGGCATCTGACAAGCTATCTGCAGCTTAAATTTTCTGGTAAAACTTTCTTGTTATTTATTGGTTTTCGCAGCCAGTCTATAGAGCTTCTTTTGATCACCATGTGTATGTCGAGTTATCCACTCTGTACAGTTTGTTTTATGATACTGCGTGGCAGGTTTGCCATAGCTGTAGACCCAGGCTCTAGAATTTATTTATCATCGATTTATCATATGGAACACGAGATGGGAATGGCATGGGGGGAGCGAGGGGGAGGTACGACTGCGAAATGGTGATGTACAAAGACTGTAGTAAAGTCTATGAAACTAAATGATTTTGTGTTGGTTATTCTCTATAAGAATTTATAAAAATAATAACCTAGAGCAACACTTTAATCACCAGACCAACCACTAGATACCACCTTGTCCAAATCCTCCATTTGCTTCCTCGCTACAGCGAGTATGCAGCCTCCATGCAATTGATATAAATGATATAAGTGAAAAATAGTTTTATATCAATCCATGGTTTTTATTTAAGCCATTTAAATGCAATATTCCAGAGAAAACGGCGTCTACCAGCTCCGTCAGTCCACTGAAAACTCTGGAAGCCACAGCAGATGAGCCGCAGTAGAGTCAGTTCCTTGCTTCTAGCTACGTAACATCCGGCAGTAATTCGGTCGCGGAATTTATTCACTTTTTGCTTATTTACTGTCTGCACTAACATTGTTTATTTATTTTTTATTTGTAAGTTTACAAAAAAAAAAATTAATTCTATCTCATATAAGGAGGTGCAGCTATCTTCTGATAAATGCTGTTGTTAAGTGCACTGAGACTTTATTTACTTTTCATTCTTCACTCTTTCACTCTTCATTCTTTCATTCACTCTTCACTCTTCTTTTTACAAAGTTTTGTTTTCTGATTACCTGTGGACATTTATTTAGTTGATACATTTTTATTGAAAAGAAGTATGCTGTAGACAGAGTGCAGATCTACTGAATCAAACAGAGTCAATGCAGACAATAACATTAGTGTTAAATAAATGTTTTTCAATGTTCAGCAATTTTGTGTCATTCACACAAGTCATCCTTGACATGAAAGCAGTCATACGTAGAGTCGTTTTACTACGTATGACGCGATCACTGTATCTTCCTAACAGTTATATTGGCGTTATAGTTATAGTTTTATAGTTATATTTTTAAAGTGGCGCCACAGTGGCGTTACTATCGCCAGTGCAGCTGTACCAGGGCCCAGTAGCTGCTAGGGGCCCATCCAATTGACGCGCCACCGCACCCTTGATCGCCGCGCCAGCAATAGCTCCGCTGTGTGTCACCTTGCCCCGTTCCTGCAAAAAAAAAAAAAAAGTCTGTTGTTTTTTGTTTTGGATTTAGGTTATTTTATTTTACTCTGTTCCCTATTGAGCAAAGCAAAAGAAGCACCATGCGTATTGCATAATGGACCGTGCGTGTCGGACACTCTCTTACCCCATAATGTGTTATTTACTTTTTAAAAAGTGTTGGCTGGGCCGCTGTCCGCTCTGCGTGTCTCTTCAACAAGGGTAAGATCACCAGGGCTACAGTGTCCAGACACCAGCCGCCCTGTTTGGCCTCGGGCCACCTGCAGATTCTGTACCTTAGTCTGTGACAGCTGGAGGCTGCTCTGCAGGATGACGATATTTATTTTGTTCTCTTCCTCCACCACAGGGCGGCTTAAAAGATTACTTTAAGTGCTGAAGCTTGCAAACTCATTGAAGCCTTTACATTCCTTTTGCTTGTTAAAGTTTCTTTGAAAAATAAAAGTGAACTCTATAAACAGTATGGTAGACTAGAAAAATGTGTACATGTACAATTTTCTCCAAGTAAGAATGTTTGTATATGTAGTGGGTTTTTTTTTTTTTGTTTGTTTTTTTTATATCATAACCATTAAAATCATTGTACAATGAGCAAGCACGTGCATGTTTATCTTGATGGACTAATTATTGGTCTTCCGCTGCTTACTGTGATCGGTGTAGATGTACAAATGTTGAGCATTTTTACATTGGAAGGTTGGAAAGTTCAATATTTTTCTGTTGGAGTAACCACAGAATGTCCTTGTTCACATCTTGCAGGTACCAAACTTCCTGCACTTAACGCCTGCAGCCATTAGGAAACACTGTGAAGCTCTGAAACGTAAGACACATAGCTTATATACAATCATATCAATTTGTTATATATCTATATACTGTGTGTGTGTGTGTGTGTGTGTGTGTGTGTGTGTGTGTGTGTGTGTGTGTGTGTGTGTGTGTGTGTGTGTGTGTGTTTATATATATATGTTTATTTATTTATTTATTTTATTTATCTTTTTGAGTTTGAGTGGTTTGTATATTGTTTTTTGTTTTTTTTGCCACCAGCATTTTGTACAGAATGGCCCTCCACCCTTGATACCGTGGAAAAATGCAACAAGCACTTCCCCGTCAAAGTAGAGAGCACAGACTATGTTTCTGCTGGACCCTCACTGAGGAACCCGGCCGCACGCATCGTCCATCTCAAAGTGAGTTCCTTTGCCTTATGAGCGATGAAATTACATTATTGATGAAGAAAGGATGAATATTCCTTGTTGATGGCACATCGTCGGTTTGAGCCCGGTACCAGCAGACCCATGGAAATAACAGAGGGAAGCAGTTTTTTTTTTTTTTTGTTTTGTTTTTTTTCCTCTCAGGGGGAAGTGACAGCGCACCCAACATCATGTCTTGGTGACCTTTGATTAGGGTAGTCTGCACTGACAGATGCAATGTCTCTGTATTATATTTTGCTGTTAGCAAAAGGATCACAGGTCTTTTGTTGTTTTTACATGATCTATTTTCTCTCTCTCTTATTCCTTAGGCAAATTGAAAAGGGGGTGCACTCTAGAGGTGCTGACTAGGAGAACAAACCTTTCGTGTGTGTGTGTGTGTGTGTGTGTGTGTGTGTGTGTGTGTGTGTGCAAATAGATTCATGTTTTTGGGATTACTTCAATACTTTGTTGTCCAGTGGATTATGAGATCTCTCTTTTTTTTTTTATTGTTTTTCATTCTAATTTAATATATTATTTTCCCTGTGAGTCATCATTTTTCATATCATTTTTGGAGATGCATCTTCATGAGGTTTTACCACGGCGTTCACCATTTTGGTTGATGTTTAATGGCTCATAGAATGATTGTTTTGTCAAAGGATAAATCCATTTTCCTGTCACAACTTTGCCGTTTTCATTTTACCCTCTTAAAAATATGCAATACTAATCATGGGCCATCTGCTCCACTGACACTTTGCCTTAGATTACGTAGGTCAGAATTATTCCGACATTAATCCCAGTGGATTAGGCAGAATCACTGATAGATTGCAAAGTAAATCCCATAGGGTCCGAATCCAGTCAAAATGGGCCGAACCTGATTTCCAGTAAGGTCCAGTGCTTCGTCACATCTGCCAATACGTATGAATTCCCATTCACTCTCACACACACACACACACACACACACACACACACACACACACACACACAGAACAGATGTTTATATGCAGGTACTGTTGGAAATGAAAAAAAGAAAATTGACTCCGTTTGTTTACTTGTCCCATCTGTCTCATGTGCACCACTGTTTATTTTACCTCTGCACATATACAGTACATGTATTTATGTTGTCCCCGTCACAAAATGCTGTCAGGAAGACACAAAAAAAATGACACAATTAGTGTGTAATCTCTTTTAGTTTTGATTTATTCTCTCCTCAAAGGTCTGGGCGATTTCCCTGGGACACAACAGGAAAATCAAATGTGTTATGAATTTCCTCTCTCAGGAGTATAGATTTAAACGGCACAGAGCTTGTGTATATGAAGATAGATTAATGGGGGTTTTTTCGTTCTTTTTTTTCATTTGTTAAAAGAAAATCATCCAGGGCCTGTCTAAATATACCCATTTAATATCCTGGCTATTTGAGGAAAAAGGATGAAGGATATCTGTCCGTATCATACACAATGACAGTCCGGTGCATTTTTTTATTTTTATTTTTTGTTACCGTGGTATAATTTGTTGCTGTCCTCAAAGGTGAAGCTTTCCTGTCTGAACCTGGACGACCACGCACGGAAGAAGATGCTCAAACTGGTCGGGGACAGATACTGCAAAGACACGGATATCCTCACCATCCGAACGGACAGGTGAGCGCTGCGCCCAGAAGTTTCCGTTCAGAACTTGAGTTGATTGCAATAGAAACTGCAAAACCGTTTTTTTTTTTGTCTTGGGAAAACGTGTTTTTAATTGATGGCCTTTCCCCTCACCCAGCTGCCCTTTGAGGAAGCAGAATTATGACTACGCCATGTATCTCCTAACTGTTCTCTACCACGAGTCTTGGGTAAGTCCAGTTTACCAGGTTCACTTTACTGTGCTTTGAAAGACTATGGTGTATTTCAAAGAGCAATATCAGAAAGTAGACAAAACCTTTAATTTCCCAAATATAACATTTCAAAATGCATATGTAACACATGATTACATCACATTCACTGTCACCATAACCTTCCAGGAAGAACAAAGAAAGAGTCGAAAAACTTGATCAACACAATGAGGGCCCAATGTCGATAATCAAGATTCGAGAGGTTTATTAGTCATATACATACTTTCATACATATATGCAGTGAATTGTCTTTGCAACGCACCTGGAGATTATGCACAATTGTTACTGAACCGAACATAATAGCTAAACTTATTCCTACCTAGCAACTAACTGATTCCTAAAACGTAATGCAGTTAGTGAATAGAATAATGTAAATAAAATAAAAATAAAATAAGACTCAAAAAGATAATACAAAGTGGGGGTACAAAATATAAGGGAATAGAGTTATGTTTATGGGATAGGCTATTTGTATATACAGATATGTGAATAAAGTGAGTATGGAGATATTCAGGCAGGTAACCAGCACGGTGCTCATGTACTTCTGAACTGGGATACCCAAACTCGATACGGGCATTTTTGGCCATCATACATCCTAGAGGTGATTGGGTGAGATGTCTAATCATAGGAGCCGATCGCGTGGTGTAAAAATGACTTTTTTTTTTTTTTAGCTCAGGTTCCCGTACGTTGAACAAGAAGATGAACAGGATGAGCGTGGACAAGATGGAGACGCTCTTTGTCAAAAGATATTATTTACTGCTTGTTGCCGAAAGCGATGACACGCCGGACATCCCGTATCAGCAATTACGGAGTCGGCCCGTCGTTGCTAAGTTCCTCTCCTGCGCTTGATTTATTCCCTTTTCGTACAAAGAGCCCTGTCTTCCCCTCCCGCACGACGGCAGCCTGGAAGCCGTGCAGCTGGCAGTGCTTACAGCAGAGAATGTGCCCATCTGTTCTTTAAATTACCTTTCTCTCTGTAATGGGGATTGTCGAGTGCGCCGCATGTAAAGGCTTTCCCCGTTCTGCCGGCGTTCCTCCCCTTCTCAAGTTTTGAGCGCGTTCGGTTATGTCATGGCAATTTTCCGCTCTACGGACATTGATCATGAATGCGTTCCTTCATGACGGTGCGACTTGTTCGCAAATTTGGACGAATGTCGAGTCGCGCGATAAGACTCTAGTGTCGTCTGGGGAAATGTGGACGTACACTCTGGAATACTTAGGAAGTTGGGGTCTGTCCGCAGGTAAATGTGGTGTTGTTTTGTGAGTCTGCACCACGGGAGTTGGGTGTCACCCCACCAGACTTGCCACATCTTCTGATGGCTTCGGCAAATAAGCTGGAAGGCTGGTTAGTCACTGTTCAGACTGTACCCACGTCTCACCCATGGTCAAAGGCTTGAATATACAAAATACCTTTTGTAATCCAATAATACGGGTCTGAAGAATGAGGTCCCCCACCCGCCTTCCAACCAAACCATGAATATTTCAGGGTTTCCCCATTCACATAATTGCAACCCCCACCTAATACGAGCCTGTCTGGGGTTGGCTTGGACACCTGTGCCTTTTTCCATGAGCGGCCCGCTCAGGCTCACTGTCGATTTGGCCCTCTGCTCTCGCTCTCTCTTTGTGCATCAGCCTCTCTGCAGCTACCCCAGTTATATTGGGTTAAACTTTATACTCCATCACATTCACCCCCCCCAATGCAAAGGGTATCTTGATGTCCACGTTAACAGCGGCCCTCTCAGATGACGTGTTGCGCACTGCTCCTGGAGGCCAGTTCCCCGAGTCCTGGCGGAAGATACCTGTCATGAATTTGTAAAAAAATAAATAAAAATAAAACCACTGGTTACAATTATGAGAAAAATCCCACCCACGCGGCAAAGTTACACACTTGCCAAGCAAAACTAACTGAACGCAGGCCGCATCGGCAATTGCAAACTGTTTTGACAAGGCGTCGTGTTTCGTACAGTAAGCACTCAGGTTTTACCCGAACATCAGGCAAAGGAGTTATGATTTAATCATCCCAATTCTATTTAACATCATTGCGTCCAACTTGCTTTTCTGACCCTAAATTTGCCAATTTCTGCATCTTGGGGTTTTTTTTTTGGGGGGGGGGGGGGTGTGAAGAATTCAACATCATGAGAAACCTACCTTTAAAAAGATCCTGGTCCTGGCTCTTCCTCCTTTTCCGATGGAAAATGGTAAAGAAATAGGAAACGCAGAAACATTAACTAACACAAAAACATGTAATCCTTAATTGTCAGCGGGACCAGGAGATAATTTTAGGGTTGTTTAATTCCTTCTCTTTACCTCCATGTTGACTGTTAGATAGAGCTTCCTAAGTTGTACTGTGTACATCTCCATTTTACTAATGGGATTTCAAATCCGCCTTCATGGTGTGAGAGACCAAGCCCATTACAGACTGATCACAGCATGGTCAGAGAGACTGCAAACGGCAGCATTGTCCCCTTGACATTTCCCCAAAGATAGGGGAGCCTGTTTTCCCCCTATCAGGTGTTGACCCCGACACTCATTCACATTAAGCCACCCATGCCACACAAGAGTAATCTGGCACCCACCGCCGACTCGCCGTTTGCCTGAAAGCGCGGCTTACCATCGAAAAACCCAAATGACTCTCCCTGTTGTGCAACTGCTGCCTCGCGGAGCTTTTTCTGATCGTGGTTAAGTCACATTAAAAGAAGCCTTTTTTTTTTTTTTCTCTCTCTCTCTCTCTCTCTCCCTGCTTTGATGGGAACGGTGTCCGAGTTGGGAAGCGGAACACTGTCCGCTGCCCTTTAGCGCTCACAATGGAAGGCACAGTGCTGCCCAGTGCTCTCGTGAAAGCTGTGAGAGCGCGGTAATGTTCAAGTTGTAACGCAAGCCCACAAAGAGTCTGATTGTTAGCCATCAGTTTTTGTTTTTTATCTCCCAGTTCGGACAGAGAGACCTTGCTTGCTAATACTACTGTGTGCTAATCCAGACCAACGCTCAAGCTGGTGGCTTGGTGCTGCCATCGACATGGGTGTGGGAAGGCGTTGGTGGTTCAAAAAGGAGGGAAGAATAAGAGTCTGCGCAGTCTAAACTTGCAATTTAAATGTCCTTATTGGATAAAGTTATGACTTCAATAAAGGTGTTTTAATTGCAAGTTTATAGTCTACTCTTTTTTTTATTTTTTTTATTTGGAGGTCTTGGCAGTTCATCTGCTACATACCTGTCCCTCTACATAGGTGTGGAAAGGATCTTGTTTTAAGGTGGTGGTGGGAACTCGGACGGCCTTTCTCTGCTTGTCTCACTCCATGGCAAATGTCGATCCTTTCCTTCCTCTTAAAGGGAAATGCTAATTCAATTGGGTATTTCATGGTAGACATTGGCCAGCTCCCAAACGCCGTACACGCTGTATTGAATGGGGAAAACAGGTGGCCACTGGTCTCTCTGCAAGTCTGTCATCGTCTAATTTTCCGTCCGTTGGCCCAACGCTCTGTAGGTGGATGGAATGACAGACACGGCGTCAGAGCTGTCAGCACTTCACTATTTGCTTTTGTTCATTATATTGAACCTAGAGCGGCAAAAGGGGGGAAAAGGTTGGTTCATTTCCATTAGCGCCAAACTTAATCGTGTTTACGCAGTATTTCATTGCAGTCCTAATAGAAAGTAAAACCTATATGTATAAGGATAATCTGCTGTACGGGAAAAGATTCTGTTCCAGCGGTAAAATACCCTTTCACCCTTTTCATACCCCAGCATTACTGTCAAGGACTTTAATAATGTATTCTCTCTAAACACCCATGTGTTTTCCCTTCTTGGGCTTGGATATAGTCCACACTGGACACTGTATGGATTAGATATGTATCGCCTTAATGATGGTCATTAACCTCATAATCACCCGGTGCGCAAGCTGGCTAAGACTCTGCCACTCCCAAAGCTTCAAGCTGCTGAACAATGAGGCTTATTCTTCTCGGGAGGATGTGATGGCAGAAAGACAGGCGAGGGAAGGAGCACCCACATATGGAGAAATACCATGTCTGAGAGTAGCATCAAAGAGGGAGTGATGGACGGCTTGGGACTCTGAGAATTCACCTCAAGTTTCCATGCCATGTTCTAAGCGGGAGACCAGAACTCAACGTGGAATTTGGACACTTGAGCGTAACTCTTTTTTTCAGTCAAATTCTGGCACCCTTGAGAATGGATTAATATCAAATTCTTAAAGTGTAGTTGAATATAGCTGATATAAATACTTCCAAATAATCTGGAGTGGGAAAACCTCACGCATGTAAACAGGGGTAATGACCTTTTTTATGTATTGTTTTTTGTTTTTTTTTGTTGTTGTTTTGTCATCGTTTAGAAAATCGAGACCTGGGAGGCTGAGAAGACCTTGGCGGACATGGAAGAGTATAGCTGGGAGGGCAGTCCCTCACAAAAGAATCTCCTGGATACGCTGGTTCGCATGAGAACGGCGGGAGAGGGAGAAGGGGAAGTGGCGAGAGAGGAGCTGCTGGGATGTCCCGAGGTCCAGGCGTACAGGGAGTCGGTCACCAGACTGAAGAACGAGGGGGACAGCGAGAGCACCATGCTCCAGTACAGAGATGCCGTGAAGAAAGTATTGAACCTGTAATGCGTAACGACCCATCATCCACCCAGATGAGCTGGTAAACAAGGGATTTGGACTGTAATAACAAGTACAAATAATGCATTAGTATTTTTCCAAGAACCTCTGACCAGATGACCCTCCATCAAGCCGTAATGTTTCCTGTCACAGACGGCGCTTAAGTACCATTAATGTTAACAATACCTTTTAAATGTTCCAATTTTTGTCAGAGCGTGGTATATTTGGAAGTCACATCCTGTACTATTTATTCTCTAAAGCTGACCATCCTCGTCATAGAATGTCTTTGTCAGTTCCGTGCTACACTGAAGGAAGTTATGGGGAAATATACTCCATGGAAATATTAATAGCATACATTTTTGTTGCAAGAATCGTAAAAAAAAGACAGAAGTTATTTTGTACGACAATAAAGGCTTTTATGTTGAATTGGGCCCATTCGATCCACCTCCAACTCCATTTTAGTTCCATTTCTACTTTTTTTTTTTTTTTTTTTTTTTATTTTTTTTTTCAGGCGAAGAGAGGGACCCCAGTGAAAGGAAACATTTAGCGACCGGCTGTTCAAAGTACGAGCCCTCTCTTAAACAGCTTTGGTCTGTGGTCCATGCAGTTCTAGGACAGGAGAAACCCAATGCGCTGTGGAGAAGTGCTGAACTTCAGAAGGCATCAACATCGTCCATGTGACCCGCAGCAAATTGAGGCCGCGCGTTGAATATCGGACAGCCCCAGGATTGTTGCTGTAGCATGTTTTGCTTGGAAGCCCCCATCAAAGCACTTAAGTGTGTGGTGGCAACTAGGCATGGTCCATGAGGTTTGACATAAACATCAAAACGGACTCTTTGGCGTCCATCAAAATGGAGTCCACCAAATGGACGTATCTCCTTTCTTAAGGCAAATTAAACCGCAAGAACACAATGATTGTTTTATCACAGGCCATTACTTCACGAGTGAAACTAAAATCCTAGCTCTTACTTGGGACTTGCTTTTGCTCACACTATCATTCATCAGTTGTCTTTTTTTTTGTTTGTTTTAACCTCTGTTTCCTAATCTCTGACATAATCAGGTCAATTGGCCTCTTGACATCCGTTTTGAGAAAATATCGCCCTTGCATTACCGTTTAATTGGGAGGGGGGGTGTCAGCTCCATCATGGCATTGCTTGTAGAAAGTGTGCGAGTGGAAAAAAGTTTACATTTATGATATGGTAATTTAAACGTGTTTATAAGGTGTCTATATTCTGGATTAGACACGCTGTGGTCAGCCAGCTGTGGTGAATGACAATGACTTAAGATCCAGCTCTTCTTTTTTCGTTGGCCCTCCTCAGTTCCACAACACACGTTCAAGAGCCTTCTCTAACCAAGACGTATTTAATCAGACGCATCGAGCCCCCTTTCGCCCGCCAGGTGGTCCGGTAGCGTCCTTTCCTCTTCCGCCGACCCCGCCAGCTCACCACCACCAGTATGGAGCAGCAGCAGCTCAGCAGCACTGAGACACAAGTGGCCACCACCACCAGCAGAGTGTGGGCAGCCACATGCCACCCGGCCCCCAAACCCCCGACACTGTCATCTCCATCTAACCCCTGGTTCCCCTCGCTATCTGCAGTGTGGTTCCTCCCGAGATGTCCCTTTGTCTCATTGGTGTAGTGATTGCTGCTCTCCATGTTGGACAACATGGCCATGGAGGTTGATGGACTGGCGGCCTCTGCAGAGACAGTGGCTGTCCCACGTTGGGGGAAAGGAGAGGTGCGGTGGGACCGTGTGTTTGCGGTCACTTTTGTAGTGGACGAATAGGACGTTTCAGCTGGTGAAGGGTGTGATGTCCCAGCGGGAGTCCCTGGAGTGACAGAGGCGTATGGGAGAGTGGGTCGAGCGTTAGTGGTGGTAGTGGGGACGTGGGTCGTTGAAGGTACAATTGTGGAGGACAGATTGGTTGTGGATGTTAGGGGTGCGGGTTCGATGTCGATGCTAGGGCTGACGGCTCCTGTTGGGGTGCTGGCCTTTGCGCTGGGTGCTGAGGTCAGACGCTGGGCTGGGGGGAGGGGCGGGTGGTTGAAGTGGCGCTTGTCCGAGGCCAGCGGCTCTGAAGCGTTGACTCTCGTGTAGTGGTGAGGTAAGACACGCACATTGGAGGTGAAGTACTTCCCAAACACCAACAGGTCAGGGTCCACACCTGCAGAGGCAGAAAACCGTGCATTTGAGCAGCCACACCTGACCTGGATCTAGGTGATTGGGTCAGTGTAGCTGCATACCTGTTGCTTGTTGGTTGGTTTAACGAGCAACAGGTTAAAACCCCCATCCCCTCACACACACTCAGGAGAGGAGCCCATGTCCTGACATGTTCTATCTGCTCCTGGGCTATTTCCAGCTGGCCCACTCTACGATAAACTGGTGTTTACAACCCCCTTCTTCTGTGTCTCTGTGCCGGAGGGCTGTGAAGATGCCACTTGGGTGGCATGTGGTAGGCGAAACTGCCACATGTGCATATAAGAAAGGGAATTGTGGTGGTGTGGAAGTATAAGCACTGGCTTATATTTTATCTTGTGTCCTTCAGTCTAACTCACCTTTGGTGACGTTGTAAAGGACAACGTTGCCTCTGTGACTCAGGATGCAGCTCTCCAGTGTGGGACAGTGCAGGTGGTAGCAGTTTACATTTTCTTGAACGGTGTCATAGTGGAATATGGCCAGATTGCAAGAAACTGGTGAGGGACACAGAGAAGGTAAATGAGGTTGCATGATTCTATACCCAGCGGTAGAAAGTAACAAAGTACAACCGCCCCCCTAGGGTAACAAAGCACAGTTTTTCAAGTATATTCTGTTTGAGGCTTTTGACTCTGCTACATTCCAGAGCAAATATCTTTACTTCACAGATCACATCACAGCCACATTACCTTATTTATTGTTTATATCAGGATTTCAATTAATATTCACCGATCAGCCACAACATTAAAACCCCGACAGGTGAAGTGTATAACATTGCTCATGTTGTTCCAATGGCACCTGTCAAGTGGTGAGATGTATTTGGCAGCTAGTGAACAGTCAGTTCTTGAAGTTGATGTGTTGGAAGCAGGAAAAATGGGCAAGCGTAAGGATCTGAGCCACTTTGACAAGGACCAAATTGTGATGGCTAGACGACTGGGTCAGAGCATCTCCAAAACGGCAGGTCTTGTGGGGTGTTCCAGGTATGCAGTGGTTAGTACCTACCAAAAGTGGTCCAAGGAAGGACAACCGGTGAACCAGCGACAGGGTCATGGGCGCCCAAGGCTCAATGATGCGTGTAGGGAGTGTCTAGCCCGTCTGGTGTCATCTCACAGTGCATCACAGTTTGCTGTGTATGGGGCTGCATAACCTCAGACCCGTCAGTGTCCATGCTGACTCCTGTCCAGCGCCGAAAGCGCCTACAATGGGCACATGAGCATCAGAACTGGACCATGGAGCAATGGAAGAAGGCGGCCTGGTCTGATGAATCACGTTTTCTTCTACATCATGTGGATGGTCGGGGTTAGGGTCCGATCTGATGGAGCATCTGTGGGATGTGCCGGAAAAACAAGCCTGATCCATGAGGGCCCCACCTTGCTACTTCCAGGTCTTAAAGGATCTGCTGCTAAGATCTTGTTGCCATATACCACAGGACACCTTCAGAGGTCTTGTGGAGTCCATGCCTCCACTGGTCAGAGATGTTCCGGCGACATGAAGGGGAGATGCACAATATTGGGTGTTGTTTTAATATTGTGGCTGATTGGTGTATATCGAAAGCAAGCCAAAGTAAGCATAAATAAATAAATAAATAAATAAAAAATAGGTCTGGTACTGATCTATCAAACTGCTGATTTAGGATTGCTCATCAATGATTCGTTAGGTGATTCATCAATATCATTGTAAACCACTACGACACCACTTTTACTATATTTATATATTTTTGTAAAACGTAATCAGGATCTGCTCCAGTCCTTATACCAGGGTACCAAATGTTTTTGTTTTTCATGCTTTAAGCACATTTAAGCGCAAGGACCTATTTACAATTTACTAAAGCACAAACGTCAATGTGGTACTTTCACTTTAACTAGACTAACTTTGTCTCTTCAGATAGACTAGAGGGGTATTATATTTCTCTTTTTCGAAAAACACGCTAGAACTCACAGTTCCTGGTCAGGCAGCAGGTCCTGCTGCATTTCAGCGCGGTGTCCTCCTGGTAGACCCTGAGGAGTTGGGCTCCTCTCCGCAGAGACTCCTCGATGTCGATGAAGATCCCTGGGAAGCGACGGATCCAGCAGTTTTTGTAGTAAGACGTGGGCGAGCACCTGGACTCGGTGCGGCACACCAGCATCCACACGGCCAGCAAGCCGCAGGGGACGTTCATTGCGCGTAACGTGCGTCGAACCATTTTAAATCACAATCCGAAGAAGAGGTAACGTACATGTCTGTTGGATGGATCTGATGAGTCTCCTGGTGGGTTTTTTTTTTTGGGGGGGGGGGATGTGGTCCAGTCCTGATGAAGCCAGTAGTGTGTGGTTTAGTGCGTGTCCTCCAGGTGCGTGCGTGTCACCTGGAGGAGGTGGAGACGTGCGTAAAAGTGGGATGCGTAAAATGGACACTGCGCGTAATACTGTGTCTGGGGTGCTTTAAGATTGTTGTGTTCGTTTATTTGCACCAACCTGCTTTTTTTTTCAACTCTTAATGCAACTGTCTTTTTTTTTTTTTTTTTTTTTTTCAGATTTTATAGGTCAGGGGTTCCCAAACGTTTTATGGCAAAGCCCACCATGGCAGATTAAACAAAAAAAAAACCACTATTGCACACGCTTTATGTTTATGTTTGTTTATAATAAACTGCCGTGTATATACTGTTGTCTATATAAACTGCATAACATTTAATTTGAACCTTGCCAACGACAAGAGCAAACCTCACAACAAATAGGTGACCCCTGTGTATTTTATATTATATGTGATCATTTCATAGATATTTCATTTCTGTTTCACACTTTTTAATATAATGTGTTATAGTATACAAAAATGTATTATAAAGTGTGAAACAAAAATCTATTTAAGAAAAATTGCCCCACTGCAATGCCTTCGGGACCCCCAGGCGGCAGAGGTCAGAGGTTTCTCTATTTAACAGTGGAGTGCCTGTTCATATTTTAAAGGTAAAGCCAAATTCGAATAGAATGCCTAATAGGTTGTCCCAGTAAACAGCTCAGACTGATATACAGTATAAACTAGATGACTACAGTAGTTTACCATGAGTTATATTTTTATGAAAATTGTTTTGTTTTAGGTTTTTATCTCATAATCCATCATTCATTTACCTAAATCAGCATGTCCGGTGCTCACAGCGCAGCGTTGTCATTTTTTCAGGTCTGAGTTAAATGTCCCTCCCTTTGGATATGGAGTTCCGTGTAGGCTACTATCGGACTAGTTTTTAGGCCCTAACGAGAGAACGACTTTTTAAAGTATTTGAAAATATGTTTAGAGCATCCAACCCTTATTTGTATTACTATTTCTAATGGCACACAATCCCTTTAATTGTAGACCCACCGGTCCGGCCTCTTGGCCACTGTTGGCTCAGCAGTGGCAACTTAACACCCATAATCATGGTGCGATGTGGAGCTGCCAACGGTGGTTTAAATGGGAACTGGCACCCTCAAGGCTAGCTGGGTGCCAAACCCTCAGAACAGGCCCTGGATGCTGCGAAACCCAGACCACCTCTCTGCAGTTCAAACATCTGAACCCAATCCAGCTGACACAGATCTGGTGAAATCGTTTGCAAAGTGTTGTGAGGCCGCAGTGGCACCAGGGGGCAGTGCTCTCATGTATTCCGCAATATGTTGGTTCTTCAACAGTGGCTGTCAATTTGGGGTCCAGGGAAACCCCAGGGCTCCCCGAGAGATTCCAAGGGGTCCAAAGCAAAATGAGCAATAATTTCACTTCAGCAATATCTAATCGATGTTAGTGGGATGTACGATAATGATAGTATTCATTTTGATCCAAGCTTCACTGTCTCTCCCTAACTATAGTGGAGACAGGTGTGTAGGTTTTGGACTAAATTCTATTTAACAATAAAAATCAGAGAGAAAATCCCATCAAATGAGGTTTGTGGCCTGACGCCTATGAAAATTGAGATTAATTAATATGAAAAATGTTGAGATTCACCGCTGTACAACGTAACAAACATCATGTATTTTCAGTATTGTTCAATTATTATGTTTTCTTTTGTTTTAAGTGATGGGGGATCAAATAAAGACTTGGCCACTTGACACAGGGTTGCCTACAGTATAATCTTTTGCAAAGAGAATTAAACCAGGCGGGGACACACACTGCAACCCAAAGTCAAAGTTCGAAAACCCGGCAACAGATGAGTGTTACGTAAAAGAAGCACTTGTATTTTCCATCTGACTTTCCGGGGCAGACAATGGTCACAGACATCTCCGTAATCGGCTTACGCGTCCAAATGCGGTTCAAGTTAGCAGTTGAACTATGTGCCTTTTTGATGTGATCAGGTGGGGTGGTTTTTTTTCGTTTTTTTTTTTAAACAAACAAACAAACAAACAAACAAAAAAAACAAAACGTACAAGACAGTACAGGAACATCCAACAACAACTCTTTTTGAAAGCATCATTCAGCCTCTTATTTTTCCTAACTTCGTCAAGAAGGAGAGGCGAGGGGCACCGTACAGCACTACGCTTCACGAATAACACGAAAGATTGGCAACGAAAACAGATAATTAATGCATGTGCACGAGGGTCAACTGGAGTCCATTTCTTTTCTTTTTTTTCCCGCCTGGACCACAGTTCCTTCATCAGCCACCGGGTGGAACACTCCGACCCGCCCGGTTCTTCGGGGCTTTGCCATAATGAGTCTCCCTGCACATGCGTGTGTGTGTGTGTGTGTGTGTGTGTGTGTGTCAAAGGAAGCTAGATTAAAACAAGCACTACTAAAATGAGATGGAAAAACACCACCAACATACATGCAACGCCCGGTCGGCTGCGGCTGGCACCTCTGGCGTACAGGCCCCGGCCCCGGCCCTGGCCCCAGCCCCGGCCCCGGCGTACCGTAGTCCTCATCTTCTCTTTTATTTCACAACCACTTATTTCAAACACAGCCTTATTTTAAAGAGCTCCACAGTTACAAATTCACTCCCTCTTCGACAGTAGCGATTGTTGGCGGCGGGCGGAGGCCGCGGTTCCCTCGGCCCCCGTGTTTGTCTCGCGGGGTGGGGGTTTTAGTCGCCAGCTTTCTGAGTGAGGAAACAATCCGGCGTTCTGGGGCTGCCGAGGCTGGGGGGGTGGGGTGGGGGTGGGGTGGGGTGGGGTTGGGGGGGGGGTGGCTACAGTGGTTCTCTAGCCGGTAAAGTCCGGAAACCCGGCTCCGCGTCAGTCTTTGACGAGCCGGTAGATGTGGTGCTGCGCTCCGTGCTCGCTGGTGGAGACCTCGAAGACGTAGGCTATGCACAGCAGGGTCTCCAGCGTGTCCCTGTTGGTCACCACCTGGACAAGAGCATTTTTTATACACAGATTCGTTTTAGTTTTCTGTTTTTCCCATATATAAATATGTCGGTATTTGGGTTTAAAAAAAAATGTCATTATTAGGTCGTCTTTTGTGGATCAAATATTTCCTGGGATTCACCTCCCTTGACTTTATTTTTTCAGTAAAAGATGGAACCGCAGCAGTTGTACTTATAACTTACTTATACAAAATACATCCATTACCCATATTTAAAGCAATATTCAGAAAGTTGCTTATCACAACAGATTGGGACCTTTTATTTTCTCTGTACATTTCAAAGTCCTGCACTGCACACGGAGAAGCCCACGAAAGAATATCTGAACAGTAACGATGAGTTAAACACAAATCATGTGATTCCCACACGGGACAATGTTCCGTGACGGTTTAGGAGAACAGTGTGGCAATGCAACGGGTGTAAAACAATCACACAGCCATCATCAATTAATTACGCTCAATTGGTCCCTATGTCG
Source organism: Zeus faber (assembly GCF_960531495.2). Lineage (NCBI taxonomy): Eukaryota > Metazoa > Chordata > Actinopteri > Zeiformes > Zeidae > Zeus > Zeus faber. Next base: position 23,742,044 of record NC_137201.1, on the reverse strand, counting down.
CTCAATGGAGCAGTCGTTGCTGGAAACGTACCGCCGACACATTGTGCTAACCGCTGCAATGTGAATGTGCGTACATATGTGTATGTCTGTGTGTGTGTGTGTGTGTGTGTGTGTGTGTGTGTGTGTGTGTGTGTGTGTGTGTGGTTAATACAAGCTAAATCAGCCCATTGAGAACTCTAATGACGTGCTGCCGTGTCGTCGTCCGTGTGGGCTCAATATGGTCATTGTGCTCCGGACAGCAGGAATGCAGCCGGCCAGTGGAAGGGACACCAGTGTCTTTGAACCCCCGGGGGCTGAGGACCACTCCGTTACCACGGCGACGCGCTCTCTTCTATTCACTCGCCCCCCTCTCCACAACGTTCTGCGGAGGACACCGACCCATTCAAGAAAAGAGTCCCGCTGCATTGGCCATTCACAGAGAACACACTAACAACCCGGGTGAGCGCGGTCACCTGCAGGACTGCTACACATTCGCTTTGGAAAGGCCATCGCTGCATCGCGCTCTTAGGATGGCGGAGTAAAAAAATAAATAAAAATTTAGAATTTCCTGTTTGACGTGAAGTGTGCGTCGTGTGTTCCCACCTGCAGAATGGTGAAGTTTTCTAGCACGCTGTTCATCATGTACTTCTCCGGTAGGTGCTTCAGCTTGTGGATGAAGTTTATCATGTATTCGCAGAGCGGAGACCGGTGGATCCTGAACACGTAGCGCCCGTTCTCGAAGCGTGCATACTCCGTCTGGGAACAGATATATATATATACGTTATCCAATATATCAAAGCGTATATCACACGGCAGCCTCGTTGTGAGGGCGTGGAATACATCATCGGCTGAAATGAGGAAATAACATATTGCGCAATTTAACACATTAAAAATGAATGTCTCTCTGCAAAGTTGTAATATATGTAATATAATATACCTAATGCTGCATATGGCGCATCAGATATGGCAATGAAAATATTTCTGGTGACAACCATAATCAAATGATAAAGCCACTAAATATCATTATGCGGCCTACTTTGACAGATGGCAATACCTAGGGATGCGTGTGTGCGGGTGGGTGTGCGTGTGCGCGTGCGTATGTGTGTGTGTGTGTGTGTGTGTGTGTGTGTGTGTGCGTGTGTGCTTGCGTGCGTGCATGTGTGTGCGTGTGCGACTGTGACTGTGTGTGTGTGCATGCACGTGGGTGTATGTGGGTGTGTGTGTATACATCAGCGATGAAAGAGGAAAAGCCTCAGAGTTGTGGCTTCTAAGGAAGGGAGCGTAGCAGTGAGTCATTCGGGGGAGTCTTGTGAACCCTGCGTCTGGTCGTGACCACACATCAGCGCTTATTGACGGGAATACATCTTTACCAGCAGCGCTTATTCACTCTGGACCGATAATGGCGATTTGAAATGGTCACGACCTCTGAGTGTTCGACACACGCCCATCCGTCCCCGCGCTTGGTCATGCAGATCTCAGGGGAAGCGCCCGACGCGTGGGAGGTGACAGCCCGTCGGTCCCCGAGTCAAAAAGTTACGTCTGAATCACGACGCGTTTCTGTAGAAGGTTCGACCGGAGGTTAATATCTTCTATGGAGCGTTCTAACCTTTTCCTCAATCTTTTTTTTTTGTTGTTGCATTTTTCAAAACGATTCTTTTGGTTTGATATATACATATACAGTATGCATAGATGTCAATATATACATTGTGCATGTATACTGTACATATACAAGGTTTCCAAATGTTAAGTCTTTGTAAGTATAAACAATTTAAATGTACTGTATGCTACTTAAGGAAATAGAAATCCATTTGTTCTGACTTTTAGAAGTCATGAGCATTGGAAATTACAAGTGTTGTATGTTTCATTGCATTTGCTTGTTTCTTTCACAAATATTTGGTCTGGCAGAGGCCGATACAATCTAAATACAGCTTTACCGCGTCAACCGTGCACTACACCAATAGATTTCTGGGGGACGCAGAGGATACGACATAAATAAAGTAAAAATAAATAAATAAATACATTTCAGCCATGAATTTCTTCAGAAAAGGCAAATCGGTGCATAAATATTCACCAGAATGCAGGAAATGAAGGGTTTGACGCTCAAAATATCCTGGGGGACGACCCAGTTGACACAAGACCACCTTGGTGAAGGTCACTTCATTGTTATTATGCAAACCTAGAGGTGAGGATTGTAGTCCTTGAACCCCACCCTTCCCCCTCCCCCCCCTTCCCATTTCCCATCACTCCCTGTGCTCACCTCTACCTTCTCCACCACCTGCTTCCCAAAGGAGCAGACCTTGGTGGACGAGGTGATGATCATGTTCTCGGAGCTCTCGTACTGACTGGAGACGCCGTAGAAGAAGCTGCTGTCGTCCTGCAGGTTGGCGCTCAGGTCGGCCTGGAGGAGGGTAAGACGGGTCAGACAGCGCTCACAACTGTGCAATCTCATACATCTGCATGACATAGTGGTCCGATGCCGAAATCTGAGAGTATCCCCAATGTAAAGACGCCAACACCAAGAACTATTTCAAGCGTGTCCCAGTTTGGATAATCGTTGCCTCGCCTCCATCTCCATCTCCACCAATCACTAATTTGCCATAAACATTGAGATGGAGAACTTGGATGTAGTGGATTTCGATCTTTTTGGAGGCATTTTTTTGTCAGATAAACTAAAGAAACGTTTCATGTTTTACGTTCAGCGACCGTTAAGGGAACAATCATGAATTAGATGATTATAGGTCTGCCCCCGTGGCCTAGTTCTGAAGGGGCCGTCACCAGGGCCAGGCATCAAATGGGGCTGGAATCTCTCAAGCTCGGTTCCTGGAACCAAGGATGCTATGAAAATGAATCAAGAACTGGGATTTCCCACGGCACGGCCCTGGTGTAGAAAAACGCCATTGGAAGCATGTTACCAATGAGCAACTAGTCCGAGCAGGCCTGTACTGTCGTCGTGTATCAGAAAAGAATGCATCGAGGAGAAAAAGTTAGGTACGGATGGTCTGTGCTCGGTCTTGGACAACACATCAGGATTAACAATTAAAAATCGGTCGGGTGCTAGACCTCTAGATTAAGGCCCCCCGAGTATTAAGACCGAAGATCAACTCCATAATCAATCTCGAGGAGCACATGTGCGTCAGCTTGACTAACCATTCAAATAATTCGCTGCAAAGCCACACAGACTCCAACAGCCAGGCCCCGTTGACCCTGCATTAGGCTGTCAATCCAATAACATTCTCAAGATGCAGTGTGTGTGTGTGTGTGTGTGTGTGTGTGTGTGTGTGTGTGTGTGTGTGTGTGTGCACCTGTGTGTGCACCTGTGTGTGCGTGTGCGTGTGTGTGTCCGTGTGTGATGCTTCAAAGTAGCATCCATTGAAAGAAACAGAAAGAAAGAAGAAACAGTCTTTATTCATCACGCAACACACCACACTACAACACATGCTTGCACACACACACACATGCACATGCTTTGATGGTGGCCGGTGAAATGGATTCTCTGCTTTTGACCCATCCTGGGTTGTCCTTCCTCTGGGGGCACAGCCAGGAGCAGTGGGCAGCATACGTGGACGCGCCCGGGGAAAAATTGCTGGTCGCTCCCATTGCTGGTCAAGACTCTAGACTCTTCCTCCTCAGGTGGATTCGGGTTCGGCCCGATAGTTAAGGCCACAGTGAATTGGAAGCTCGGGCTGAGGTGCCGCCTTTTTTTCTTTTTCTTTTTTTTACCAGACACTCGCGCCGCCTCCCACCAGCCCCCCGTTGCCCCGGTCGCCCATTAACACAGTGCTCAGCCTCTTCCCGTCCCCTCGTCGCCCTCTTTGTCTCCACCCTGGGCTCTTATAATTCCTCTATTTGTCTTCATCCCCCAGAGACGCTGACCCTCCACAGCCCGCCGCTGCCTCCTTCCCTAACAGCCTGCGAGGGAATTCATCCAATTACAATCAACGCCACGCGACGGTCTGATTAGATCACGGTGGGCCGGCTGGCTGTGTAACAATTTAGCAGGGCAGGCCCAAATCGGATTCCCTCGGCACTTCAAAGGCGTCGGACAATCCGTTAGGACGGAGCAGCCAGCGGCCGACAGAGGGGGCTTGCTGGTAAATTCAATCTAGAATGCCATAGCTTTGGAGAAGGGCCAGCCGCCTGTCAGCGTCGCCATGGCAACCGGAGCCTCAGGACACCCCCGAGTCATGACCTGCCAGACAACTGCATCACCCCGGCAACATCAAACAAGGTTGTGTCCCCCTCCTCCTCCCCCTTTTTTTTTTTTTACGACAGCGTAAACCACGTTAGCGTATTTTCAGATGTGTTGAGTGTTTCATTTCACTTATTCCTATGGCCCCGGAGCTTCATGTATTTTTATTTATTTATTTATATATTTATTTCCCCCACCACGGGCGTTGAAATGTCCAGCTGTTTCGCTGCTGTTCCTGTTGTTTGTCACGGATGCACATGGAGAACCGAGAGACCCCTTTAGGGTGAAGTCCATGGGGATGAACAGACTCAGAAGGACCAGCCCGATGGAGCTCTGCTTCCCTCCCAGTAGGAGTTGCGTGTGTCATGCAAGGTCGGTCGCTACTCAGACCGAAACGGCCATAAACAGTCCGTCCGTCGTCCGTCTCTCTTCCCGTTGTCTGTCCGTCTCTCTCAGCCCCCCTTTGTCTCTGACTGTTAGATTGTCTCCGTTTCTGTCTTCTGAGCCGCTCCCGCCGACCCCTCTGCTCCTTCAGCCTCTCAGATCAAATGCCCTTTCGAGAGGTGCTGCTTCCAAAACAGTGCCGCTCACACATGTCCTTTACCCCGCCAATAAATAATGTTCTGGTCGGAAATATGTGGGCATGTTAATGCCAAATATTCAAGGACCAAAGTGGGTCGTGAGAGGGGGGCGAGTCTCTACAATGTCAAAATGGGTGAGGATGTGGCAGTGCACCATGGTTCCAAAACCAGGCTAACAAATGGAGCAGCCATTATATGTTATTATCATTGCTATTATTATTATTATTATTATTATTATTATTATTATTATTATTATTATTATTATTATTATTATTATTAAGAGTCTATCAGATCTGTTCTGTTGCATAGAGCATTTATATCCCACTTATTCCAACCATGTCATTGTTTTCCATTCTTGCTGATAGAAACCAGATATATGTAACAAAGTACTCCAAGCCTGGTAAAATGCATTTGAATAACATTTACATTTCAAATTTGACCCTGCTAACTAACATGACCAGGGTTACCGCTATAGCAGAGCGTGATACCAGGCCAGCTGCTGGGGGGGGGTTCCCTTCTCTGTCTGAGCCGGGTTTAGGGGTTCCATTCCCAGCATACCTCGACGAGTGAAGCAAGACACCGGCTCTGCCGTGGGTTGAGGTTCCTCGCTCCAGCCACATCTTAAGCGAGGTTTGGATGTCCTTAAAATGAACTGCAACATTCTCACTGCGAGATGCTTCCTTTTCAAGGCCTTCTGCCATTTTGGCCGTAGTTTGATCCATCCATTTTGTAGAACACAAATTAACCCAAATGCGGTTCTCGATCCTACCATACATCACCCAATGGACCACCGGGGGTAGGGCTGGAGCGGAATGGATTAACCGGCTGGGCACCCTAACACCACGAGGCCTCAACAACAGACTATGAGAGCCCCCTACAAAACCCTCCGACCCTAATTTCCAAAAACCCTTTTTTGGGGGGAAATCTTCATTCCACCGATCTGTACAGAGGGAAGGACCCTCCAGCTTTGCAATGGTGGCTGCAACTTCCACCCAGTACTGGGTAGGCTTTTTTTCAACATAACCCTAACCTGTTGTGCAAAGTTTTCGGCGTTCGGCAGAGGAACAGAGGACGGTGGACGTATGCGCACGCGGTGGGCGATGCAAAGACCCCAATGTCACGAAGGAGAGACGGGACCGCCGCGCAGATGGGATGGAGGACGTGGGCCGACACATTACGACTTCTGCACCTCGCGGCCCGGCGAAGCCGTCTCCCCCTGTCTCCGTCTGCCTCTGCCTCCTCTCCACCCCCCCACCCCCCCGTTCCGTTTCTCCACCCCCACCGTGCCCGCTTACACACCTCTTTCCCTCCCTGCTTCTCTATTCTCACTCTGACTGTTTTAATTTCCTCTGTTTTCCCCCGTTTTCACCTCCTCTTCCACCTCTTTACTTGCCTCACCAACAATCCTCCTTTCCTATTAATCCTCTCTTTCTGCAGATAGGGGTGAGTTGGAGGTGATGCATGGTAGTGTGTGTGTGTGTGTGTGCGTGCGTGCGTGCGTGCGTGCGTGCGTGCGTGCGTGCGTGCGTGCGTGCGTGTGTGTGTGCGGGGGGGGGGGGTTAAATCTATAAATAGGTGAGGTGCAAGTGGGGTGGGCTCAGTCTAATAGCGAAGGGACAGGTGCCTGGGCTCATGTTTCCCCCAGTAAAAGATCAGCCCTGCCACTCTCCCAAAACCCGCCTTTCTTTCTCTCTCTCTCACTCTCTCTCTCTCTTTCCCTCATTCGCTCTCTCTTTCCCCGCCCCCGGCCCTCCCCCGCAGAGAAAGACATAAATGTATGCAGATGTGTACAAATGAATCACCCGCGAGGTCGTACAATTGCAAAACCTGAGCCATCCCAACACGGATAAAACCCCGGGGCCGTGAGCAGCCGACAGGTGCCTCAAATCATTAACGCCAGCCCTCGCCGTTCCCCCTCCTCCGCCTCATGACGGAGGGAGGATTATATGTACCGATGCTCCACTCGCACCGGCTCTGAAAGGAGTCGACGAGTCGTGGTGGAGCCAATAGAATTAAACTGAGCTACCGCAATGGGAGTTAAGCTCAATCACTTTAGCCGACTTGTGACTGAATTAAAACCGAACAGTGAGGAAATGTGAAGCCGGCCGAGTTTGTTAAGCAAAGTGGGCCCAAGTGAAGTGAAGTGAATAGAAATAGAATTAAATACGCGGAGGGTGTGGATATCATTCTGTACCAACCGGGAGAAAATTGAATATTACGGAATTAACCGACCGAACGACTCGATCCCAAGCTTACCCAGAACTTGACGAGGAAGAAGGCGTTGTGCGGCCCTTTGTCAAAAAGCTCTTTGAGTCCCCCTTTCTTCTCTGGGAACTTGTCGTAGATCTGTCGGATGTCCACGGCCTCCAGGTAGGGGTCGCTGTAGCTGGGGTTGGTCTGGCCGATGTGAACGAACAGGTGCTTGTTGAACTTGGGAGAAACAACGACAGGAATGGGGAAACGATCAGAGTGGAAATCGAGTTGAAATTGGAACCCTGCGTGCTAAATCGCCGCCGCTGTATGACGAGCGTGGTGGAAGTTCTGGATTGTAGTTGGGAAGCGAATGCGCCTGGGCGTCGAATTCCACCGGCAGATTTGTGCCGTTTTAATGTTAAAGCAACTCACACTGTCCATTTCTTTTTTTCACTTCACAAAACATTTATTAATCTACCTACAGTACCATGCACTTTTCCCAATGGAACTTGCCATAAATATTTCAGTATTATTGCATCTTTTAAATACTACGCCCGGCTGTTGTCCTCAATTTACAGAACAACATACCAAACACTTTGTTTTCGACCAAACATCAGCGTGTGTAATTTTGTCAGCACAGTAGAATTTAGTATATAGTAAAGTTTCACAATGGCTGTCTCACAGCTTAGAAATTAGACGGCATCTGCACAGTATGCCTGTAATAGTGGAGTCACGGTAACTATACGCCCCTTTGTTACAGACACGAGCGTGGACTGAGTGGGCTGCTGTGCTTAGTGTGTGGTACAGCTGACCCGGGGAAAAAGAGCTCAGCCGACCCCAGTCCGCTCCGGTCTCGGACCCACTCACAGTGTCCGGGTCCTGCGGCTGCTCCAGGAAGGCGGAGAACTCCAGCATGCGAAGCTTGGAGCTGGCGATGCTCCTGCCCTGCCACGGGGGAGCGCCGGGCGACATCGAGAGCCCCGCGGTGCTTTCGTAACCTGGAATAGAGGAGGGGAGACGGAACGTGAATGCGAGGGTGACTGTGCATGTTTGCGTGCGCCTAACCGTGGAAAGTGTGAAAAAGAAAAAAAAACGTGTACTGTATGTATGAGAGGCTACTCTCTCTCTCTCGCTCTCTCTCTCGCTCTCTCTCGCTCGCTCTCTCTCTGTGGGAACTGATTATCGCTATTGCAGCCAAATCATCACTTGGTCGGTATGGCGACGATCTGTCAACATGCCGGGTGGCGAAAGCGAGGGGAAACGCACCTGTTATGGGGGGCGGGCCGGATGCTTGCATGGCGTAACTCTGCTGGGAGAAGGGCTTAATGCTGCGGGGACAAGACGGGTGAAGCAGGGGAGAGAGAGACACATTAGAACGTCCTCTTGCCCCCGTGACCCCGTCTGAAGGTCTAACTGGACCGCCTGACCTCCAAATAGTGGGGTGGGGGGCGGGGTTGGGGTCGCTTGTCAAGGTTTTATACTTCGATCATCATCCGTCAAGCATCCTCTATCCTATATTCTATTTCCACTGGATTGAATACATTGAATCTAGGGATTATGAATTTATGTTTACATCCTGTATTTCTAACTAACAAACTAACCTGATTTCAATTATTTATAGATAGATGGACAGACAGACAGACAGACAGACAGACAGACAGACAGACAGACAGACAGACAGACAGACAGACAGACAGATAGATAGACAGATAGGCAGATGGATCGATAGATAGATAGATAGATAGATAGATAGATAGATAGATAGATAGATAGATAGATAGATAGATAGATAGATAGATAGATAGATAGATAGATAGATAGATAGATAGATAGATAGATAGATAGATAGACACTTACTCTTCAGGACCCCCTGGAAGTGCCCCATGCCAAAACTGAAGAAAAAAAAGATAAATAACTTTTAATTTATTATCAATTTATTGATAAAGTAGTTGATAGTTGATAAAGTATTAAGAAGAATTAAATTATAATTCTTCTTAATACTTTTAGCAAGTTTGAATTTCTCATTATGATACGTGTCAGCAGCGACAAACGAATCCCAAAGGTCATTCAAGGCACTGTTGCCATAGAGGAGCTCTTCATGCAATAAAATAAGGACTAAACTCGAGGAGCCGAAACAACAACCCAAACTCTCCGGTACGGTACGGCCCGGTGTAGTTCAATCAAATCCTGATCCACCAAAATGAGCCGGGCCACATAGTGCACCGCTCCCCCCAGAACCGGCAGAACACAAGAGGTTTTGTGCGCAGCAACAAACTACTGCAGATTAAGGCGCTGCAGACACGCTGCCCGGTGTGCTCAAGGTGACTCTGTTTGCCCTTATTGTGGTTGTTTCTCACCAGGCGGAGCTCTGTGAAAACCCTCTTACCGAAAAGTGAGGAGGGAAGCAGAAAAACAGAACAAAGATAAGGCTGAAATGGCGGCTTCCAACTGGCAATAGCGGAGGACTCTGAGAGATGATTTTGAATTTGCATTGCTTTGTCAAACTTAAAAAAAAGTGGAAGACCAGTGTCGGGATATTAAACTATTCGTGTGACGGTGATGACCAATCTTCGGCCGCTGTGTATTTAGGTGACTTCGAAAAAGTTCGAAAAACTGCACCATTCTTGGAGTATGAAGTGCATTGCTTTAGGGATACGACAGCGATGGTGCCGGTGATCCAACATCGAAAAGGTCTTAATTCCAGGCATATGGTGAATGTTGGACTGGACTCACCCCTCCGGGAGTGGGGTAGGCCGGCCTGGACAGACCCTGGAGGGCCATCTTGTTTTGGAAAGCCGTTGCTGAGATGATCTGCGCCGAGGACATGGTGGCCATACTCTGAAGGGCCTTGTCTTTGGCAGCCTGGTCCTGGAGAGATATAGAGGCAAACAGAGAAAGACACACAGACAGACAGACAGCTCCCCTCAGACTCCATTTAAGTCAGCGACCTATTCCGTGGGTAGCATATGCGGGTCCCGTAATGGGAAATCAAAGGCCAGAGCCAGCTTGCATCACCAGCATAATCCGGCCAGGTGGAGGGCCAAAGGGCAGGAGATATTGCCGTCAAGGGCCTTTGGATCAAGAGTTAAGTTTATTGCCTTGGCAGGGTTGGCCGGTGTTGGCAACTCGCTTCTGACAGAGGTCATACTGAGAGACAAGGCGGGTCATGGGCCGATATGATCCCAAGCGAACATTAATAAAGTTGCCAAATCTAAACGCTGGTTCCTACTCCTGACACAGCTGGTTTTCCACAGCAGAAGGCGTGAAACCCGTCATTTACTATCTACGGTAAAGTAATATCACGCCGGTCTGTGAATGCACCACTTCAGCAGTTTCCAACTGCCGTGGGACTGCGAGCCCATGCCGCCCAGCCCTAATGAGCAAGGCCACATCGTGCATTCTTTTTCCCAGAACTGGCCGACACAAGGGCATAGTTGAAACGTAGGGGTTGCATGCGGTGGCCCTCTCAGTTACACCGTTTTTAAAAAGGCCTGTCAGAGAGACCAACCCTGTGACTGATGTTGGGCCCAGCCAGCTGAGCCCCCCTGGCTGCCGGCCAAGGTGACGGAGAGTGCTGTCGCCTTGTGGGTGAACGTCTGTGAGTGTGCGTGTTTGTGTGTGTGTGTGTCTGTGTGTGTGTGTGTGTGTGTGTGTGTATGTGTATGTGTGTGTGTGTGTGTGTATGTGTGTGTGTGTGTGTGTGTGCGCGCCGCAGACTAAATGTAAACCGAGAAAGTGCCGGGAGGGAGAAGACGCATGAAGCCGTGGCTCCGCTGCGGAGGAAAAGTTTTATTGAAATACTTACCAAATGTAATCCCAGTAGGGAGAATAATACGGAGATTAATTTGTTACCTGACAATCTCGTTTGGTTTATTTTGCTCATAACCCGCGCACGGCGAGCCTGGGGGTCGCCGAGATGTATTCCTATTACACCAAAATGTGTCGTGGGCACTCGGCATTCCACTTAAAGCTTGCATCAACTAGTGGGCGCAATTAAAATAGCCTTCCTCTCGGTTCGGCCATTTGTGTTGATGGAACTTAAATGCGTGCCACTATCCATTCCAAGGGTGAGAAATCAGCTTTCATAAGAACAAGGCGGGAGGGTGCGTTATTACAAGAGGGGAGGAAATAAGGTAGATGAGCATCACTTCAGCCTGTTTGGTGGCGGCGGCGCCCGACTCAACTCAAAATGAGAGCGTTTCCAAAGCGTGCGGGAATAGGTTTTGCGGCGCTGGCGTTTAGGGTTTGTCGAGAATTATATATATATATATATATATATATATATATATATATATATATATATTTCTTTTTAACACACCTGCCCAAGAAGCCGAAGCTGCGTTTCATGACAAGGCGCGATATGTGGTGAGTGAATAAAAGTGAATAAAGGGAAGTCAACTCACGTAGCATACCTTGAGCTTCACCTGTATCTCCCTGGCCTTACGCCGGGCCAGGACCTGGATGTGACTGGAAACCTGGAGGGGAAAGGAGAGCTCTGCAGTCAGGGGGGTCACACAACAGAGCGTACGGGTGGTTCGTAAATGATGGGAAAAAACAAAAACGGGACTTCAACCCGATGTCCATCGGCGCGCAGGAAATGGAAATGAGTCTTGCCGGTGGTCTGTGTTACTTGAATGAAATATGGCTGTGATAACACCAGGCTGACTGTGCTTCAGCTTAGTGGTTATAATTAAAATACGAATAAATAAATATAATTAAATACTTTTTATTTTGATTATTCCCCTGGAATAGGACGGCACTATAGTCGCTCATTATGGCAACAGGTTGCCATAGTGAGCAGGGACACTTCCTATGAACCCCAATAGCTGCATTAAGTTGTAAGTAGCTGGGGTAAATAATTGAGTAGCATTGAGTAAATAATTATTGGATAAATGATCAACAGATAAAATGTACCTCTAAATGTACCTCTTCATTACATTTCACTGCATATATGTATGAAAGTATGTATATGTATGTGACAAATAAAAATCTTGAATCTTGAATCTATGGGATTTTACATCTGGCTATTAATGTAGCAGCAGTAGATCTCTCTCGCTCTCTCTCTCTCTCTCTCTCTCTCTCTCTCTCTCTCTCTCTACTCCTTGTCTCCTCTCTCCATCCTTCCCTAACTCTCCTCCTCTCTGATCCTCTCTTTCCATTCCCACCCTGCTCCAGTCCTTCCCCTGCGCCTCGGATGCCTCGGCGGGGATCGAGTTCCAAATCCCCTCGTCCTTCCCCGCCTCTGACGACCGCCGGGATCACCGTATTCCCCGGGATCCTTCGCGCTCTAACAAGCACGGGCTCCGTCAGGTGGTGAACAAACAACACGATATGCGATCCTATAGCATTTGTGCTCTGGGCCCGAGCCCTAAATCTATCGCCGCCCCTGGAACTCGGGACGGGGGCATTTTAGCGCGCGTGCGTGCATGCGCACGTGCATGTGTGTGTGCGATGGAAAGTGAACGAGGAGAAGGAAGCAAAAACAGCATTCTATTGTGGGAGCTGAAAGGCCGGGATCCGGGATCTCACCTGCTTCCTGGTTCGTGTCTTCCCCGTGCGGAGCTTGATGTACCGCGCAATGAGCTCATTCCGTCCTGCAAAGATTTTGAAACAAAATATGACAAAACATTCAATCATTCAATATCTTTCACCCTGGGAGTGCTTTGGAAAAACAGTGGAGAACGATCAAAATCCAAATCAGCAAAATTCTGGACACAATGAATACCTATATTCTGTGTGTGTGTGCGTGTGTGTGTGTGTGTGTGTGTGTGTGTGTGTGTGTGTCACACATTTTGACATTGCTCACCCACTTTGTTTTTTCTTGCCGTGTTTGAAAACAAACAAGCAGCCGTACTGATACAGGTGGCTTTGCTGCGAGGTCCCGGCGGTGGCGCCAGTGACCCGCGGGCGGCGTCTGCGGCGAATGTGTTTGGAACGTACGGGCGCCGCTGCGGCCGCTTTGTTTCTGCCGGCTATTGCACATAATTCACATATAGGAATTATATGGATATATGGATAACGGAGTTGAGATACGGAAACACAAAACCCCCTTCACTTAGGTACGTCACGCAGACACGCGCGGGGCACGGCTTCATTCAATCAGAACTGTATTTAATTGCGCAACTGTTGCCCCAGCAATCTGCTTGACTTGCCTTTGAAAAATAAAGTTTCGCCTTCTCCTCTTTTATCTTATAGCAACAGGTCACGCTCAGTCTATTCGTCTCCATTATTTTTTTTTTTTGGTTTATGTCAAGTCATACTTTAATGTTCTTGCTGGTACTGTTACGTGTCCTTGCTCTACTTACCGATTTGAATTATGCAAAAAAAAACCAACAGAAATCTTTTAAATCTTTGCTCCCAGTTTGACACGGTTGGGGTGTGTCGATGCGCATGTTCTGTCCCCGCCTGCACAAAAGCACATGCGCACGCACGCGCTAGAGTACGCGTGGCTGTCAAAGATGTCAGCGGCCGTCCTCCCAATGCAAGTATATCACTTGGTGTGTGTGCGCGTGCGTGTGCGTGTGTGTGTGCGTGTGGTCATTGCGCAGTCCCCAAATCAGCCCCAGAGTAAGTGAATATCTGTACGCCAGCACCATTGACAGACAGGTCACATTGGCAGGGCATGTGGGGGTGGGGGTAGGGGGGGGTGCAGCAATGTGATCTCAGGACCGATCTCAGAGCAGACACGCCACAGGCCGGCTCTGTGGGGTGGGGTGGGGTGGGGTGGGGTGCCAGGCAGCTGGTGTGTGTGTCAATGTTTATAGAATATGCCTTTACGCCTGCTGTAAATCTTGTGCTCGTTCCTCCCTGCCGACCCCCCGCCTCCCCCATCCCCCCTCCATCCGTGGTCTCCAGTTACAGGCACAATGGGGGGCGGGGGGGGTGGGCGCAGTGGTCATGTAGCCCCTCTGACCTCACCCCCATCCCACCTCCGCCCCTCCGCTCGCAATGGGAACGACAGCGCACGTACCGTATACCAGCGGATAAACATGCACGTACGTGAAATGTCGATATCGGAAGTGGGAATAGCTCACGATATGAGGTCCGACATTCTGATAGGATTGATTCAGATAGTACTCTATTGATCCCAAAGGGGGGAATTTAAGAGAAAATAATGTGAATTAACCAATTAAGTAATTACTCCATTAAGTACTTAATTACTAAACGAACTGATTTTTGTCAATTAATTAATTAAATAATTAGTATATAACGTTTTATACAAATATTTATTTATTTATTAATCTAATATATTGCTAATATATATATGTAGTATATACAGTATATTGTATGTACTGTTCATATATTGTTCATTACACTGAGCTGCTTATATGCAAAGTAAATTCAGAAAAGGCCACAGAGGAAATCAACCAACACACACACACACACACAAAATGAGACAAAGAGACATACAAGGCTGTGCACCACCTCTTTAACGGGGTCACTCTTCCCCTCAGTGCTACACCTCCATGTAAATTAACACAGCCATCCGTCACGGCATCAAACTGGAGCAAACCCTGTCACATTTTCCTCTGCATGGCGACACCGGGGTCAGAACTCACAACCCTCCTCCAGCCCACCAATCACGTCGCCCCGGCGGGCGAGAGGAGGCAACATGAGCCCCGCGCATGTCGCCCATCAGAAGATCTGGCAGCCAATAAAAGTGATCGGATTCTGCGCGGAATGCCAAGCACGAATACTCTCCGGTGCTCATGTGAACCTGCCGACGCACGGAGAGACAGGATGTTCCGTTTAGCATTCGGGCATTTTATTTTCTCCCCCGGTGGTCCCGGAATTTCAATCGAAAGATCGTATTCTTCACAAGCGCGCCTCGCCATTTGTTAGTGCAGCGCCTCTTTAGCACTGTAAAAGGGAAACTAAATATATTATATGATGCGTTTGAATCGCTAAACAAAAGATGGAATAAACATGTTTCAACTGTTTGAACCAGAACCCAAATCCAATTTAAACGTGCTTCTCATAATATTCATTGTAAGTATATATATTTTTTTGGTTCCCACAGTCTCTGATAACCCAGACCCCAACAAATCTGCTTTGTCATATGATAATTCTCAGTGTTGGCCGTGCAAGCAACTCGGCAGCCCGGAGCGGTGCAACAACAGCTAAAAGCATCAGATGTGTTCAAATCTCACCGCAGCCGCTACACGGAGAAAGAAGACTGTAAAAAATGGGAATTTGACGCGGTGGTGTGGTTCATCTTTCTGTGAATCAATGTTTTTTTTCGCCGCAGCAATGGAAGGAAATTAAGTGGTCGATTTGACACAAGTTTCAGTGCTCTACTCTCGCCACACACACACACACACGCGCGCGCACAAACACACACACACACACTGTACGCAACTATAGAGCTGCCTTTGTGTCGGGCTTTTGTGGATTTAAATCCCTCCCTCACTTGCTGTCTTGTCTAATGCACTCAATCAGTCACACACCCACATGCACAGAAACACACACACACACACACACACACACACACACACAGTCATACAAAAAGACACTCACTCGTGGCATTCATTCCGTCTCAATCTTATTTTTCTTTCGGGGGGCTGAAACTTCTCAAGCGTTGAGTGTTTATCGGGAGGTGCACTCGCCGGGCGATTGTTTGAGTCCCTAAATGCATATTTCTTTAATCCCCAGAGGATTAAAGAAAGTCTTCCAAATTTCCTTGACGAACAGAGTGCTTTGTCCAAGTCCTCCGAGCACTTGACCTCAAATGAACATTCTGAGTTGCCTGAATGGAGTCGCTCACGTTACAGAAAGTTCATCCGGCTCCGAGAAGTTTCTGTTTCGGGGGAATTTTGGCGTGCGTAAACGAAAAATGGTGGACCTCCGTGTGTGTGTGTGTGTGTGTGTGTGTGTGTGTGTGTGTGTGTGTGAGGGGCAGACGCTGAAGCATAACCGTATCCCTGTTGTTAAATCAAAAGCTCGCGTCTCGTGAGGATTCGGGAAATCAAACGAAACGGCCCCCCGTCCAGGAGCATTAAACGTTAGGAGGGGTTTTAAAAAGGGGGTCGTTTTCACTTCGATCTCTTATCGATTTCGACTTTAACGCTTGCCACTGAAAAAAATAAAAGCCAAGTCCGAAATACCCCCCCCCCTCGACATGACACACCCATGAGATCAGAGAAGGGACGCGGTCACGCAGCGATGAGGCCATGGCCGAGGACCTTCACGTTGTCGGGTATCAGAACACGTCGACGGCGCTGAGGCTTGCGGACGGACGGACGGACGGACGGAACCCTCACGTCGACCCCGGCTCAACGGCATTTCTACGGAGCCGCGGCTTTGTCCGGGTACGAAATCCAATTCTGCGAGAGTAAAAAAAGTAGTAATAATAATTCCCCCGGGGGCGTGAAAAATGACCGCAGCGGCAGAAACCACAGCCGCCGTGTTCCAGATGACTGGGGGGGGGGGGGGGATTTGACGGGACTTAGCAACTTACGAAGAGCCGCGAAACGTGAAAGTCCCCCCGCCCCCCCCGAAGCGGAAAGTGCCTTTGAGTATCCCCCCCCCTCCGAGGCGATTTCGCCACGATGGTAAAAAAAAAAAAGAAAAAAAAAGTTTTAAAAAGTAAAACAAGATTGTGCAACGTTTGTCAAAGGCAGGGACAGGTGGAGAACATTGAAAAGTTACCTGAATCCCCCCCAGGGGATTAATAAAGTCTTTATTTATCTTATATGAGCTAATCCTTAAAAATGACTCACGGTTCTGTTTTTTACATTTCACTTGTAAAATTCTAAGTTGGGACAAACACCCCCCCCCCCCCCCCCCCCCCAAAAAAAAAATTGGTTTTAGGGTGTAATCCTGAGATAGTGGCCCTTACAAGCCAAGCCAAAGCCAAGCTTGTGTGAAAATATAAAAATTAAAAAAAGTAAAGACCATTTATATTCTCTGGAATTCGGCGGCCGATCATGAAGGAACATTGACCTTTCACCTTGCGTCCCTGAACCGCTCTGCAGGCCTGCAGCTGAGGGTCAGGGAGGGGTCGCGGAGTCAGACTGAGGGAGCGAGCGGAGTCAAGAGAAGCGGCTGTAAACCCCCAACACACACACACACACACACACACACACACACACGCACATACGCGCGCACACACACACGCACACGCACACACACGCACATACGCGCACACACACACACACACACACACACACACACACACACACACACACACACACACACACACACACACACACACACACACACACACACACACCCCAAATCAACATTTACCTAGGCCCGTTTTGCAATAAATCTGGTCCTTCCTCAACAGGCTGCGGTGGTCACTGGTCTGGGCTGATCATTTCCCCTCCACAACACAGGCTCTCTCTTTCTCTCTCTCTCTCTCTCTCTCTCTCTCTCTCTCTCTTTAACTTATTCTCTCTTTCCCTCTGACAGTGAATTCCTTACATTCCTACACGCTGACTACTCTGCACGGGTCCTGCATCTGCTGCTGCACTGTCCCATGCGTTCAAGCTGTTTTGTGTTTGTGTGTGTGTGTGTGTGTGTGTGCGCGCGTGTGTGTGTGTGTGCGTGTCTGTGTGTGTGCGTGTCTGTGTGTTTGTCTGCAATTGCGTGTACTTGTGTGTGTGTGTGTGTGTGTGTGTGTGTGTGTGTGTGCATGCATCAACATTTTACTGAAACCATCCTATGCACGACGTTAACAAAAAGCAATAACCCAATAAGCCAGTTAAAGGCTATCGAGAACAGAATCATCTAATCCTCAAACCGGTCAAACCTCATCCCGCCTGAGCACCGTATCCACCAACCTCTGATGTAACCATGTGTGTATCTAAAACTGTGTGTGTGTGTGTGTGTGTGTGTGTGTGTGTGTGTGTGCGCGCGCGTGCATGCGTGCGTGCGTGCCTGTGTGTGTGCATGTTTTTGCATTTTTAGTCATTTGATTTCCTTAAGTCATTGACATCCCATATCTATCTCTTACTCCAACTAGAAATGTCATTTTCGGTGCATCTATGTGCCAACCGCCGCGTGTGTGTCTGTGCGTGCGTGCGTGCATGTGTATGTGTGTGTGTGTGTGTGTGTGCGCGTGTGTACGCGTGTGTCTCGGAGCAAGCATCTGCCAGCCATACGTGCGTCCCTGGCAGAGCTACAGTATGTGCCCGTCTGTATTTGCTTCCCAAAACAAAGTTCACATTTAGGTTGTTGGAATGTCTGGGCCGGGTGTGATTTTTTTCCCACAAACGAGAGCTGGATGGAGAGCGGCGCTTTCAAAAAAGAACGCTGCCGCAAAAGAGGAGCTGAGAAGCGTTCTTCGATGTATCCGTCGTTCCGTCTGTCTTATCTATTTTTTTCCTAATTGTAGCCAGGTACATTTCTTGCACCTATTAGAAGTTTTAGCCAGTTATATCCAGTTATTATATGCAAAAAAAAAAAAAAAAAAAAAAAAGAACCAGTCACAGTAATTCGTAATTAAAGACATTAATGCCACGGGGATTTCCAAGTGCCCGGACGTGTAGCAACGGTATAGATGTGTCCACAGACGTCTGGAGTCTTTGGACCCTTTCACCTCGCTGATGGTTGTGTCTGGATAGGTGTCACGGCCGTACCGCATGGGTGTCAATTCACCATGGTTAATTAGGGGACCGTTATAAGAGACATTTAGCAAATGAGAGGGAGGGTGGGGGCGCGTCTGGAACACTATGTGGGCTCCAGGACCACATCGGCAGCGGAGGGGGTTCCTTGAAATCCCTCCTGAGGTGAAATCCTTCCAATCACATGGGACCTTGAGGGTTGATGTCATGACGATAAGGTTAATGGTTCCACTCACGCTAAACCGCCTTTGCTTTGCCAGCACCCTGCCCTCCCCCCAAAACACTGGCTCAGGGAGGCTCAGGTGTCTCCCGGTAGTGTCTGCTCCGACTTGGCATCGGGTAAAACCTTTAGCAAGCGAAAAAAAAATTGGGAAGTCCTTGAAAGGATGAGTCGTGCCAATAACTTAGTCTTGCTATATCTGGGAAGCGCTAATAAAAGACATGGAATGAAGAACGCAGGATAAAACGAGGCAAGGGACCGGATTTTAATGTCCAAGTGCCCTTGAGCAAGGTCAAGTGCCCTTGGCATCAGAGAAGGCATCGCCGTAAGCATCACACCATCTTCTCCCCAAGGTCAAAAGGCTCAAATCTGACAGGCAATCTCTCACTTGACTGCTAAAGTTTAGACCTGGGTGAAGACGGGCTATTCTTTTCCGCTGGCCATTAACATTGTTCACAAGCACCGCGAGCTGACGGACAAAAACGAAAAAACAAAAACATCTTTGCACCGGCAGAGTACGGCCGGCGTCGGACCGAACAGTTGCCCAAGGACGGGTGTAGGAGAATGATTCAGAGTGCGGTTATTCTTTGATCGGAACAGGCCATAGAGGCATGCCGCCACTCCGGGGGAATTTGTTGATATCATTCACCTCACTTGCCGCAGAGGAACATAGTTGGACGTGAAGGTTGTTGGAAGTGAGGTCAGGAAAAAAAAGGGTAAAACTGTGGAAAAATTACAAAATCGATTCAGAGGAGGAGGAGGAATCCAGATTCAGGTATTGGATAATATATTTCTTTCATGGGCAACGTCTCAATTGACTAAATATAACATGGTCAACAGCATTATACAAATCATTGTCATTTCAATATGATTGCAAATAAACATCAAACCAACATCCAAACCCTTTCGCCATTGAGCGGTTTCAGCACATTGGTTTCCACTGGGGCGGAAGGATCTCTGATCTGTTTTTTTCCATTATTACCGTACGAGGCTTCCAGCGAAAAACCGCAGGGCTCTTCCTCTCCACCACCGCCGCCCCCCGCCCCCCACCAACCACCCCAGGCCTCTTGCAGACGGAGTGGCTCTTGGTTCATTGCGAGTGGAATCTAAAAAAAACACATCTGCCCCGGTCGGATTTACACGGCGGACCTGAACTCACATGGAGGCGAAGCAGAGCGCTCTGCGGCGGCGAGCTGTGTTAAACTTGGCAGACCGCGTCGAAGGGGCGTCTGCCTCCACACAATTGCCGGCACCGCCGCCATCGCCGTGACAACGCACCTAATACACAACGTAATAGGGCCGCGGCGCAAAGGCTGCGAGGTTCCGACGCCACACAATGCACTATGTGGGAGGGGGGTATTGAAAATGCATGGAATTTGTGGCGAAAACATTCCATCTCATTTTGGAATTTTCTATGGATAGGAGAGCATCCGCACACATTCCTTCTGTTTAGACATCCACAGTCTCAATAACACATCTTCACACAAAGAAACGTCATTCTTTCCCTAAGGGAAAATTCGGCCCAAAATTCTTGGTATGCAACTCTTGGCCAACCCTACCCAAGGTATCCTCAAGGGGGGTTCTGTTTTGTCTACTTTGCCATATTTAGCTCATGGGAAGAGACCTGACGACAAGGACCACAACAATGACTTCTGGACATGTTCCCGAACCGAGACCCGTCTGTCATTTGAAACTTTCGGAAATAAAGCCAGTAGCTACGCAACCGGGGTTTGAGCGCGTAAACCGTGATGTCAAACCAATGGGGAATCGTCCCCGTCCCCGCGCGGGCGGAATCGAAAGGTGTAGCGAAGCAGGCTTTTGAAAATTGTCATTACGCCTCCGCCTTAGCCCTTCCCCGGTCCCTCGCGGCCCCTCTCCCAGAGTATCCATCTACTTTACAAGTGGGTCAAAGATTCCATGCTGACATTTGATTAAGCCGGTGTGAAACCCCGGTTTCAAAGCACCAAATACATTGGATTTAGGGAGGCATAAATATTACCGCAACGGCGCCTTTAACAACGCCGAGGCCTCCAAAGTGGGTTTGCATTGATTGTGGGCGCCACGAGTGATTTGAGTTGTTGGCAATGTGCGGAGCAAGCCACCAGTGACCCTGAGGATGGTGACAAATGGAGGAAATGAAGGTGGTGATGGGGAGGTGGGGCGGGGGTGGCCGGTGGCTTGGGGCGGGGGGGCGGGGGGTGGGGGTGTAGGAAGGGGGTCGGGGGGGGTGTGGGGTGAGGACTTTTATGCTTTCTCAAAGTCACGTAGCTCCGGTGGACCGCGAGGCTCCTTCGGAGGATTTAAAGGGCAGCTGTAGGTGAACTGAACCTTACCCCGAGATACAGTAGATGGACGGACGGACACACACGTAGTGGGGGGCGAGGGGGAGCTTAATGAGGTTAGTCACAGATATACACACACACACACACGCGCACGCGCGCGCACATACACACACACACACACACACACACACACACACACACACATGCACACACACACACATGCACACATTACTGGAGGGACTTGGACTGGAAGGTAATGAAAGAAAGTGATGTGAGGGACAAAAGACACATAAATGACAAATACACACAAAAAAAACCACACACATTCACATGCATGCATGTAACACACGCACCCACACACGCACACACACACACACACACACACACACACACACACACACACACACACACACACACACACACACACACAGATGCACGTACAACAAGGGACAGGTGCAGCAGAGAGCTGGTGCAAGACACTGCTGCCTACCTTGGCGTTTATTTGCCCCCACCCCGCTTTCCTCCACCCCCACTCGCAGCCCCCCCACCCCACCCCCCACACCCCTTCAGGCCCTCAAAGGGTAAACGTCTATTCTGGTTTAGGGTTACAGACAGGCTGCCTTGAACCCCCCGGCTCACAAACGTACATACCATTCCAGACGGGCCATCGGGCTCCCTGGCTCGCATCACCTGCCCCTGACCCCCACTGGGAGGAAGGGGGCACCTCAGTGCTCCCTTGCCAACCAGCTGCCCCCGCCTCAAACCCCCACCCCCCCCACCCCCCTCCCTACCCGCCCACTCCCTCAACCCCCCCGCCTTATCCCCATGACACAGAATGTGACACCTGCCCCCCCACACTTCCCTCCACCCTTCAAACTGCCACCATTATTAAAGGCTTTATAAGGGTTTATGTGATGATCAGACGGATGGCCATGACCCTGAAGAGTGGCTAAGCTAGGCTTGGCTAAGCTAACAGTTAAAGGAGACGCTTGGCACGGTGACACGACGGGGCGATGACAGAGTCTGTCTGATAAGCACCACTGCCCCACGGCCACCCCTCGTCCCGGTGTTCCACCGGACGGATCCGCTGTCCGACACACAGGCAAGTCGGAAAAACTACGGGAGAGCCATCTGTCTCAAAACATCTATCAGCGATCGGCGACATGCCCAGAAAGGAAAAGTCACTTCATGGTCTGTTATGGAAGTACAACGGTTTCCCAACACATGTTGGGCTTTAAGAATATCCCAAAGCTAATGGGAAATTAGATGCGGGATATTTAGGGGTTTTAAAGTGGATTCTCTGTGGTGGGCAGCCAATCTTAATGATGCAATGGAGACAAACAGGTTACGACTCGTCGACTGTGGGAGCATATCACTGGAACCAGGGATTGAAAACTGAATGTGCAACGTGACCACGGAAGTGAGGTCTCCCATCGCAAAATGCTCAAAGTTTTCTGGAAGTGACTAAAAGTCATCCCTGAGAATTACAGCTCTGACATCAAATATCTGACTTAAACTGATATAATGACGCCTGACGTACACACAGCCGTGAGGCGCTAAACTGTTAATGTAACTGTGACAAAGGCCTCCGGAGATATATGTGACCTGCCCGCTCCATGGACGTCATGAGAAAAGTATGGCGTCAATTTAGCCTCAAAACCCGACTCTGCTCCTCGTGCACGGACTCGGTCCAGCGGGCACGGGGCTTTGCCGAGCGTGAGCTCCACCCTCCCTGCGCGCTCGCAAATTGCTCGACCCTTGCTCGTCAAGTTGCCTTTTGAGACTTTGGAGGCGGCGACGGAACAGACAGTGGGTGATGTCTCCGCTCCTTTGATTTCTCACTTTGGAGAAGTAGTTAAAATGCACAATGATTGCGTGTGTCCACAATCAACTTCATCAGATGTTGTCTTTTTTGTTTGTTTAAAAAAATAAAAATAAAATGTGAATATCATGAAAGATATCTATCAAAACAAAAGAGCAAAGAAAAGCAGGAAACCTTTGGAAAGCTCTCAAAGGGGGGAACCCTTTCTTACTCCGTTAAATGTATCTACACTGTGACTGTGATTTCATTTTGTATATGAATAGTATTTTAAACTAAATTGCTTTTATAATATTGGGATATTTGGAGGGGTGGCTGGGTTCTCCAGAAAGGTAACTGACTGCTACTATATTTTAGTAATTCCACATGCTGTGCACTGGCTATTTATTTTTATTGCTTCTAAGTGTGTTTACAGACCTCACAGTGTTTACCGAGGCACTGGACTATGCTGGTATGGCCAGTGTGCAGCATGTGAAATTACTCAAATATAGTAGCCAGTACCTTTGAGCAATTGCGAGTGCTTTGAGCAGTTGCGTAGGGAGGGTCGAGCTCACACACGTCGTAGCCCCGTGCTCGCGGGACCACATAACATGTGTGTGTGTGTGTGTGTGTGTGTGTGTGTGTGTGTGTGTGTGTGTGTTTGGCTCGCAAGTGTGTGAGTTTGTTGCGCACAGCCGCACACACACACGTGCGCTGTTCACACACGATGGAACCACGTGGAGCTGACAGCTGGGCAGGAAATGGTACTGGTGAGAAACATGAACATGAGTGTGTGTGTGTGTGTGTGTGTGTGTGTGTGTGTGTGTGTGTGTACGTGCACGCACGTGTGTGTGTGCGCGCGCGCGTGTGTGCGCGCGGCGCGTGCACGTGCTCGGGGAGTAAATTTGTAAGCTTGCATGAGAGTGTAGTTGTACAGTATGACAAAGAGGCTCATTGTATAGTATACAGAAAGATGTGTGTGTGTGTGTGTGTGTGTGTGTGTGTGTGTGTGTGTGTGTGTGTGTGTGTGTGTGTGTGTGTGTGTTGTGCGCGCGCGTGCGTGTGTGTGTGTGTGTGTTTTTGTGCGTGTGTACCAATATTTAACCGTGGACCGACCATCTCAAGAAGAGGAAAAGAGTTACACGCTAACGGTCTTTGCTCCTCCTCAATGGCTTTGGTAAAATATTAACGGTTTATGAATAAGTGACATTGTTTCTGACGCTGCCGTGTTGATGAGGTGTTTTTTTTGGGAGATGTCACCAAAAATACTAATTACTATGAATCAGCTGAATGAAAAGTAACTACTTACATCTACTGTCATTACAGTACTTGAGTACATTTTCATCTGTAATGGTACTTTATTAAGTAGAATTAAAATTCAGTACTTTTACTTTTACTTGAGCTTTTTATATCAAAATATTGTACGTCGCGACTTTCAATTTTGATAATTGCCGCAAAATAAGTATTTTAACTCTAAACAAATCCGAGGAAATCACACAAACATTTCAAATTATGAAAAATACATAATGTATCTACACTATCAGTACCATTACTCTTAAGTATTTGCAGAAATCGTTCCGCCTCCGTCTGAATTTGAATTAGAGATGAAATAACAGTTCATATCTGTGCACGCCCTAACAGCCGATTCAAACACGCCCCGACAGATTCAAAATGAAATCAAAATGAAAATATATAATGTCGACAATATGGCCTTTGCTTGGGTTTGAATGCACTTTTTTCGAAGAACTTTGCGGGGTGAGAAACGCTGTGAACTCAAGTGACGGAACGGACACGTTTCAGTCCGCTGAGCGCATCAAACGCGGTGGTCAAAGCTGTGGCAGTGGGAGCTGGGCGTACCGTACATCTTGCCCTCGTCAGAGAGGATGATCTTGCGGCGGCCGCAGGGCGGGTAGATGGCCAGCGCCTCCTGGAAACTCTGCTCGATGTCGGGGCTCCACACGCCCTCCGCATCGTTCTCCAGGGGCTTGTCGAGGGCCTCGCCCAGCTCCTCGCTCCCGCCCCCGGGGGAGGGAGCCGGCACCCACTCCGCAGACGTGGTGGGGGGACTGGGACGGGCCCACAGAGCAGAAGCCGGGGTCTGGGGGATGCGAGGCCGGGGAGGGGGGGGGTTCGGAAGGTTCCCGACGGGGGATGAGGATGACGGGGGGGGAGGGGGGGGGGGAGCGTCCTAGGGAAGCGAAAGATAGAAAAAAGTTAAATTTCAAATTCACGACGGATTTACAATGGAATCCAAAAGCCACAATCTTCCGACCGCCGGGAGTCAATCCCAGTGAGATATTCTGAAGCCGGATGATCGAAAAAATCAGATAAGAGATAAGGAGAGGTTTGTTTAAAATATACTGGTGTGACCATTATTGAATTAAAATATATATATCATTTTTTTAATTTTCTAATCTATATATTTTTTATCAACATTGTCAGCGACGTCCAGCATTGCATTCAGGCCTCAAAGCTGAACTAATTCATATCTGGTCTGTCGAGAAAATAATCGCCACCGTACATCTCCCATGGAACACAGAGAAGATCCGTTTTTCACCTATTTACCTTCTGCTGCTGTCTATGAATAAATGTTGGATCAGCATTGGATCATCTTAAAAATCGTAAAAAATTACTTTTCTGAAAAATCTCTGAAAGAGTCTCATCTCTACATATTAAAACCTAAAACTAACTACTATTGGACTATCATTGGATAGAGCCATTACAGCCATTATATTTCCAGGTTTTCTCAACTGGAAATTGCGATATGGAGGGAGGAGAGGAAGAGGGGATGAGAGGGGAGGAGAGGAGAGGAAGAGAGGAAAGGAGAGGGGAGGAGGAGAGGAGAGGGAGGAGAGGAGGAAGAGAGGAGAGGGGAGGAGGAGAGGAGAGGAGAGGAGAGGGAAGAGAGGAAAGGGGAGGAGGAGGAGGAGAGGAGAGAGAGGAGAGTAGGAAGAGAGGAAAGGGGAGGAGGAGAGGAGAGGGAGGAGAGGAGGAAGAGAGGAAAGGGGAGGAGGAGGAGGAGAGGAGAGGGAGGAGAGGAGGAAGAGAGGAAAGGGGAGGGGAGGAGGAGAGGAGAGGGAGGAGAGGAGGAAGAGAGGAAAGGGGAGGAGGAGGAGGAGGAGGAGAGGAGAGGGAGGAGAGGAGGAAGAGAGGAAAGGGGAGGGGAGGAGGAGAGGAGAGGAAAGGGGAGGGGAGGAGGAGAGGAGAGGAAAGGGGAGGGGGAGGAAGAGAGGAAAGGGGAGGGGGAGGAGGAGAGGAGAGGGAGGAGAGGAGGAAGAGAGGAAAGGGGAGGGGAGGAGGAGAGGAGAGGAAAGGGGAGGGGGAGGAAGAGAGGAAAGGGGAGGGGGAGGAGGAGAGGAGAGGAGGAGAGGAGAGGGAGGAGAGGAGGTATAGGGACGAAGTGTGAAGGGCAGTGGGATGTCTTCATCACTAAACCTGACCAAATGATGAGACGAGAGAACACGGCAGCAGATCATGTGACTGTGTGATGTCTGGACCTGGGAGTCGAATATCAACTAGATTTAACTAGTTTTTACTAGATATTAACTAGTTATTAACTAATTATTAACTAGATATGAACTATATATGAACTAGACATAAACTAGACATAACTAGATATTATCTAGTTATTAACTTGTTCTGAACAAATTCTTAACTAAATATGAACTAGTTCTGAACTAATTCTTAACTAGTTGTAAACTAGATATGAATTCCATATTAACTAGTTCTTAAATAGATATGAATTAGATATTAACTAGATATTAACTCGATATTAACTACATTCTTAACCAAATAATTAGCGATGAACTAGATATCAACAAGTTCTTAACTAATTATAAACCAGATATGAACTAGATATGAACTAGATATGAACTAGTTCTCAACTAGATATGAACTAGATATAAACTAGACCTGAACTCGTTATGAACAAGATTGTCAACATGTTTTGTTTATGAAATGTCTAGTAGCGGTGAAGGTCAGTTTTCTGCTATTTTTATTTCTTTCCAAATGTCGTGTGTGTTTGTCTGTGTGCGTGCGCACGTGCGCGCGCGTGTGTGTGTGTGTGTGCGCGCGTGTGCGTGTGTGTGCGTGTGTGTGTGTGTGCGCGCGTGTGTGTGTGTGAGTGTGTGTGTGCGTGTGTGTGTGTGTGTGTGTGTGTGTGTGAATGTCTGTGAGCTCTTTTATATTTCCTGGAACAAAATCAAGCAAATCATCTTCCTCTCATGTAAGAGATACATTTGGCAAAATTAGTATTTACCTTTTTTCCTCCTTCTCTTCTGGCTACAAGTCTACTGCCTCTCATTGCACTGCTTTAGGATGTGTTTTCTATACGATTGGCTTGTTTATTTTCATCGTCCACTTTTTTCTCTTCTATCTTTTCTACGTCTTGTAATCAACAATAATAAAGTAATCTTCAATATTTGACATATTAAAAGGCAAGGATGATTATAGACAAGAGGCTTTGCACACTACCAGCTACCACCACCTGTACTGTAGTGCATTATTGTTTATTAAGTATACTGCATCTCAATTCCCTACTTTGGGACGTCTCGTCTGTACTCTTGTTTTTTTATTTTATTTTTTGTGCTATTTTTTAAAATTATTTTCTAGTCTAGTCGTTTCTATTGAAGTCTTGGTCCCAAAGTCGACATTTATCAAAATTACGGTCAGTGTATGCTGCACAGATGCGTGTGTGTGTGTGTGTGTGTGTGTGTGTGTGTGTGTGTGTGTGTGTGTGTGTGTTTTACTAACTTGAACCAAGGAATTAAATACTCAGCTAAAGGTGTTTGGTGGTTTTACCTTGTTTTATCTCCTCATGTTCAATGTCGTGTACTGTACTTTTAATGTCACCGGCTTGACCGCACGCGCGCACTGGGGCTCTTTTTGTCCGATTCAGTTAGGACACAGAGTAAATTAAAAACGTGGACAATAAAAACACGCTGTTTTTATTTGGCCTGTTTGGAAGGAAGAGCGCTCTGATCGTGCAGCGGAGCGGAGATCGCTTCTGAAAAAGATTCCCGTCCGCCTTCTCACAACCTGGTGGCAAATTCCCAGCGGGCTGGCACCGAACCTCTGCTGTATAGGATCATGCGGTACAGGCTGAACCATCGTTGTTCTGTACTGTCTCTTATAATGCAATCAATCAATCATTTAAGTAAATTAGTAAATCAGTTATATATACAGTATGTATATACATACATATATAGATATATGTACAATATATATATATATATATATTTTTTTTTTTTTTTCTTCTTTTCTTTGCCATCTACCCACACTGAGAGCTAACGGCAGATTACTGCTTAATAAATATAGAATTTGATTCCTTTCTGTGGTTAAAAATCAATTTTGTGTATTTCCATAGATATCATGATCGAGGGTCAAGGTTTGGGTGATTGACTCGTTTCAATGACTTTTGACGTCCGACTCGTCATCTTTAGTGTCTGTCTCCTCTTTGCGAACACACACACACACACACACACACACACACACACACACACACTCCCGCTCTGCTCCGGGTTTTCCTGTGTGGTGACTCAGTGGTGTCCCGTCCGAGTGTGAGCAACAATTTCCAATTTCCACCCCCCCCACACCCCACGACACACCACCCCACACCCCTCCACCTCCCGATCCCGCCCTCTTCCTCTAAGACAAAGCACCGCCCTCATGCGAGGGTTCAACAAGGCTTCCCGTAACGTGACTAGACAAACCCCCCTCCTTACAGCTCTAACACACACATCTGATAAACAGATGTACACACCAGGACACACAGATTAAAACACACACACAAGCACACACACACACACAAGATGAACGTATTCTCCACAATATGAAGCAGTTAATAGTCGTAGCGATGCCCTAAATGTCTGAAACACAAAGAAAAATAAATAGAAATTTTGGAGACAATTGTGACAGCAAACAATAATCACGGTTTGAATGGAGACACACACACACACACGCGCGCGCGTGCGCACACACACGCACACACGCGCACACACACACACACACACACACACACACACACACACACACACACACTGTTTACCACCGTCCAACAGACAGATTATTTTCTGACCCTGAAGGAAAGTTGGAAAGCTGGCCCGCGAACACAACGTGCTCAGACGACCCGCAGCGAATCGAGTGTGACATTGTTTATCAAAAGCAATTAGGGGCGGAGGAGTCGACAGGAGAGGGTTTTGTTGGAAAACCTTTCACGGCTTGAGTCGGTTTTCCAGCAGAATTATTAGCGCCGACCTCACTCTGAACACAATCAAAATGTGAAGTCTTTGTTATGATGAATCCATTCCAATACCGCCGGAGAGTAAGTGGCACGCTGGTGAAACGCCAAAAAAAAAATAGCAAAACAAGCACTTTTGGGTTTTAGTAGCTTTTTAAAGTTTGGTTGGAAGCTAAATTAATTTTTTTGAGACAATAAAACACTATGCCAGGATGAAAAAGAAAAAGTTACACTCAACTTAGCTAAACTAAAGTAAAATCACAAAAAAAACATTGCTAATAAATTTTTTTGCGCCGACTAAACCAAACTAAACCGTGCATCAGAATCCACAGTATAAGCTACAAACATCTCCGGATATACAGTATTATAATAGACGAACCTCTCACCGCGTCGACCCAACGTGTTGGTAAAACATAATTTTTTTTTTTAAACAAATCCAAACAAACTTGGCCAAGAGACTCTGAAGGTCAGAAATCATTAACCGTGTCTCCTCGTCTCTCCATCAAACTGCTCATAAGGGGTTCATTGACCTAAGCCTCTTAAATTAGGCCCCACCCACCCACCCTCCCGTGCCCCCCGCCCCCCGGTCTCTCCCCCCTCTCTCTCACCCCTGATCCAGGCCTCTCTCCACTGGATGTTTCCCCCAGCTGGTGCGGCGGGTCGGGGGCCGCCACACCGGCCCCTGACCCGCACAGACCCATTAAGATGAACACACATACGTTGAAAAGATTAAGCCTTGCCCCCCCACCCACCCCCGCCCCCCAGCCGCGCTCCCCCACTCACACGGATTTTTTTTTTCTGTTTCAATTTTAATTTTGAACCGCTTCTGGTTTAAAAAGCCACCGCATTTCCTGCTTGGCGCCGTGACCGATACGGCCGCCTGCCTTGCAGCAGGTCCCCGCTTTTTCTCGCTTTTGACTTTTTTTTCGTTTTGCCATTTCACTTTCCTTCCGGTTCGTTTTAGGTTCATTCGCTCCCACTGAGTTACGTGTGTTTATTGTTTTTACTGTAGTTAGTTCACGCTACTTTCTGTTTACCTCACTGGGGATTTTTAGTTTTATCTGAGCTGAAGTTTAACTTTCTACTTGAATATTGGTATAAGAAGTAAATGTGTCACTCCCTTAAATGTACAGCTCCAAGTAATCATTCCACCGCACA
>NC_137201.1:23634339-23709339 GCF_960531495.2 Zeus faber | reverse complement strand
AGTGGACACTATCTGCAATTGCAATTTTTCGTAATTAGGTATCAAATGTTTGTGGTTCGTCACATTGGTCAGTAATTAAAAGCAGCATCAGGTTTACACACTGGGAAGTATCATATGTAGATGTCACAGGATTATAACTTTTATACTGTACAGTGTCATTGCAGTTTATACTTCTCTGTGATGGGCGACTTATTATACCTGGAAGACTATGAACCACTGACATTAAAGTGCTCTACATATGTTAAACACACACTCACAAATTGGATGATAATAATAAGTGTACTTTACAATGCACATACACACATACGCACACATCAGCATGAATAGGCATTGTTCTTTCGTCTGAACTGTTGGTCTTGACACACACACACGCACACACACACATAGGTGCACACAATATCACAAAGCGTAAGATGTGTATCCACGGGAGGAGAGCTACACATTGTAACCTCACAGCTATATCAAATAATGTAATACAACACAAATATTAAATTATTATTATCATTATTATTATGTAAAATATATAATAACAGCAACAATAATAATAATTATTATTACGACAACAACAATAACATAATAATAATAATAATTATTATTATTATTATAATAATAATAATAATAACGGAACATAAGTGCTTCATTATTCATTATGCCTTAATTATATCACTATATTATTAACACGTAATGCCCGTGGGGAATTCAGGAAATACAACATGATAAAGTATAAATTAAATATAACATTATTAAAATAATATTGTATAGTTTTCAAAATAATATGTTATTATGCACAAAATAAACAACGCCACGATAAACAAGCGAATGTGAATTTGGACGAGTTAACGGTCTCACTTTGAGTCACACCGCTGAGTCACGTCTATCCCAAACCGACGGTTCGCGCTCCGGTCCCGAAGCGACGGAGCGCGGACGGTTCAGCGGCCGACGCTTCCTCGGCGTCCGCCGCTCCACCGGCTGGGAGCACTAATGACGTCATTAGTTTCCTTCCAAAACTTTCCGGAAGTCTCTCCACGCTACTCCCGAGAACATCCGAACTATTTCAAGAATGTTCCCCGATTAACACGCAATTCCGAAAAGCCGATGATCAAATC
The DNA here is from genome assembly GCF_960531495.2 of Zeus faber. Taxonomy (NCBI): domain Eukaryota; kingdom Metazoa; phylum Chordata; class Actinopteri; order Zeiformes; family Zeidae; genus Zeus; species Zeus faber. The sequence continues at coordinate 23,708,233 of NC_137201.1, read as the reverse complement.
CAAATCCAAATAAAATAAAAAAAAATGAAAAAAGCCATAAATAAAGTTGAGCGAGACAACACGCGGCAGGTTTTGTTGTTGTTGTTGTTTTTGTTGTTGTTGTTGTAGAAGATCCGCGCGCGCGCGCACTTACCTGGCGGAGCGTCTCGCGCGGCGGGCAGGTGAGATGAGGGCAGTTCTTTTTTTTTGGCGGGGGGGGGGGGGGGGGGGGTGGTTGGAGAAAAATAAAAAAAATAAAAGAAGGAGAGATTCAATGAAGGAAAATCTGGTTTTCTTCCTTTCTTTCTTTCTTTTTTTTTTGTCTTTTCTTATCCCCCCCCCCTCCTCTCTCTCTCTCTCTCTCTCTCTCCTTCTTTCTCGTCCCCCCCTCTTCCTTCCCCGAGCCGGCTGGAGCGCAGTAAGGAGGAGAGGAATGTCAGGAATTAGCTGTGGTATGACATGAAGCCTGGAAGGCAGAGGAAAGGACTGTGGGAGAGGGAGCGAGAGAGAGAGAGAGAGAGAGAGAGAGGGGAGGGAGAGAGGGAGGGGGAGGCTGGTCTGACCGGTCAACACGTAATAAGGGACGGGGGGGGTGGGGCTGGGGGTGGGGGGGGGGTGAGGAAATGGCATCAGGAAAAACAAGCAGGGGGGAGTGGACATGGGACCTAAGAATATAATAATAGTCATAACCATAATCATAATCACCATAATAATCGTATTTGGATGGGGAAAGTGCTGTTCATTGACAGAAGGCAATTAGATAGTAATAATAGTAGAGAAGAAGAAAAAACAACTAAATGTGTTCAATAAAAATAAGTAAATGTTACATTATTTCTCTTTATAATAAATTAAACACCTTCACACAGGGACTTTCAGCTTTTATGCTGTCCACGTGTATACTTTTGTTTCCGAAATGAAACGTTGTATATTGTCAGGGAAAGAAATGTGAAAAAATAAATAAAAATAAATGAATATATAAAATATATAGCAAAGTTTGCTGCGGACCCCCTGCAACTGCTTTGGGGACCCTCTTGAGGTGCCACGGACCCCTGTTTGGGAACCCCTCTATTAGGCCAGACCAGCTGAGGATCCAAAATCCTCCAACGGACAACTGTGCAGTTTGTCAAAGTCAGCCAAAGTCTCTTTAAAATCTCACCTTTAGAAGGAACTCCACCCTGGCTGGCAGCCCTCCCCTCCCCGCCCGCACCCACTATGAATCTCTCCCACTTGTCCTGTTTATTCTATGGTTTTCTGGACTGTTGTGCTATAAGTGGAGTAATATGTGGTAAAGGAGGGAAAGTCCACCAGCTTTGCTGTGCGGCAATAAATGAAACCAATAAATAAACCAATAAATTAACCATAAATAAAGTTCCTTCTGTGTGTAAAAAGTTTGCGTTGCCACTCACACACACAGGAGCATAATATAACACCTTGTAGCTGTACAGCTCTATGATGTATTGGGTTTTGTTTTTTTTCAGACATCATAGTAACAACAGGAACTGTCCATCTGGCACTGACGTTTATAGTGTAGGCCAGGAGTTCACAAACTGGGGTTAGTGGCCCCCTATGGGGTTTTCGGAGAAATTGCAGGGGGTCTGCAGCAATTTATATAGTTTTTCACTTGATTGTTCATGTTTTCAAGAAAATAAAAAAAAAAAAGAAGATTTTAATTAAATAAATAAACAAATAAATAAATAAATGAATAAACAAACAACCAAATAAATAAATAAATAGATAACAGGCTATTTGTTTAAACACCAAATGGGTAAAATTAAATCAGAGCGAAGAAGGGAAAGCTTTTCAGTTTCCCACCTTGATCATATAAATTTCTGTCACCTTATCTCCAATGTAAGCCACAGAAAACAATGCAAATATTGCATGTGTAATTACGCATTTTTTTTATGAGAGCCAGGGGGTTGAGCAGCAGCACCACTGGTCTTTGGACAAGGATGAACCGCCCTCCACCCGAAATGAGGGGTATTGCATAGCAACTGTTTGTTAACAACAATCCCCATTAAAGGTGCAGCGTGTAGAATTCACGGAACGGACTTGGCAGAAATGCAATTCAAAGTGTGTTTTGATTAGTGTATAATTGGAAAATAAGAATCGCTGTGTTCTTTCATCTCCATAGGGAGCGGGTACGCTTCACGGAGGCCGCCATGTTGCACCGCCACGTTTCTACAGGGGCCCAGAACAGTCAAACCAAACACTTTTTTGCGCGCGTTTCGCAGCCCCTGTCTCTTGCACGGAGGGCGCCATGTTGCACCGCCGTGGGGAGGGGCGTTCGGTTGGTTGCCGGCTGCAACGTCACCACTGGATGGTACTAAATTATACACGCTGCACCTTTAAATAAATAAATAAATAAACGGATAAAAGAGGATAAAAAAAAACAACCTGAATATTTCGCTGAAAATGATGAGACACTTCATAATTCACCGTTCTACTTAAAATCACTTTATTTAAACAGCTTTGTTGCATTCTCAATCAAGTTTAATGCAAATTAGTGGTATTTTAGAAGAACATTGGTGTTGACCTGCCTACGATACATTTCGCCCTTTAACATCAGATCCACCCAAAACATTTATACGTCTTCTCTGTCGCGCCTTTCAATCACTTTTGTTTTTTTGTTGTTGTTTTTTTTTTTTATGGACGATCACTCTGTCCTTCTTTTGTGAGTGTATTCCTATTCCAACGAACAGCTCATTTACTCAACACAGTGGTCCACAAACCCAGCGACCCCGAGCGGTCTACAGACAGTCCGGGCAAGACTCTGTTAAATAAAGCCTGATTCGAAAACCACATGAGATTTAAACAAAGCATGTTTCATTTTTTTTCTCTCTCTCTCTCTAGGAAGTATATAAATTAACTTAAAAGCCTCCTGTCGAAGAAGAAGTTGTACTATTTTATTTAAAAAAAACAAAAAAAAACAAAAAAAAAACAAAAAACATTTTTCTATAGAAAATAGATGGAATGTCCTGTGCTAACGGGCCAATTTACAAAACCGTGTCTGTCGGGCTGTGACATACTTAGGGAAGCGTACAATCCAGGCACATACAAGACATTTGACAGCGACAGAAAGAGGAAAAGCACGGGTGCATTTTTTTTTCCGGTTGGATTTATTCTGCTCTACTCATTAATGTACATTTTTAAAGCACTGTGGCCGTGACCGCTTTACAAGAAGATTTACAAAAGTGGAAATCCTACACGTGCGTTTCCACGTCGCCACGGTTTCCGTCTTTCAACGGGGGGGGGGGGGCGCGGGATTTGTTCTTTCTTTTTTTATTTTCTTTACTTTCTTTCCTTTTTTGGTCCCAGCTGTAACTCCACCCAGCGCTAATCCAATGTAGACTGAGGACATCCATCCATCTTTAGCACCGCTCCGTCTTCCTTTTCTTCGCTTAACAACTTTGCTCAAGGCCGTCTTTTTCATTTTTTGGACAGGAATTTCATTTTGTTTCCTGTGAAAAAAAAAAAGAGAGAAAATTAAAAAACAAAACAAACAACCCCCCCCCCCCCCCCAAAAAAAAAAACAAGGAACAGACTTGAGTCAGGAAAGATGATGTATTTTAGGAGGTGAGGTTGGCTACATAACAGTGAGGGTTATATTTTAGGGGGTTATTTGAGGGTTAAAATAGTAAGGAGTCCAATCTCACCGAGACCCTTGAGGAACTTGTTGACGCCGCGTTGTTCGCTCCCAGGCAGAGAATCCAGGTATTCCTGGGCTCTGACCTCGAACAGACCTTGGCACAAGTTGAGATAAGATAAGGAAACACCAAAATTATTCCCTGGGGGGGGGTGAATTTAGGAATCCCTATTTAAGTAATTTTGCCAGTTTGCTTGTGCCATTGTATGAAAAAACAGTAGTCATGAGTAAACAAATGTAATGCATCTTTGTTTTTCCTTTCTCATTATTCTCAATGTTTATTTATTGAATATATTGATGAAGAATCAATATAGGACTCGCCCTAAATGGATTATATATTAAATAAACACTATTACAATGATTGGTGAAAAGTGTTGTTTAAGCTGTTTAAGATATGTATAATTCAATCAATAATATATATTAATAAATAACATCTATAAAAAATGTAAACAGCTACTGCTGTACAAGTGGAAAAAGAAAGAAAAACAGTTGAAAAAATAGAAAACAGAAAAAAACCATGTAATTTATTTATATTTCTCTTTAATTTTCCATTTTCGTTACTTTGTCTTCTCATTTTGAATGTTTTTTTAAAATCACACACAGAAGCAGCCGTCAGCTCCTCCTCAGGTACCTCTGAGGCCCTGCCTCCGCAGCTCCCTCTCCTGGATGAAGCCGGTGAACATCTGCGTCTCCATGAACACCTCCAGGAACCTCCTCAGGCTCTTGGAGGTCACCGCCTTGCGGAAGGCCTCGCGCTGGAACGAGGAGGAGGAGGAGGAGGGCGTGGGCGAGCAGGGCGAGGAGACCGACTCATCCTCCCTGTCCGCTCCGCCCATGAAGAGGGAGTAGTGGCCCACCATCTCCACGAAGAACCGCACAAACGCCTCCGACACCACCGTGCTCAGCGAGCAGGAGTCTGGGTGGAGGAGGAGAGGACCCCAGCGTCAGGACCGAACAGGGGAGGGGTGAACAAACTAAAGGTGGACATCCATACGATTCTCTGGGGTGGATTTCACTTTGTTTTTATTGTTGTTTTTCTTCTTGGTCCCTTGGTGTGGTGGTGTCCTGTATTTTATTTCGTACTGTATTTTTTTTTTTTTTTTTGTGAACGGGCATCCATATCCACAACCCGCGACAATGCTTGATCAAAATTCACAGCGGCTTTCACTTGTCGCGCGTGCCCAGACTCTTTTTGCCGGGGAAAGGCAGACCCCGCCACCAAAAGGGAAAACTGCGTATGGAGGAGCACATGCTTTAACACAAATACATTGAGCGGCTGTTTCTTAAAAAAAAGTGCAAGCTGGATAAAGTAGAAAGTATAATCGGAGATTTTAGAGGGACAAGTATCTATAATCATAGCTTCTAGGTAAAAAAAAGAGTGTTCAAAAGACGTCTAATCCAACAATTAAAAATGTTAAAAATAGGTCGAAACTTAAACATTATAGGAGCGCTGTGGAAGATTGTAAGAGTCAACCCTAAATTTCAATTACTGTCCCTATTTATCCATCCTTTTTACTGAGATGCACCCGTTCCATATGTAGAGGTAAAATTAAATAAAAACAAAATGAGAATTCAAACGAATAATGATAAATAAGGCACAATAAACACCCGTCGTGGATGCTGCTTCTACACCTCCCACTCTCACCAAAGTCGATGAAACACAGTGAATATGTTGTGGGGGGAGTGCAGGGAGGGCAAAACCGATAACAAACCGGCTCAGGGCGCTCACCGTGGGGGAGGTCGGCCCTGTCGCTGGCCAGGTCCTTCCTCTTGTCCAGAACGTGCTCCAGGGCGGCCTGCAGCTTGTGAGGGAGGATCGAGTCCTCGTCGTCCAGCTGGAACAAGGAACGGAGAACCGGGTCATTATGAGTACTGGCTGTTCCAAAATAGGTGTATTGCGCTCGGTATAAAACGAGAACGTCACACAGTATGGATGCCGCAGCTTCCCGAAAGAGAGCAGGAATTTACTGCCCGGCTCAAGGGCACTTAGGCAGGGGAGTTGCCTCACCGAGATGAACCCGGCTTGAACTCAGGTCAACCAGATAACAGACGGAGAGTTGAACACTTTTCTTTAGGACCTTTTCAAGACAGATTTGAATGACATTTAAGGCTGTTTTTTTGGACAAATAATCAATCTTGTTCAATAAATTTGGCAGAAGTGTAAGTTTTGAACTAGAGGACTCTATGAACTGTTACTAGAACTGTTTTCTTTACGTGAGAAAGCCAGGTACCAAATTAGGAATACATTTATCAAGGACTTTTTTTTTTTTTTTAACATTACTTCAGACATGTAGGTACAAGGATTTTCTCAGATTTCTGAAATGACAAATTAAGTATAAAGCAAATTGGTTTAGTCTAGAACAGGTCATTCTAGCAGGCAAGTCCTAGGTTCGGCGGCAGGCTTAAAGGTTTTATTTTCACAGGAAAAAATCTATGCATAAATAAAAACAGAGAAAACGTTGACGTGGAAATTAAGCCCTTGCAAACCCAAATTTAAAACTATTTAATGCCTTCCAAGGTCTAATATTTGTCCGTTTGAATTGACACGAGACTTCTCCGCTTGGAAGTGAATGTACAGATGCTACTTTTCCTGTTTGTTGACATCTACGGAAGCGTCCATGTGATCATTTGCATTCTACCTGTCGCAGGAAGCGGCTGTTGCCGAGGTCGACCACCAGGACCTGAAAGAGGGCGAAAGCGGTGTCACTTCACGGGTTGAAAAAAAAAAAAAACACGTGGCGGACAACAGTGAGAGATCGGCACAATCGTAGTGGGCTTCAAGCGCCGCTCGCCTCTTCGATGGGCAGATCCTTGAGGCGGGGCAGAGAGCTGGAGAGGAGGCCCACTATGAAGGGGGTCGGGGTGCACACGATGTCCAACATGGACGGCGGAAGGACGGGGATGTAGGTGTGCTGCCAGGTGAAGGGGTAGAGGAGGGCCACCACTGCATGACAACACTGAGAAAGGGTGCTGCAGAGAGAGAGAGAGGAGAATCATTTTACTCCAATTACACTTTGATGTACACTGCTAACAGTGGAAAAACACGTCATTTGACATCGTTCCTTTAACGGTGATTGTCTTCAAAGAGTCATTTCAGCCCCTGGTTTGAGCCGCACTGCACCGACTGCAATTTTGAGAAAATGCAAGAAGGCTGGTGAGGTGCGGGGTGTGAGGAGCGGGGTGTGAGGCCGGGGCGGGGCCTCGATGCAGAGATGTTAAAATATAAGCCTGGTTTCAAGGTTGGATGGCGGGGACCGGCCACTAAAAGCACTAACCTACGTCAGCATCCTCCCCTGCACGCTTTGTGCTGGTTTCAACCACTAGAGGGCGCTCGGTCACAATTACGATCTGTGATTCCGATTTAATGAGATCTGTAAAGAAATTATAAAATAACGGCCAGGATTCGTGCGGACCACTAATACATTTTGAAAGGGAAAATAAATGATTAAATAAAAATCATATCAGAGTGACTGTATTCTAAGCTGCCACAGGGTGGCGCTGGTCAACAGTGAGCTCAACACAGCGGTGGGTGGCTCGAGCGGCTTGGCTCGTTCCTCCGACGGCTCATTTGGCCGTTCGTTTGTTCTTAGAAGGCTGCCATTACTGTGAAAAGAGTGTTAAATGGAATCTTTTAGAAGTGATGTAACACACATAAAAAGGTATATGGTGGCAGAGTAGACACTCACCCCACGCTGTTTGCTTAATTCCTCCCGCGTGTGCGCCTGGTCTCGGTTAGTTCATTTAAAAAGTGATGGGGGAAGCCAAGTTTCCACCCCGGGGTAGAAAATGTGCAACGACTCGTGATCCGCTTGTGAGGCCTTTACGAGACGCCTTGCGCTGCCTCCGCTCGCGCAGTGCGAGGATTCGCGGGCACGTTACGTAAGTCGTAGAATGAAAGAGAGAAAAAAAAAGAAAGAAAAAAAAAACCTCAAGAGCATATTTTAACGCAAAGGAGGAAAACTTGAATTACCGAGGCCAAGTTTACCTGCCAGGTGGGTGCTATTTGAATTTAATTGAAAAATGATGATTGTTTCCGCTGAGCCTCCAAGCGGAACCAGGTGCGCGGTAAAAAACAGAAACCTCGGCTGGTTTCGTGGGCCTCGCCGCGCTGACGCAGCGCAAGAGTTAAAACGTTTTTACTGATCCGCGTGGGCGTGACGGCGTCAATGCGCACACATGTCAGCTCCAGGCGCTCCTCCGAGAGGCTACCTCCATCTATCTGGCCTCCGGGATCATTTTCCAGAGTCAGAAACCGATTGTTCCCTCGGCGACCGTATAACACAACAGCGTTCCGTTTGCTTTGACACTCGGCTCGGCCTCTTTCTGTCCGTCTGGCTTGACATCTCTCGCGTTATACCCTTCACGGTGTTACTGCTCCTTTCTAGCTCCACGCCCCTGCTTGAAATGTTTGAAAATGAGCCAACGTGGTGGAGAGAATTCCACCACAAAATCTGCATGTGCAGCAGTTCAGGACTTACATCCTGAACTCACTACTCGCATAAACTGAGGTGGGAGGGAAGACCTCATTTTCAAATTTTAATCCCTGAATTTGAAATTTAGGTCACTGATGATTTATTGTTAAAAACAAACAAAAACCCCTGCAATTCCTTTGCGAGGGGGGCCGTGCTTAGGGGGCCGTGCATCCCGATTTGGGAACCCTCGGGTCATGGGATGGTCTCTGTGTTATTTATTTATTTTTTTTCTAGTTTGGCTGTGACCTAGCAGCGTACGGGGACCGACCTGAGTTTGTCGGCGGTGAAGATGACCCGGCGCTCCAGCAGCAGGGACGCGAAAACCCTGAGCAGGAGACGCAGACTCAGGGAGGAGAAGAGGCACTCGAAGTCCACATGCTCCAGACGGGAGTCGGACGGCCGACACAGCTCGATCACCTGAGCGAGAGAGAGAGAGAGAGAGAGAGAGAGAGAGAGAGAGAGAGAGAGAGAGAGCGGGAGAGAAACAGAGACTTCAACAAATGTTGTTTGATTTGGGAGAAAACGTTGAATAACTCCAGGGGCTCACAACATTTTTTTCCACAAGAGACCCCCATTTAACAGGTGCAAGCCAGCAGTTGTTTCTGTCTGAATTGGTTCTATTTTCATGGATGATATGGTAGATACATTAAAACATTCATGGATTTTGTTAGAAATGTATATTTGAATATTTGCTGGCCCGCAAAACTGGTTCAGTTGAAGAAATGGAGGAAGCACTTCCTCAGCCTCCTCACCTCCGTTCCAGAGCCAGGGAGGAAGTTCTTGACGGTGATGGTCCGTCCTGGAGCGGGGAAGGGAGCTTCCATGATGCCCCGCATGAAGGGCTGCACCAGCGCCGGGGAGATGGCCCTCCGCTTCTCCACCTCATCCAGGATCTGGAGGAAGAAACAGGTGGGCACAAAAAAAAATATGTGTAAAAATAAACTCAAATACCAAAACCATAAAATCACACTTATAATCAAATGTTAAAAGACATGCATTATTTCATGTGTCAGAATACTGGAATTAATATCATAATATGGGGATGAAGTGAACAAAGCGCTTGAGCATTCATATGATGTAAATATTAATTTCCCTTCAGCACTTACAGATGTATGTTTGTGCATAACCACGGATGTGCACATACACACACACACACACACACACACACACACTACACCCAGCGATATAAATCAGCTGCTCATTACAGGGCTCCTATGGCTCTGCGGCAACCACATCAGCTGCACTTCACATGTGGCGCTCTGAGCCGGAGCCAGAGCTGCAAGGCTCTGTGGGGAAGCTGGACCAGAGTGGGGAGGGTGGAGCTCTGTGGGCACCGGGGTGGGGGTATATTCACCACAAAGCTTGAGTGTCTTTAATTGCGTGCGTGTGCGCGTGCGTGCGCGGCGAAAATGCAAGGTATTGTGCTCGTGTGCATGCAAGATCAAAATAAGCTGTGTGTGCCGGGGTGTGTACAGGTATCAGAGAGTTAAATGTAATCCTCTAAGACCATTTTAGCACAATTTCTAACAGATTTCAAGACAGATTTTTTTTGACAAATCCTCTCTCTGTTATTCGATAAGTGATTGCAGGTACGGATCCAGGTAAGTAAGGTACGCAGGTTATAAACTAGATGATTCTATGAACTTTTATTAGAACAGCATCCATTAGGTCCGATAGCAAGGGAAGTGAGGAAGAACTGGAATAAACCTACATCACACCGGTGTGTGAGAGAACGAAATTCAAAAGAAATATTTTTCAAGACTTGGTGACGACTTTAAATGGCTATTATTTGCCTCTGCGCGCACGGGTGCTTATATCCCTGTTGGTACCTTGGAGAAGAGGTCGAAGCAGCCGAGCCGGCTCACGATGCAGTAGACCTCAGGAAGCCTCCGGCCTTTACCGCTGGGCTGCGCACAACCGGCAGGGAACAGCTTCAAAACACCATCATCACAAGACGCCTCGCCCAAACTTCAAATGCACGACGACTATAACAGAAGCACGACAAAGCCTTCGCTTTCTGGTCCGGGGGAAATAACTTTTGCGTGACATGACGGCAAACTAACCGAGCAAGGAAACACGAGGAAAGAGGGGGGTGAGACGAGTTTAAGGAGTAATGAATTGAGGAGCTATGTAAAAAAAATGGAAACTTTCATTATTATTAAAGAATATATCCAGTGGTCTCTTAATTGGACAAAACAGAGTTGGTTGTTTTGGTTGCCTACCAACAAACGTCGGCAGTAGCCAAACCGCCGGCTTCCATCTTCTCCGGTCAGGACAAATGAGAACGTTTCACTGGAAAGAGAACAGGAAAAGAGAGAGAGATAAGTAGGACGGGCAGGAAAACATTTCATAAAACATGTCATAAAACTGCCGAAATTTCGAGCGGGCGTTCTTGTTTTTTTCCCCCCGGCGGAAAATGGATCACGTCAATCCCCGTGTTGGATTTCACATCTCACAAGTGAGTTAGGCGACGGCCGTGCTTTGCACTTTGAGAAGGAAGGACCCCTGAGGCAGGCTCGCTCCGCCAGCGCCATGCAAAGGCAGGGCCCGAACCGACGGCCCCACGTGGCAGCGAGCGCGTCAGAGGAGCCCGGCCGCCCGCTCTCGGCCTGCAGGTGTGCGTTTGGAGGGTGGGGGGGCGGGGGCGGGCAGCTAAGCAAATGCCAAAAAAATTCCACCCACCCTTCACTCGTCAAACATTTACTGCCGGGTAATTATTAGCTGTCACCCTCGCGGCGCACATCATCACTTCTGGGAACAATGCCGCCCTTGAGGGGATAAGCTCCGGTCAGAGCGTCCACAGGGCGACGCGCACGGGGGCCGGGGTTCGTTTTTTTGTCTTTCGAATAAAAAAAAAGGTCCTAAACCCAGCGAGGTCCTCCCCTCTGCCCGTGTGTTGTTGTCAGTCTCGTATATTTTACGAGAGAGCGGCGGGTTTTTAACAAGTTAAAAAAGGGCATTTGGAATCCCCATCTTGGGACTTTAATGCCCTCGCTAAGGAGCGGTTAAGTCAGGTCAAAGGGTGAACCAGGCGACCGGGTCAGCCTTTAAACCAGGCGTCCCGGCGTCGCAGAGAACCTCTCAAACATATAAATAAATCCCCGGTTTTTACCGTTGACAACATCGTAACGTATTAATACACAAGCGAACGGTTTAAATGGGAACCAGACGTTCTCCGTCGGGTGAATTCCGACCGTCCCGACGCCGCCGTTGCCGAGTCTTCCGAGCCACGGTTGCCGTGGTTACCGCGATCGCCACGTGGCGTTGTTTGGTTGTTTGGCTTTAAAGTTAAAAGTTCTCTTTGAAAGTACTGTAAAGCTTAATAAAACGCATTGTAAAATGTTAAAAACCCTTTTTAATGAATAATTAAATGACTCACAAAGGTCGGTATTAATAAAGCTGTTTTTTAGGCCTGGATAGTACTGTGGTCAGCAACAGTGCTACCGTTTCTGCACAACGCATAATGTTTATGCTGATTACAAATTATGTGACAGGTATTTATACAGTTCAACTTACATTAAACATACATTATGTCTCGGTCTGGGAATGGAAATAGATCTAATATCTGGTCGTCCTGAGCAATAGGTATTGTTAGGGGCTGCGCTCATGAGGGTCTTGTATTTGACTCCTACGTCCCTGTCTTCTCTGAGCCTTTCGACTGCAGCTTCCAACAGAACACCGACCTGGGGAAGTTGTCGACGGGGGCCCAGTCTTTGGCATCGGGGAAGCAGAACTGAGGGATGACCTTCAGCTGGTCCTCCGTCTCCCGCATGAACTTAAAGCTCCTTTCCAGCTAGGCGGGGGAAAAACAAGAGCACATCTTCGATCTAGTCTCGATCGAATCACCTCCTCCCTTTGGGTTCGGCTCGCCGGCGTCGGTTTTACCTTGAGGGGGAACTGCTGTGTGACTTCCGGGAGGTACGGCACTCCGGCCTTGGTCTTGTGGAGCGCCACCACGATGAAGTACTCAAAGAGTTTCCTCTCCTGCAGGTCCGTCAGGTCCTTCTCCAAGGTGCGGTAGCGGCCCGTCTGCCTCAGCATGGACTGGACCGACACCAGGCGCTGGCTGTGGGCTGAAGCACAGACAGAGATACTTAGGCCCCAGATGTTAACATATCCAGCCATTCCAAGTTGAAGGGGAATTTTGAAAACGTTTTTGAAATATTGCAATAAATTAAAAGAGAATTAGGTGACTTTCCATCAGTTGGAATGAGGCAAATTACCCCAATAAACGACATTTTTATGTTCCCATGTTCAATCGATAGCTCCTCTGTAGTAGTATTTGTATTTTATTTTTTGATTGTATTTCTTTGTTGCCCTGGTATGAAATGTGCGTTATAAATAAAGTGTGACTTGACTTGACTAGGTAGACATTACATATACAATTTTAAGCTACCACTATGAAAGTGGCATAAAACTTGAAAAAATGAAATTGTTGATCGCAATTATTCGTATGAAAATTCATCATCAGCTCAAATATAATGATCATGACAGCTCTAAACCTCACCATAGTTGCAAAGGATTTCAAATATGTCACAGAATATTAATTAATATAATAATAGTGATAAATTAATATTTATGAGTTCATGAATACTGAAACAAAATCCCTTCATCTAACTACTCCACAACCCATCGAAAGAACCTGCATTTGTAAAAAATGACTTTCTTCCTAAATCATTGAAAGCATTGAAAAAAATACACACACACACATATATATATATATATATACATACACATTATTATTTTACTCCTCACCTTTTAGTTTCTCCTCTGTGTCACTTTCTGACTCGCTGTTCTCATCTGTCACTGCATCACAGAGAAAACACACGGAGAGAGGAAAAATAACAATTTGAAGGCTCTGAAGACGCTGCAATTGAGCAACACAGGAAGGCACCGAGAGCGAGGGATTCATTGCTTTCATTTCAGCCACATGTCCCGCGTTTGCGTCTCAAATTGCATTAAACACAAGCCAGCCATCTCAAAAATGTAAACCTGCCATAAAGCAAAGTGAACGCAGGTGGCGGGCTATTGTTCCTTTTATGAGGAGCGACCCAAAATGTGGCAAAAATCTGGAGAAATCTGATGTTTTACTGAAATGTTTGGGACTGATGGAAGTCAATTTGATGAAAGTTGAAATAAAAACACGGATTATAGCGAAACTATTCATCCTTCACTGACGATCTTTTTTATTCAATTTATTTTTCCTTTATTTAACCAGGGCGGCCTGATTGAGATGTAATCTCTTTTTAGAGAAGGCCCTCTGCCAAGAAAAGCGGCCCCCGCATTAAAAACGCATTAAACCTTAACGTTAAAACATCTAAACACCCACAACATAAAAAGTATGAGCGACTTGAGCATTCTTATTGAAGCGGGTCACCGATTCTGTGTCGAGCCGAAATTAAAGGTCTAGGTTTACGTTTTAAAATGATATCGTGGCGGACAAAGGGGCGTGGTCAAGCACCGGCTGTGGACGACAGCATGATTCCCTTTCCCGCGGCCTCCAAGCTGCCTCAAATCTGACTCTGACCCGAGGCCGGGAGCTTTCTTAATGTTTGTCTGTCTTACAGAGGGAAGCGCCGCACGGGCTCGTCAGCAGCCCAGCAGCCCAGCAGCCCAGCAGCCCAGCAGCCCAGCAGCCCAGCAGCGGAGCGCCATTACTCCTGCGCCCCAGGGGATCATTATCAACCTCATTATTATATAAAATCTGCCGTAAGCCTATTCCCTTTATCTATTCCATTTTATTTTATTTTATTCTATATATTTTTATTTTATTCGATAAGTATTCGACTTACTGTATTACGTTTTAGGAATCATTTAGTTTGTCTAGTAGAAAGAAATTTTCCGAGGACATATTGTGTGTAATCACAAGTTGCGTTGCATTACATTTCACTGCATATATGTATGAAAGTATGTATATGTATGCGACGAATAAACCTCTTGAATCTTGAATCTAATAATCATAATTTGTTGTATATACTTGTGGCCAGCGTACCTTATTGTGAAGGTAAGAATAAAAACTCTCGCCATGTTGGCGCACCACCGCCAGAGAGACTCAGTCTCCCTCCCTAAACCCTTACCGGTGGGCGGAGACCCCCACAGATATGTATGTCACTGCTTGTATTTTCATTTTCCAAAAAACACCGCCGAGGGCATAAAAGTGGCACGAGGGAGTAAAGAGAATGTACAGCAGTAGTGCCGAGGGGCCGACATCCGCCGACCCCGCACCCTCACCTCTCCCTGAGCTGGACTCGGTGGACTGGGACACTCGCTTCATGCGTTTTTTCCCTCTCCGTGCCTCAAAGATTCCATTTATTTTCAGTACCATCTGCAGGAAGGAAAGGACAAACGGGGCCACAATGGGCTCAGATGAATTAAAGCAAAGACAAAAAAAACAAAAACAAAAAACCATCAACAAAACCCACAAAAGATCATTCCGACGGCACAGCTTCCGGGAGGCCTGTCCGCCGGCGCACTCCTCACAGGAAATATCCGTCAAAAGGGTTTCCCCTGCCTTACCCATCCCCAGACATCTGCGTGTGTGGAGCGGTCCGCAGACCCGTGGACGCCGGACCAAACTATTTCTCATCAGGAGAGGGGTGTTTACTTGATCGTGGGCAAAGCCTCTCGGACCCCGCCGACCGTACCTTGGGTATTTTCCTCCGCCTGCGATTGTAGGGGTCCCCCGAGAGACAGGGGGTGTCGTCGGGGCTGCTGGGCGTGGAGGGGGGGCTGACGCGAGAGGGGGAGCACACGCCCGTCTCCCGGGCCGACTTTCGCAGCTCCAGGAGCTTGAAGCTGCGACGTTCGGAGTTCTGTCGGAAGAAGCCCGGCTTGGAGGCGAGCTGACGGGGAAAAAAGGAAAAGGCGTCAGGAAATAGACATTGACAACATATAAAAAAGCAGTGAAAACTGCAATGTATGGGCATTGGTATTGGCATGTATTGGACATCATTTGACTTTATTTCCATTAAAGTTGAAATCCATAAGATTATTTTGTCAAAAGAAAATCCCATACTTGATATATTTCATTTAGCTCGCACTTTGTAAGAAACAGTCATTTGATGTCATTGTGTTCTGTCCTGTATGTGCTCATCTATAGTATATGCTGTTTCCATCGTTGGTGGCGGGGTCCGCCTTTCCTGAGGAACGCAAAGATCGGGCATGGCCAAGAAGTGGAAGGTAGCCGTGGTGAATCTGATGAAGCGTCGTAGCTTGTTGTGGTCAGTAACCCCGCCACCTCATGTGACTTTGGAGATAAGACAGTGACCGCCTCAGAGCCAAGACGGGGGCAAAAAACACGGGTGTTGAGTTGCCGTTTGGAACGGAATTCCGGGAATTCCGCAGTCCGTCCGACAATCTGATGGATTTCCACTTTGAGTCACGCGCACTCACACATTGCGAAATTTGACTGGTACCTTGGTGGGAGTGTCGGGGGCAGGAGATGAAGGAGCGGGTGAGACGCATTTGCTGCCGAGGCAGCTCCTCTCAAACTCGATGTCCTCGTAGGGGTTCTCCTTGGACGGAGGATCTGCCGGAGGAAACGCCTTTCGTCACGACTTCAATTCAAACCTTTTAATGTGGCACCCGCGACACAAAAAAGACCCGGCAGCGAGCGCTCACAAAACAAGGGACGGAGTATTCCCTCCGGACCCGTAATGCCCCAACGTTGTTTCTTTGGTTTTTTTTTCGCCGCTCCAGATGTGCAGCGAGCCGGCCCGAGCGCAGAGCTCTTAACTCGGTTTATGTTTGACAACGATAGAAAAGTGTTGTCTCCAGCTACCAATCCCCCTCATCGAAAAGATTAAAAACAAAGGAGGGGGGCCTCGGGGCCCCAAGGCCTCTGCTCCGCTCCTTCTTCCCTTCTTTCGGTCTCCGTCTCAACATCTGCCTCCGTGTCAACATCCACCTCCTGTAACCTATCAATACATCCACCAGATGTGGCCTGTGGGATTACGAAGCGCCAGAAGAGACGAGGACGTCCAGTTCCTCTCTGCTGTGTCTTCACGTCAAGAAAGTAAGACTCGGCGCCCCGCCCCGACCCTTTTTCGTATCGCCGGGCCGCTGCGCGCCGGGACCTGATCTCCGATGTACCCGTCCGCGAAAAGCGTTTTGCTGACGATCGCTTCTTCCTCCCTGAACCCAAAAACGCCGGCTGCGGCGCTTGATTGGGTGTCGTGTGTTTGGAAGCGTGGGAGTTTTTACGAGAGAGCTTCTCGCGCGCCGCCCGTAGATTTAGGACGAGCCCGCGAGGATCCATCATCGCGCTCCTCCATTACTGTCTACGCCGACGTCTGCACCTCTGGCTCCGTCCCGTCGTTCTGGCGGTTTTTGTAACGGAGTCCCCGACTCAGCCACCGAGTGACTTTACCCGCGTGAGGATTTAAAGGGACGACAAATACCGACGTGAAAATGAAACGACAGGACCGGACCAGGCCGAAATGAGTAGCGGGCAGCACCCAAAGACAGTTAAACGTAATCCTATTCTGACGAACGCTCAGCTCTGCAGAGCTGATCCACGTATATCGCGTGGCTCAGAAATGTGCCACGGGAAAAGCAATTCATATGCCCCCTCTGTAGGATTTCCAATCATCGAACCCAAACCTCCACTAAGGCCTCACACAACACACAACACAGATATTACAAGTTACGAAATGAACCAGGCTCAGGGGGGGGCAGAGGGGTTGGGGGTTCATAACGGCATAACAGACAATAAAAGCAGGGTTCATGGGTCAAGTTGCTAGGTATCATTTTTAATAAGAGCGGAGCAGCATGCTCCTAAATGAAAGCGCTGGAACCGAGAACTGAACAAACTATAAAAACATGGCCTCCCGCCTATGTTGGTTTTCAGTCTGAACTCAGTGACTCACCCGGTGAGATATAAAGCTGTAACGGTCAGGCGAAACATCTCGGGCATAGGCTGATACAGTGAATCATTAATAGATTGAAAACAACTTCTGCAATCAGGAATAAAAGTGCCACTTAACAATGTTTGTACATGAATGAGAGGATCCAAACGTGGAAAAATCAGCTCAATTAAATATATTACTGCAAATGTCACCGCAGGAATCACAGACCTCCGTCAGGCGTTAGGCATCTATATTGCTATTATTTATAGTAGTTTTTTATCAATCAAATCGATCAAACATCTGATTAGACATACTATTACAGGCCAGCAACATCTGTTGTAGCAATCACCCATAAATAAAGATTACATTATAACAGTCATGGCCAACCTGGTTTCAACCAAGCAGAGCAGCTACAAGCGCAAAGTTTCCCAAAATGGTCCAACGACTTACTATCTATTTGACCCATAAGAATTTAAATCCCAAACAAAAGCTTCATTTAAGAAAATATAGAACAAAAATATATTTTTTAAGTGTTGATGACCGACCTAGTATGTCCTCATAGACGTTCTCTTCGGATAAAGTGCGTGTGAGGCCCAGTCTGGACTGAGCGTACCAGTCCACCCTGCAGCCTTCTGAGGATGACTGGAGCAGGTCCTCAAATTCGTAGGACTTCCTGTTGGGCAGAGAACCACGAGTATTACAGCAATGATGCGCAACTGGGTGTTTTACGCACTCATCACAAGTTGGGGGAGGAAGGAGTTTTGACCTTGTTCTGCCCGTGTGTGTGTGTGTGTGTGTGTGTGTGTGTGTGTGTGTGTGTGTGTGTGTGTGTGTGTGTGTGTGTGTGTGTGTGTGTGTGTGTGTGTGTGTGTGTGTGTGTGTGTGTGTGTGTGTGTGTGTGTGTGAATGTGTGTGTGTGTGCGCGGGCGTGTGTGTGGGTGTATGTTATGATGTACTGATGCCTTCGTTTGCCAGACATTGGGATCCAGGCAGGCAAAAAGACATTCCTCTTGGCCACTTCTGAATGGCCAGTCCTGCGCCTCAACAGTGCCAAACAGTCTATCCCAGTAGAATAAAGCGCGCGCACACACACATACACACACACACACAGACACACAGACACACACACACACACACACACACACACACACACACACACACACACACACACACACACACACAGCCACACTCACTCACTCACGCACACACGCACAGCATCTGCTGGCATGGTCACAGGACAGCCCAGAGAGGGAAAATCTGGCCAAACAAAAGGGGGCTGCAGCTCCACATTTGAGCAGTGTGAGGCCTCCACATATGGAATGGAGTGTAGGGCAGCCAAGCCAAGCTCCAAAACAAGAATGTCAACCACTGGAGAAAGTGAACAATAGACATACTCCAATAGTGCAGAGTCCACATTTTTGGTCTCCCAACATTACTCCGTTTCTTTGATTGAAACCATCTGAAAGTCCGTTTTCATTTTCTGGAATCCTGCAAATTCCTTTGCGTTTATTTTACCTTTGTAAATAAAGCGATCCCCACTTATGACTTTGTTTGAGTCAAATTGCACATAATGTTTGTTTTTTTCTGAAATTCAAATGTGATTCAACCTGTCACGTAATGATTTATAGGTCATTTATGTTGGGTTTGTGATGTGTGCAAAGTCGGAGCGCAGCTTCTTGGTGAGACTACCGGCCTCCCAAAAATGAGTCAGGCGACTTTGCACTGCTTCCCCTCTCGCACAGAGCTGGAATGAGGAATGAGTTAGGTCGTTGTGCACATTCTTCAGTTCCAACCAATGAGATCATGCTTTAGGATATTTAGAAACACGATGATGTCATCAGCTGTTATTAACAGCAGATGTGAGCGATGCTGTGCTTTTTACTGTGAGCTTTGGGGGGGGTTATCTTTGCGTACAGGGTCAGTGTAGGCTAATGGCCACTTCCAGTAAGACTGCTGAAAAGTTATGCGTAATGTTTGTGTAACATGATCAATGCTCCACGGTCTCGTTGATTAACACATATTGTCGTCACCATTTCTATCCATTGCAATGCATTGTGGACGACTGAGGCTCTCCAAACTCTGAAAACCTGCTGCTCAATGATACATTTCTCCGCTGTTGATAGCAGGGCCAAGCTACAAAACGAAGAATACTAAAAAGGAAGCCCATGCTGATTCAGAGAGGCTTTCACAAAGATTTCCATTTCCATTGACATAAAAGCTTGCTGATTTTATTTCTCCTACCAAATCCCATTGTGGCCACAGCAGGAAAAGCCTGTGGTGACGCCACCATGGCCGTTTTTCAGCCGTCTGCTGCCTGACACGGCCTCTACGTCTCTAGTTACTCTTTTAATACAGTGTAGGTGTGTTTTTTGGGTGGCATTTGATTTGACATATGCCAAAGAATTAATGACTTTAGGTTGTGTAAAGGTTTTGTGAGTATGTCTATGTGACGTACCCATAAGACCTCCTGTGTAAACCTGATATCCGTACTAATAATATGTTCCAATTATTAATATTTGTAATCCACTAACATGATACACAATATTCCTTGTTGATCTATATGTACCTGTTACTGCTGTCTCTGGGTTTGTCAGTCCAGGTCCTCCTGCAGACCCCCGGGGGCGGGCAGGTGGGCAGTGGTGGAGGGGGAATGGAAGGCAGAGGGGGTAGATTCCTCTTGCCCTTTCCTGAGCCGGGCCCTGGCGCGGGGGTACTGGGTGGGGTGTGGTGCTGGAAGGTTCTTTGGGGTTTGGGTAAAGGGTTTATAGACGGAGCACCAGGCTCAGTGTACACATTCTCCGGATCCCCCTGCCTCCTCCGCAGCCTCAAACCCCCGGGCCGGACCACATCAAAAGTCCCAAAAATGGGCTCGTTGGCCCTCCTTTCTGCCTCCTCCTTTTCCTCCTTCGTGGGAGGGCAGAAATAATTCCCCGGGAATGCCAGGGAAGGCTTGTCCGGGACTTCTTTCATTGCCTTCTCCAGTTTCTTAATATGAGTCAAAACCGATTTCTTGGGGTCTTGGGGTTGCTCTGCGGGCTTAGCTCCCCGAGGGCCCCGTTCCAGGATCACCTCTCTGGAGCCCTCTGGAGATTTAGGCCTTAAATCTCCCAGCTTCCCTACATTCTCCTTCCCCGAGTCCTGCCTTTCCCAACTGACAAACTTTTTGCTGTCTGTCCTTTGGACCTCTGAGGCTTTGGACTCCTTTTTCCTCACCGCCTCTGTCTCTTTCTGCCCTGCAGTCAGTGAACACGGTGTCGTAGACGCTGTGGGAGCAGGTTCCTTCTTTCCCTCCCACTGGGAGATCTTATCCCGGATGCTGGCGCTGGGCTTCAGTCCTGCCGGGCTCTTGTTGTTGTTGTCATTGAACTTGCCACACAGCCCATTTTCGGCGGTGGGAGTCCGGGGGTCGGCGGTGACGGCTCTCTTGTGAGCCAACATGCTGTCGGGGGGTCCCAGGCTGTTACCGAGGCCGACCGGTGGTGAGGGGGGTCGCTTGGTGGCCGCAGCCGTGTCCCTCCGGTCTCTGTCCCCAGGTTGCCCGAACACCTCTTGGCACTGGGGGACCGCAGACGACGGGGCGTCCCCGAGCTTCAGGCCACAGCACTGGAGCCTAGCGGGGGAAACACAAACATGAACATGAAATATATATAATATGGTCTACATAAGATCCAAATAAGAAAATATGGTCCACTTTGTAGACAGAAGTGGACACCCAGAAGTAGGCACAGAGACACTCTCAGTCAAACATATACACACAGATTTGCATTTAGAATCAAAAGAATCCTACCGACGAACAATGACAGAGGATATGAGCAAGGATTAAATTAGGATTTGGGAGGCAATTTTTTTTGACGATGGGAATTTGTTATCAGTGAGCCCTTATAGAAAAGTATGAGAACATCGGCAAGGAACCCCTTCAATATCTTCCACCTCCAATTTGAATCCTGGGTATAAGGTCACAGACATTGCACTCGTCGTCGTCGAATGTAATAAATTTTAGCATAATTACTTCCACTGAAACGCCCATTGTTGATACTATAGAAAGCACTAATGAAATGTGGCTGACTTCCTCCACAGCAGGGTGATCTGCATAGCACAGAAAATTGGCCACGCAATCTAAGCAAATCTTACCCTTACGTCCAGCTACTACTTTGTTTTATGGGGTAAATAAGGAATTCCTGTTAAAATGGCTCAGACCTCTGGTGCCTGTGTTGGAGCCTTGAGTCACTGCTGGAAGATTACTAGGTCATGACTGTTTGAACTTTGGGTTGGGGGTCAAAGTTTACGAGTACACACAGGCAGCTATTTCTGGGGAGGAGATGAAAGTGTGCACAGCAAAGGGGAGAGGCCACAGCGGAGACGTGCATCTTTTGTTTTCTAATCCTGGCCCAATAAACTCTGAACTAGTCTGATGCGTATTCATCACCTTCTGACTGCGTTTCCAACAAATGGAGGAAGTTGCGGTGACTCGTTGGTGACATCGGATGATGTAAAAACCAATAGTCATACAATCTGGAGGAAATCTCATGGGGGGGGGGGAAACAACCAATTTGAGATTCTTCCCTGTAGAGGGAAAAAAATAACTGTCCGAATTACGCCTATGAACAAAAATAGGGAATTCCGATGCTTATCAACAAAGAAATATGTCTGTAAATGATGTAAATAAAAAAAATAGAAATTTTCCCTCATGGTTTTATTAGTTTGGCTTAGTTTGGATCTCTCAACCACAGCTTTCTCTTTCTCTTTCTCTTTCCCTACCCAATGCCTCCTCCGTTGAGGCAGCAGAATCTATTAAGCATGAAGCAACAGAAAGGGGAAAAGAACTAGGTCAAATGGGAAAGCCAAGAAAGAAAAAGGAGATGGGGGGGGGGGTGGCGCTGGGCAAAGGAGGAACACAAAAATGAAAGAGAGCGGTGGAAAGGAGGAAAGCGAAAGCAGATGGTGGAGCCGATCGATAAGGGCTTCTTTTCTTGCACTTCTAGTTTGAATGAAAGAGGCAGAGGTGGCAAGAGTGGGCGCTCTGAGGAAAGCTGGTCTCTCGCGGCGGACACGGCTGGGGAGGGGTGGAGGGCTCGGTAAGGGATATGTGGGTCAGTGAGGGTGGAAGGAGGTAAGGGGGCGGGGGTTCAAGGGCAGAAAGGCATAACTGACCAACTGAACACAGGAGGGGGGGGTGACAAAAGGAATCGAGTTGGTGGGCGAAATGACATACTTTTGTGTTTCGTGTCTTGTGTAATTTGTGCATTAGTCTACTTACACTGTATGTAGCCGTCTCAAAATACAGGTTGGGTATATAAAGCGTTATTTTTTAAACATAACATAAATCCTCGAAACAACAGACACTTAAATCTTTTGCGAGACAATCTGTCATCTGCAAAAAACAACATGCATTGCAAACCTAAATAGTACTTATTTATATCGCTACACTGACAGAAGGCTCCATTGTAGGTCACCATTGGGGCATTAGACAGTGACAGTAGGGGGGCAGTAAGAGTATCCAGATGCCAGATGGCCAGCACCGCCCATCCCCAGTAGCCATGCTTTTGTTACACTTTCTGTCCCGTGCGCACTGCTCTGCCTTTAGCTTAACAGCAGTAGAGAACTTTATAATGGGTTGGAGGTGGTGGATGGTGGTGGCGGTGGGGGATGGGGTGGCTTTTCACACCCAAGCAGGACGTGGTGGAAAACGTGCAGGGAAACTTGGCACGGAGCTTAAGGTGCCACAGTTAGCATGAAACTCCATGGAAGAGGATCAGCCTAGACGCATGGCAACCGAGGAACTTCACTGGAGAAGTTAACGGATCAATTGCCTTCCTTAAGTCTGGTGCACGGTCTAGGTCAGTTTCCATGATAATCCTATTCTAGACTAATTCTGAAATTTAGGAAAAAAAACTTTCCCTGTGGGGCAAAATGGGCTGGTTTAGCTGTAGTTTCAGTGATGGAAAATTTGGTATTGCATCCAAACACAGCCTCCAAGAGAGTTCTGGCATTGTCAGAAATTTTGATTCAAAATCTTGCAGTGCGATCACTGTTATTATGTGCTGTACCACTGGAGGACGTAAGGTGTTTGTTTGGCAGATTGTTGTCATTGCCAAGATGTGCCATTTTATTGTACGATCTAACTAAAGCTGCTTTCACACATGCACTGCAACCCTAAAATTATCCGGACATTACCCGGAGGAGCTGTATGTGTGAACACAAATGTCCGAATCAATTGGATCGAACATTACCCAGACTTTACCCAACCAGCACCCTAGTACAAAGTCTGTGAAATGTCTGATTGAGCGGTATGTGTGAACAGAACAGGTAATTGTCGGTGAGCGAGTGGGCGTGTCGCGTGTTGATGGCGTCTCTATCATGCGGCAGTTGTTTACCTTTGTGCGGATCCGACAAGTCGGAAACATCGTCCGCCATCTTGGGTGTGGTGTGTCTTTGGTTGTGAGTTGCACGTGTGAAAGGGTAACTCCGTACAATTTCCGGACCTGATTATCTGGATATTGTCCAGAGTGCATGTGTGAAAGCAGCTATACAGTAGTCAACGGCTTTTAAACGGACATTGTCTTCATCAAAACCAAAAGGGCACTGCAATACAGACACACAAACACAGACAGCCTGAGAAATGACCAATGACCCAATTTGGGTGTTTTATATCCGATATTATGTCCACCTACCCGTTGACTGATTGGTAGATGCAGTTGTCAGTGTTTGTACAGAGCAGCAGGACCCTCCCACCGGTCATTGTGCTAGCAGCCGGCATCCTAGAAGGGAAGACACAAGGCGTTTCAGAGAACAGGAGTCGCAGTTGATAACAAATTAACAGGCATTTTGAGGAGGAAAATTACTCTGACAAATGTACCCCCTCTAAGATCTTTTTTCAGCTGGGTACCCCCCTTCACTGGCATTTTTTTAATATAAATTATGTATTGTATGTGTGTCATATGTGTTTTTTTTTAACATTATATAGAACCACATTTTTAACACATTTGTTGTTAATTTTCGGTACCCCCTGCAGTACCCCAACGTACCCCTAGGGGTACGATTACCCCCCGTTTGAGAAACACTGAACTACCGTAGACTGTATAACCCTTGGGGTATAAAGGGTTACGAGAGTTTCAATTATCCTTTTTCAAATCACGCCCGTTGAGAAAAACTACACCGAGTTTAAAACGTTCAATCTACAACCAATACGAGGACGTAAATACCGGGAGCCATACATATTAATATACTAAAACTGGGTCAAAGTTTGATTCCTTCCCATGAGCTCATTCAAGGAATGGTATGTGACAGGAGAGCTTCATGATAAACTATCAATCAGGTTTTGAAGCCTATGCACCCTGCTCAAGCCAAATTTTCCAAGAGTAGACCTTATGGGCTACGAGGCATCAGGATTAGTAATGAAAGGATACAGATACAAAAACAATGGCAAAGTTACAGCTGTAAACGCAGGCAGGGATCCAAGGCCTGTGTGGCATTATGGAAACATCGCAAAACATAATCCAATTAAACCCCATTGGGGAAATCACAACCCTCCACACCAAAGCCGTGAGTGCAGCCAGAGGAAGGGCGTGGAGGAGCTATCGCACAATCTCTCTTTTCCACCCGCCAGAAAAGATTTCCTGAAACACTTTCAAGGCAGCCACCTCGGGCCTTTTTGTTTTTACACCTCAGATCCTTCGTACAAGCTACCGTTCCAGTCCAGGAAAGGACTTCTTTAATTTAGTGTGTGTGTGTTTCCTTGCACTTTGCATTCCTCGCCGTTCTTTATTATGGCCGAGCAGTGCCAGGGCTGGTGTGAGGGGACATGCTTGGCCGGTTTGAAATCATTACTCAGTCCATTTGTCAAAGAGCAATGAAACCAGACCCTCTTGGAGAGGAGCTTAGCCAACCATAAGTCCGGCGAGAGCCCCCGGTGCACGACACTCAGCGGCTAAGCCCATAAACGCCGGCCGAGGGCTGGCATAACAGAGGAGACGAAGGGCCGAAGCCCGTGATTTGGCACAGGTGTGCACATGGGAGAGGAGGGCCGTTCCTGGTAGCGTTTATCCGTGCGTTTCGCACGACGGTGCGGGCAAACCTTACGGAAGCGCATTCCACCGTCCATCCACACACAAGCAGATGAAGAATAGTGTGTTTGTGTGTGGGTCTTCATCCAGATGTGCTGGAATACTTTAGGGGATTTGTGGGCTGTTAAAGATTTCCTGAGCGCACTGCACCTCTCCCAAACCTCCTTCAATGAACCTGCATTAATGGACCCCTGACACGCATCTCCCCATTCCCCTACATGTAATTATGTCGAGAATGTAAGTCTTAATTCATCTCGTGGTTTTCCCCCGAGGCATCGCGGCGAATCACAAAGAAAATCCAGTGCATTTTGTAGATCACATAAAAAAAAAACGGGAAAAAGAGTGTGAACTGAGTTAACTAAATAATTGTCCCCCTGCGCTATGTGCTTGGGAATTATTCCGGGTCTGTAATGTCTGTTTTGATTTTTCCCGTGTTTCGGTATGAGAGGATGAACACTGTGTGAACGCTGCCGTCTCGTCTGATGAGAAAAGTGAACATTAAATAAATCTCCTTTGTAGCATAGCTTTACAGTTAACCCCCCCACCTCCTCTTCTCTCTACCCTGATGTCCTATCCTTAACGTATCTCTGTGTATCAGTTGCCCACCCCCTTGGAGTCCTCCAGTGAGAGAGAGACAGTTGAGCGAGAGGAGGGTGGTTTGCGTCAGCCCGTCATCGGCCTGCAGGCCCAAATGACTTTCAGCTGTGAGGCGAGCAGAGGTCACATGTTTGAGGGGAAACATCAGCCCCTCGAAAAAAATATACATGGACCTTTTTCGGCATCTTTTCTCTGCACCAAAAAAAAAAAAAAGAAACCCTGCTCTGAACCCAAAACGGAGAAAGGGAAGACCAGCGGAGAGGAGATGCATTTCTGTGTGTGTGTGTGTGTGTGTGTGTGTGTTGTCGGGGGGGGGGATATGAGGGAGATTGGGGTAAAGAATGTATGTGACCTCTGGGGGGGGGGTTTACATATCACAGGGGTAGAGGGGAGAGGGGGAGGAGATGGACTGAGTTGAAGAGGAAGAGGTGGTTTTCAAAAGGAGAAAGAAATAGGATATTGTGTAGAATAATACGGCTATTCGGTTACGCTGTGAAAATAGTTTGGGCTTTTAGGCTGTTTGGAGCTCCAGGGCCACGGCGGAGGCTCCGGTTATTTGGAAACTAATATGCTTTGGCTCGGTGCTCCTCGAAGGGCAGTTGGTTATTTTTGCACGGCTCTGACAGAGACTGATTGGAGTGTCTAGAAGAGTGTGAAGGTGAGTTAAAACATGTCTCAACCTTGCGGAGTGACTCACATGCCCCCGGAGCTAATGCCAAGCGGATTCGCCGCCTCGAAACCTGACGAACCTGTCTCGACATCTTGTGAAAATAAACCTGAGGCCTGGCAAGGTTTACTGCACACGGTTGCTATAGAAACCCGACTGGCCAGCGGAGAAGCCTTGACTGAAAGCCTTTGTCCGTCCTGCAGCCATTGTTAGCCCTGACCCGCAGAGCAAGATGGCCACCGCAACAATGATGTGGCCGAGGGAAGCCATCTGCTCGGGCCAATAAAAACATTGCAAGGAAGTGTGACCCCGGTGACCTCTACCTGCTCCGCCCCCCATGACCTTCGCTATCTGAGGTGTGATTGGTGTGGCAGGCTGTGCGTGGCACAGCAGAGGAAGCGTTTAAGGAAGGGGCATTGTTGGCCAGGGCTGGGGTGGATGTATGGACTTTAGGAGAAGGGCTCCGGTGAAGGACGCTGCACCCGCCCACGCGTGGAAATAGTGGTAGAACAGGAAACAGATATCCAATAATCATAAATAGAGATAATAATCAGATAGTTCGCTTGTTTTGTCTTCTTTGTCGACTGTTTGCTCTCTTGTGTCGTTTATTATGTACCTATTTTATAATCCTATAAAATAAGTTATAATTGTGGTCTGGAGGAAATATCCCTCAGCCCCCAGACCTTTCGGTCTCCATTCTATCCCCGCCTCCTAAACTACGCTGCTTATATTCCCAATCTGGTTTCATTTTAGTTGGTGCAAGCACCGACGGGCATTCGCCTCCCGAACGACGGGCCTCGCAAGACCCCTCTGCTATGAAGGCTAAGAAGCCTCGTGGAGGTGAAGCGTCCTGGTTGACAATATCGGTGCAGTTTCCACGGCTTCCTTTCGCGAGCCCTATTCGTCCAACTATCCAGTGTTGCCGACTGTCCCTTTAAAGTCTCAACTCAGTGAATCGACCTGGAACCCGAAGCTCTCTCGTCTTGGTTCATTTTTGTCCAGCGAGGACGTGTAGAACAAAAAGACCTCGATTCTATTCAGAAAAACCTGACGGAGGGGGACCATTCCCCTCCTGAAACATACAGGACTGGTGCCTAAAAGCCTAAAAGCCTTAATGAGATAGCAGCCGCTTGGGTCAGAGGCAGGGCATCAGAGGCAAACATCAGTTGCATAACAAAACATGCAGTGGATTCTTATCAGCGGGTAAATGGACACTGAGTGTCTGGCTCTGTCATGGGCAGTGTTCTGTAAACATACACGGACACACACCCACACCAACACACGCACACACACACACACACACGCACATGCACGCACGCGCGCACACACACATACACAGAGAGCTGTAACAAGAGGGAGATGGCAGAGATGCTGGCCTGAGGTTGTGAGGTTTAAAGAGTAGAGAGCAAGTCGTTAAAACGCATGGAGTTTCAATTAACTTGGTTAACTGGTTAAAGCCACATGAGATTACCTCATTGAGTTTTGAGTTAAAATGTCAATTATTAGCTATCTCATTGTCGGCGATGAGCAGCACAATAAGCAGTATGAGCATTGTGCCAAAAGTAAGCACCCAATATTTTTCCTGTGTTGACACTGATTTGTGATGACAGCCAGGTGCTCCGTTGTCCTCCCACTACCTTTTCATCAAGGGGCAGGAACTAAATGGGGATTCAGACCTAAAAGCACATTTAAAAATGGCGGCGGGTCCACTTGCTGCCACTTATGTAGCTTCCATTTGAACAATGAGTACAACAAACTCCAACGCAATGGTTCCCATTTGCCTAAAAACCAAGGGACTTTTTTTGGTACCAGGAACTATCCAAGTGGAACCAATTTCAGAATTAAGTTCCACCATTGGAAAAAGGCTTACAGTAAGTCCTGTAAGTACTGGCAACTAAATTCCTGGTTCCTGAAATGATGCCTATGGTGAAAAGGGTTTCAGACTAATGCTGGGGTCACACCGCCGGCGACGGGGCTCCTGTGCCCCTGGCTTTTGTGGGCGTGTTGGCTCAAAATCGACTGGCTGTTGTGGGCGTGCCAAACATTTCAAACCTCTCTCCTTTTCCATATTTGATATATATTATATAGTCAGATAGGAGCGTGTCTACTTATTTTTTTAACAAAATGGTGTAGTTTGATTACTTGGCAAAATAAATTACCCACCAAAATAATGACTTAAATAATCTTGCCATCCGTCCCTTAAAATAAAGAATGGTCCTTGTTGAAGAAACATAAAATGACGTGTTCCTTATTTTATCGATAGTTTGAGTGACGTTTTCCATTGAAAAAATAGGAGCAATGCAGTGGTCCGAGCATCCATTGTCCAAGGATCAACGCCATTGAGAGCGTATCTTCCTGTCGCCCAGGCTGTTGAAACCTGCTCAACTTTCCCTGTGTGCCGTGAAGCCGTGAGCTCATCGCCGGTCGTCACTCCGCCCCCCTGCAGCCGGATGAAGCCAGGCTCCGTTTGAAAATGCCTGTGGCTTTGCAGCGCCCCGGCGAAGGTGGTGTGACCGTACTATCAGTGCCCATAGGTGTGTATAGTGTTTGGACTGACCCCGTGATGGACTGCCACCCCATTTGGGGAAGTCTCCCTTATGCCCCTAGAAAGCTGGGATATACCCCAACCCTGTGTGAAAAAATGTAGATTAAAAAAAATGAATGAATAGTGTACATTATGTTAGGGGTTGAACCATCCACAGTCTCAGCGTTTTGTTTTGATTTATTTCATTGGTCGGCACTGACCAAACCAGACCACACATGCCTTTCCGTTGGCCACCAACTCCTCCTCACAGTGTGTGGAGTTGTGTTGCTGTCAATGCTGTGGAAGCCACTTTTATCAGAGTTGTCAGTGACCTGTCGGTCGGCCCCTCTCGGTGCTCCGTCCGCCTCCCCCTGCAGCTGGTTTGCGTTAGGACCTGATCCTCCCTCCCAGCCCTCTGTCCCTCGCTATCCTTCTGTCCGGGCGCGCACTAAATAGCTCACGACATGACGTCACCATCGCTCACTTCTTTTCTTCCTGAAGTTGCCTTCTCTCTCCCCTATCTCTTTCTCCTTTTCTTTCCCTCTCTCTCCCACTCTTTGTCATTCTGCTTACCTAAAAAGGACAAGTTGCAGGCAGCGAAGAGCGAGCGCCACATATCAGAGTTTTACCAAGGAGGAGGCGGCTGTGTCGAGCGCTACTGCTTAACCACTTGTCCGGTATTTCTCTAAAGCAATAAAACCTGAGAGAGGGAAAGCTTAAATTGTTTAACACAAGGGAAGAGATTCATCACTTTTTTTCGACTTCTTCTTCTTCCTCTTCCCCTTCATCTCTTCTTCTACTTTTCCGCACCCCGGGGGTGCGACGAGGGCCCTCACCCAACCCTGCCCCGCTCCCAAACCCGCAACAAGGGGGTTCACTTGAGCATGTGCCAAAGCCTTTGCCTGCAATCAATTTAACGCACCGCTACACATTCAGCCAGCTCTCTCTGGAATGGCAAACTTGGATTCTTTTTTTCCCCCTCCCTCTCTCCATGTCTCTCTCTCGCTCTCTTTCCCTCTTGTTCTTTGTCTTTCATTCCCGCTCACACATGAAGCTGAAGGGATAGAAATGTGATACTGTATACGTCTCTAAATGATGGTTACCCTGTGAAGGATGTACGGGTAAGGTTGGGTGAGGTGTGTGTGTGTGTGTGTGTGTGTGTGTGTGTGTGTGTGTGTGTGTGTGTGTGTGTGTGTGTGTGTGTGTGTGTGTGTGTGTGTGTGTGTGTGCGTGGAGGGGAGGGGGGTGATCTTTAGCCTCGCTTTGCCTTCCTCTTCTACATTGAACTGTACAGTGTGTCGGAGCGGCAATGGGTCCGGCCCTGCGGTGTTGAAGGATTTTACTTCGAGTGATTTAGCTCATTGATTTTGTGGGGGCAACTTCACTGACCGACGATGACGACGGCGCTGATGAAGACATGACCTGGTAGGCTTGGACGGGGTTTGTCTGACTGCAGAGAGAAGAGGTGCAGAAGAGAAGAACGACCGAAGAAGATTATGCGGAGGGGATGGATGGATGGATGGACGGAGAGGGGAAAGGGGAAGGAAAAACAGTGGAATTTTATCTTGGCCCAGCAGTTGGTCTCTTTTCTTTGACTGTCTTTCTTTCTCTGTTTCTCTCTCTCTCTCTCTCTCTCTCTCTCTCTCTGTCTCTCTCTCTCTCTCTCTGTCTCTGTTTCTCTCTGTCTCCTTTCTCTCTCTCCGGCTATCCTGTTCAGGGCCCCCGCTGCTTTCCCAAGCTGATTTCATAACGGGGCCTTGGACATTAGCCAAGCCGGCCAGCCCTGTGTGTGTGTGTGTGTGTGTGTGTTTGTGCGTGTGTGTGTGTGTGTCTGGTACATCTCACTCTTTCAATTCATCTCATTCTTTGCAAACCATGCTTGCCGCTCTTCTCTCCCATCTTCAATCTCCTTTCCCTGTTTTCTCTTTTTTTTGCACCTCTTTTCCTTCCACTCGTTCGTCCATCTTGCCGTCTTGTTTTGTACATTTCCTGCATTTCATTACTTCTCCCTAAAGTTCCGCTCTCCTTCGCTGCCATTTCATATGCATCCACGGACCACCGAAAATCACAGATAAGGCCTTCGCGGGCGACCGGTGGTGTGACACACGCACGCACGCACGCACGCACGCATGCACGCGCACGCAAACACACTGTACCCAGACGTTCTCATCACCCAGTGTCCTGTCCAGACCCGTGGGGAGTCCGTCGGCCATGTTCCTCCAGACATAGCACCTCTCTTTCTCTATTGTTAGTAAGAGGATAAACATGAGGCGGCATCAAAACTGGCTTTCGCCACAGAACCAGACAGGAACCGGGGGAGGTGGGATACAGGACCACAAACAATCCATTTCTCCTTGCTTGCTTTTTTTTTTTTTCCCCTTATCAATCCATTCTAAATATAAAACCCTGTCCATTGTCATATATCCAACCACATATATAGTGTTTCTTGCTATTGTGGTCTCTGTGTACAGCTGAGGGCCCTCCATGGCCAGGGTGTCTACGGCGTATCCCTCTGGGAGCCGTAAGAACAGGCCCAAATATTACCTCAGAAAATGTATAAACAAACCTTAATTATAACCGAGTCCTGAGAGAAAGCCTCTGTGGGTGTAATTGTGGTGCAGTCCGTCCCCTGGCATAACCGAGGGACTAACTGCTCTAACATTTAATAGCCGCTTCTGTTGCTCATGAGAAGATATAAAAACACATCTATTTTGTTGTTGTTGTCCTATTGTTTTGGGGCGCGGGGGTTTAAGGAAGACACAGGGAGTGTGGTATGACTTCCAGGAAGTGGCTTTAGGATAGATTTCCTTTTTCCCCATTCAAGACAGGGCACATGCATGGCTCTCCGTTAAAATCCACTCGTTAAAGTGGTAAGCCATAGGATGTTTTTGTAGTGCAACTGTCAGTTGTCGTGCGATCAACCCAACGCGTGTAAATCTTAGGGATTGGAACTTTAAAGTAAAAACTCAGCGAAATAAAACTGCCAAGACATCTGACAGGTTTGTCTAGACAGGGATGTCAGAAAATTGTAGTAAACAGAGGAAAAATCCAGAGGAAACCAGCAATATCTACATGTCTCTCTCTCTCCCTCTCTCTCTGTCTGTCTCTCTCTCTCTCTCTCTCTCTCTCTCCACCTGTCAGGGTTTACAAATGACCACACAACGGCTGTTTAACCACAGGCTTTTAAATGGAAGACTTCCCGTGCCTTTGGAGTAAGAGGGCCCTGTCCTACATCCCAAACATCCCAAAAAAGTACACAGAGCAAGCTAACGTGATAAACCTTCCACAAACAGAATTTTGCAGTTAAAAAGCCACCGATATTGCAGCTTTGATAAGAGGCAAATGCGATTGCGAAAAAGGATGATTTGAGTTGAAGGTTTCAGGCAGTTTCGGGCGTTTTTCTTTTTTTAAAGGTGGATTGGCCCGATGGAAAAGTGGATTAAAGATAAATTCATTTTAATAGAAAATGACCTTTAATCATTCCCACGTGACAGAGAAGAGGCTTAAACCAGCAGAGAAAGAGGAAGGTGTACCCAAACAACAGAGAGAGGACATCACTCAACTGACGAAAAGCACAAAAACAGAGAACCTGACGGAGAAAGAAACGTCAGAGGATGAATCAGCCAGGGGGCAGAGCAAACAAATGTCTCCATCCTCCCATCTGGGAAAGGGTATTGTGTAACACCGGCCTCACAGGGGGCGGAGCATCTCCTCGACCCGAGCTCCGGGACTGTCAGCCACCCCTCCAAACGCAGAAAAACTCACTGTGGCGGTGGGGCTGCGCGGCTCCTGACTCATCCCAATCTGCTCCCAATTATCCTGCTGGCTCCCCCCGCCCGGGTCCCTCGCCAGCAGGCCCCCCAGCCCCCCGAACCTGCACTTTCGCAGCTCTCACTCTGGCCTAGATAAACCCCACAACACCGTCTCTGACGTGCCGAGGAATCCGCGTTCAGTAAAAAAACACCCCGGTCTTATCCCTGCCAACTCTTGACCATCAAGAGCTGGTAGTTCGAGCTCAAACAAAGCAGAAGATAAAAGACAAGTTCAGCTGAGTGGAGTTTCCTGCGGAGGTGGAAAAGTAACAAAGTTCTTTGTTACGTTACTTCAGTACGTTTCAGAGTTACTTACTACCTTTACTTCAGCAGAAATCTAATTGTGATTCTTTCACTTTTACTAGAGTAATTTGGAGTCTGGGCATTCGTGCTTTTATTCAAGCAGAAAGTACGGTATGAGTATTTTTCCCACCAGGGTTTGTTTGGTACAAAAACTTCTCTCTCGACTTTGCAAAACCCGACATTTCAAACTTGTCAACAGAAGCCATTCGGTTATGAAGAAATCGCCATCATACGACATCCCGCGGTGGAAAAGTAAAGCCTGTACCAAAGAGCATGCCAAAATGAAAGGAAAGACGCGTGCCTGGCCATGTGTTTTGCAGCCATGCACCGACGAGGGCAACAGAGGGCAAGTGTTACCACAGGTACGACGAGTAATCCAAGCGGGAAACGCGCTCAGTCACGTGGGCACGCGCTAATTTCTGGTCGGCACCGACAGTGGAAGGGCCATTTCCCCGCCAATAGGTAAAAAGAGCGAGAGAGAGAGAGAGAGAGAGAGACGGCGCAGTGTGTCTTACAGCTATCACAGCGTTCCGGCTGGGAACAACAACCCCGGCGGAAGGCTAATCCTGCAGGCATGTCTGTCATGGGTGTCATTCAATACGCCGCACCGACTGGATCACCCAATGGAAGGCACAGAAAGACTCCTTGTGTTCTCAGTAGACACGAGACGGTGTTTACATCTTTTGCGAGATGACATTGTGTTTAAATAAAATGTGGGATTTCTTTGAGCCTCTCAGCGGGCGGCTTAACGGACTCGAAACTCCACCGGCGCTGAGCAGGACTAGAGATCTCTTCAACAATAACCTGGCCGCTCCAACGTAATAACATTACTCTCCGAGACCCGGATCTCGTTTCTCCCTGCTGAGGTCCCCCTGCCAAAATACTTCTCTCTTCTTCTTCCTCTTCCTGCAGCCCCCCCCCCCATAGTTTCTTAGGTTATACGTTCAGATTTCCAACGACGCTCTCCCCGTCCCCGTCCCCGTCCTGTCCCGTCCCGTCCCAACCCCATCCCATCCCAGCCGGCTCCAACCGCACGCCTCTGCTGGAACAGATTTTTATAATTCCCTCCGCCGGGTTCCCGGGGGAGCCGGGCGAGGCGAGAGCTTGGGAAAGCGCTCTTCCGGAGCGTAGACTCCAGATCCGAGAGGGGCCCGGCCGAAGACGACGTTGACCTCCGCAGCTTCTCTGACCGACAAGTGTGAACCTGGCTGAGACGTTGAGGGGAACAAAAACACACACGCAGACACACACACACACACACAGTCAAATGGAAAGAGCGGCCTGAGCAAGCCAAACCAAATTTTGGGATTTTCGGGATCCGTGCCATTCTTTTAGCCAGCACGTGGCAATCATATGTTTTGTAGTTTTCATTTACAGTGGAGAGTCCAGAAAACGACTGACAGTTGAACGAGCTTGTTAGATGAGGAAAAATAGTGATACGGCTTTTATGGTGAGGTGAAACTTTTGAGCTTTCACAAAAAGATAAAAAGTCACGCCTGCCTGGCCGCCATGCTGATCAGTGCCGTAAGTTTACCTAAAAAAAAAAAGCACTTTACAATGATTACATACCTTTTAACTCGTTAAGACAGACAAAGAGAGACCGAGACAGAGGGAGCGAGAGAGAGAGAGCGGGCGAGAGAAAATAAAGCTCCATAAGTAACTAAATGTAATTAAGATGCCGAAGGATCTTTGCAAATGAAATAATAAACGGGGGAGGCAAAGGCACAACTGCTGCTCTCCTAGCCGTAGAATTGAATGCGACAGTGTTTAAATGTGATCAAAGCCGCTGGCTGTCTGCGGAGCGTCTGGCGGAGACACTCATTAAGACGTCACACTTGGATGAACTTCCAGACGTTGTTTTAATTCTCATCACAGGTTTGGATTTCTAATTGACAGGTAAACAACATTCCTCTCTCGGTGGAGGCTGGACCGACCGCGACTCAAAGAGGGGTTCGGGACTGGGAGGAGGCCGAGCGGCCGGGAGTGGAACTGTGGAAAGAGGAGGATGGAATTGGACGACTCCAAGTGCAGGATAGGGTTACAGATGACCTCCATGTTATTACAAACTGGACATGGAGTTGCAGATGAGCAAAGCCCCGTATTTTTTGCCGGGTTATGTGTCCTGCTCAATTGGTTTCACTGGAATTTTCCCTCCCCTCCGATAGTTAAATTCCCTACGCTGAATCTTATTCGGAAGGCAGACTGCAAAATTATAAAAACATTAAACTATAACAATTTTCCGTTTTTCTTGGATTGCTCATCAGAACATGGCAACTCCAGCCTTTATCGATGATCTGTGTCCTTAGCAGAGCCACATTAGAGCTCCCTAATGTGGCGAGGCTTCCAGATGAACACATTCCTTCCAGTCTGCAACGTGCCAAACACTCAGCTTCGATTACTATGGTCGTGATCTTTAGCAATTGGTAACTAAGTGTGTATATATATATATATATATAGTTATATACATATAAATCTATATAAATATAGATATACACACACAGATATATATATCTGTGTGAACACGGTATACCTATTTATATATTTTCATGTATGCCAGTCTCTGCATGTAGCCTAAATTTAAGAGCATGTTTATAGTTCATTGAGTTTAAGTGATTTGTGTGGGCATGAATGCTTATGCATATGTGGTTGTATGCAGTTGTTGTGTGCTACAGTATTTCCATATCTGTGCGTGCGTGTGTGTGTGTGTGTGTGTGTGTGTGTGTGTGTGTGTGTGTACGTGTGTGTGTGTTCGTGTGTGCGCACATCTGTGTGCATGACTTCTAATATGCTGTATATCCCCTCACCGCACACTGCCAACCACCGCTGGCTGCAAAACCGCACCAGGCCGGCAGCGCTGAGGTTTCTGGTCGGCCTTCATCACGTTTGGTTACCGGCCCACATCTAACATCCAGCCATCTGAGCTGACTCAGACTTTTTTACCCATTTCTTCTGGCTGAACTACAGTGGAGATCCACACACTGTCTTGTGGCCTGTGTAAACAAGGCAGCGGGGTAGGGATTTGGTCATGTCCAGTAAAATGTCCTTATTAGAATCACTGCACCTCTTTCCCTCCACAGCCACAGTGTGACTTTCTTTTTAATACAGCTCAGAACATGGGATGCTTAATAACAGACCTAGCCACAGTTTGCACACAATAGTTGTGTGTGTGTGTGTGTGTGTGTGTGTGTGTGTGTGTGTGTGTGTGTGTGTGTGTGTGTGTGTGTGTGTG
Organism: Zeus faber; assembly: GCF_960531495.2. NCBI lineage: Eukaryota > Metazoa > Chordata > Actinopteri > Zeiformes > Zeidae > Zeus > Zeus faber. The sequence continues at coordinate 23,672,098 of NC_137201.1, read as the reverse complement.
TGTGTGTGTGTGTGTGTGTGTGTGTGTGTGTGTGTGTGTGTGTGTGTGTATGTGTGTGTGCGTGTGTGTGTGTGTGTGTGTGTGTGCACTTGCAAGATGTGGCAGGATGTGGCAGTTTTTGTGTGATATTCTGCATTATGTATGCATCCTCGTGTGTGTTTTTATTTTTTATGTGACAATGGGGGTTGTGTTTGCCTTTGATTGTGACTTAAACTATTAAATACAATTCCTGGACCCCCCGCCCCCCACACACACACACACACATTCTTTCACAACGTGTCACCGTGGCAACAACAGCAGCTTGGCGACGGCAGGAGATCGCCTCTGTGAGGTCCTTTGTCACCGTGGTGTCCTGCAAAGTGCCTGTCAAAAGCCAGTTCCTGTAAGAGGGAGTTGGAATGACTGTAACACCCCAAAGCCCTGCTGTCACTGAAGAATGGATAGGACACACACGCGCGCACACGAACACACACACACACACACCCTTGCATGCGCACACATTAACCAATGTATAATTATTTAAGTTTGTAAGGGCACTCTAGAGAATGACAAAAATATCTGATTCATTTGAACCTACAAATCTGATTTCACATTAGCACTAAATAGTATTTTCCGGGATTAGTGAGCCGGAATCACTAAGACCAGTTTATCCAACCCAGGATGTTTCCAAAAAAACAAGTTTGGGGGACATGACAGTGTTGTCACGATACAGAACATCTGGCATTTGGGTTTCGAGAGGTTTTTGCTCCTCCCCGAAACATTTACAATGTGCATAATGGGAAAACATGCACTTGAGTTCTGCTGGGACTCAGTACTGTATGTGGCCCATAATTTGAGAGGGAGAGTGTGCACGCGAGGGACAAAATCAAGTAAAAAAGGGGAAGACAATAAATATGGTTAGAGAGAAGGAGTGGTAGTGAGGGAGAAAGGAGGAGAGAGGAACTCAGGCGGTGTCTGACCTTCTGCGTTGGAGAGCAAGAGGTGAGAAATAAGATTTGTGTTGAAAATGATTCCTTATGATAGAATGACAAATAAGATGTCCGAGGCAAGAGTGAGTATACTGTAAGTCTTCTCTGTCAATTTCCCCATATTTATGTGCAGAGCAGCAGTTAGCTTATCCAGAGAATGTAAACAGCTCACCCAGTCAGACAGACAGACCGTTATGTGTTTCACAGTACACACACACACACACACACACACACACACACACACACACACGCACACACACACGTGCGCTCGCCCCACTCCACAGCCTCTTTACCAGATTACAGCGCTCCTTATTACAACGTCCCGGCAGACAGACAGCGCCTGTCTCTTTATCTCTAACTCTAAAAACCTCCTGCCCACAGCCCCAGACGGTCAAACCGCTTCCAATCCAATAAACCCCAAACGCTACCTAGTCTGAAACATCCAACTGAGAGAGGGAGGGAGGGAGAGAGGGAGAGAGGGAGAGAGAGAGATAGAGAGAGAGCGAGAGAGAGAGAGAGCAGGGTAGACCAGCAGAGGAATGTGCTGATTTACGCTTAATTATAACAATTACAACGGTTACACCGACTCAAGCGTCAACTTGCTTATGCGATTAGAAAGAAGAATCTCTTCATTTGTCCGGCACATTGACATACACATCACATCATGTGTCTTCTGCATTTAATCTTCATTCCCGCCAACTACGGGCGACAGTCCGACAACTTGGGAGACAGATCGACAGAAGATTAATTTTTCCTGTTCACAAATGTTTTTTTTCGACAAGAGAGTGTTTGATTTGATCCAAGCCCCCTTCTACCCCCTAACAGTCCCTTGGTCTGGTTGTGTGGGACTCTGCAGGTCCTCCGCTGTTACTCGATGCTTTGCTGACCGTGATGCTCGGTCCGTTCGATCATGACCGGCAAGCAAAACTGCCTGAGGGTCGGGCCTTTGAGGATGAAAGCCAGCGGTAAACAACCGAGCGTGCACGGCAATGTGGCCCGCTAATCCAAACCTAATGGCGAGGCTGTTCTCACGGAGGAGTCGCTGGAGAACCAAAACAATCCCAGTCGTATGATCTGGGTCAAATCCGGGGTATGGCTTTGTTCTTTCTGATTAATGAGTAAAAAAAATACAAAAACAAAAAAAACAAAACATGATATGAGGACCCACGAAAGGCACCTGGATCTGAACTCCTCCGTCCCTCCTGTGGGGAGGCATCACCCCTCACACCCCGCCCCGCGTCCCCCCCCCCCCTGTAACTCCCCACAACAATACCCACAGTGGGCCTTTATAGAGAGGTGCCTTTGTTCACAGCGAAGAATGCTCACCTCACTTATCCACTTATCTCTGCTCTTCTCCCCCCCTTTCTCTCTCTCCCCCTCTCTCGCTCGCTTGCTCGCTCGCTCCCTCCCTCTCTCTCTCTCTCCCTCTTCATAAGAAGCCTGGAATGTGACAGTGTCGGCGTGCACCCCGACTGATACTCAAAGGGTCACCAAAACACCTCCGATCCAATTCATGCATCTCTGCATGTGCGGTGATGGTGGCGTTTACATTAGACAAGCAGTCCAGTCCACCACTGTGATCAGTGGTGGAAGGTAATGAGGTACAAGTACTTTGTTCAGTACATTTTTCTGGTCCCTGCATAAACAAAACAGGGGCTGGATCGATTAGTCTGCTGATTTAGGATTGCTCGTCAGTGATTCATTAGGTCCATATTGTGAATAACTTCAATAACTATAACAACATTATAGTCTATGTTATATTAGGGCACCAAGTGCTTCGAAGCACTGTTAATACATTAAACATATTTAACAGCAAGTACTTATGTATTGTGCAACACATTATGCAATGGGGTACTTTGACTTTTGCAGATGAAATTTTCTGTCAGGGTACTTGTACTTTTACTTCTGTTTAGAGTTCTGAAAACTTCCTCAACCACTGCTGCAGGTCCTAGTAAAGTTAGAAAAGGCTGTTGGACACACACACACACACACACACACACACACACACTCAGGCACGCACGCATGCACGCACGCACACGCACGCACGCAGACACACACGCACACGCACGCACACACACACACACACACACACACACACACACGCACACACACACACACACACCCTTTTTCCACATGGTGTGCATGCTGTGTACCGGTGAAATGAATGGATCGTCATTGAGCATAGTGAGCATCTGATACACTGCATCCACACTAGGGCTTATTTTCCTGATAAACCATTGGCTTCTCCTAGGTGTGACTGCTCAAACACAAAGGTGCAGTCGGCTTCAGACCCACAAAAACACACATACACACGGACGGGTTCGAAATAGCGAAAGACAAAATTCTCCAGACTCACGTTTCTCAGCTGGGTGAGCCCTATTGAAGTGCTCGTGGAGTAGCTTCTCATCTTGTGAATTCGGACCCTGGAGAATGCAGCATCCATTCGCATGTTATCCTTCCTCCACGGAAAGCGATCCCCGTCTCCCTTCCCTTCCCTCCTTCCCTCCCTCCCTCCCTCTCTCTCTCTCTCTCTCTCTCTCTCTCACTCTCTCCCTCTCTCCTCCACCGTTCTCCTTTCCCTCTGTCTAATCCTTATCCCTTCTTCTGACTTCGCTCACTTTGCACAGCCCCTGCCCGGTCCTCCCACACAGAGTGGAGAGTGGAGAGGGAGAGGGGGAGTGGGGGGTGGAAGCGTGCGTGTGTGTGTGTGTGTGTGTGTGTGTGTGTGTGTGTGTGTGTGTGTGTGTGTGTGTGTGTGTGTGTGTGTGTGTGTGAGAGAGAGTGTGTGTGGGGTGGGGGTGGGTGGGGGCAGCTCCAAGTATCCACAAAGTTGTTGATAAAGAGTCTCAAAGTCAGCGCAAGTCGTCCAAAAGTCTCCCCTCTAGTATTTTACAGCTCTTTCTTCAACACTTCCAATCTGTCTCTCTCTCTCTCTCCCCCTCTCTCCCTCACCCTCTCTCTCTCTCTCTCTGACCACACTCAGCCCTCCTGACTCCTCTCGCTCACTGACGCCCTCTCCCTCTCTCTGTCCCTCCTCGCCTCAAACTTTTCCCACCCCTCCTTCTCTCAAGACCCCCACCGCCGCCACCACCCCCCTCCCTCCCCTCCTTCCTTCCCTCTTTCCTTCCTCCTCCCCTTCTCTCCTCCCTTTCCATCATCAGCTGCACCACCATGCCGCCGCCCCCGCCCCCTCCGCCGCTGAACTAATCTGCAGCTGGCTTGGCGATCCGAGCCCCGGTTGCCCCGGGAAACGGAGTGTCCTGCTCAAAAAGAGGGAGCAGGAAAGGAGGGATGAAGGGGTGGGGGGTGGGGGTGGGGGGTTAGCTGAGTAACTGAATACACAAATGACGGCCTCCGCCGGGAGCCAATTAAAGGAGCCCGAGGGCCTTTGGGCCTCTTCCTCCAAGGGGACAAAAGGGGGGCGGCGGGGAGGGGGGGGCTCGGCCCTTCCTGCTCTTCCATGTGTTATCTCTCCGAAACTTTGTTTACTGACTTCCACGCACCAGCCAACAGCAGCGGCGGCGGCGGCAGACGCGGCAACGCGGGCGGCGGCAGATGGAGAGCTGCAGAAGGGAGGGTGGAGGGTGCGGGACCGAAAGTTCAGAGCTTTCGTGCTCTGCGTCCACTGCCGGGGTGGGAAACGGTGCGGAAGAATTTCCATTCGTTTATTGTTGTTTAATTTAGTGTAAAATTCACGCGTCGCGGTAGTGGCTATGATGTAATTACGACCCGAACCAGCGATGTGCTGATAACATTTCCGCCGCACCGGCTTCTGAGCACTCGGTGTCCGATCTTGATGACCCCGAGGGTTTGTTATTTTCAGTGACCGATTAGGCCACTGCCTTGCTTAATGGGACATTCCGGTTCTGGGGGAAATGTGTGTTTTGCCTGTCTTACCCAGATTCAGACGAAACGGTCCGAGGCCAACTCCATCCCCTGCGTGTCCGCCAGGGACATGTTGACAGGCTGCACGTGTCACGTGCCGACTGCCTTAGCTCCATGCAAGGCTGCAGGAGGGATTGACCAGCCTCGCTCCTGTGAAACAAGGCACCTCGACCAGAACACGTCGCATTACGTCGGTAGTCATGAAATATATTTTTGTGAGTTACGGTGTGGGACCCCGCAACCAAAACTGGAATGTGTGTCCAAAATTGCAAACTGCCGCCCGGCTTAGTGAGCTTTGACATTTGGACTTTCTACTTTTACTGTGATGGATTGAGATACTCTCCTGATAAGCCACCCTGGCCCGAGGCGGGGCTCTTCAGCAGCCAATGTTTGGGAAAAAAAAAAAAAAAAAAGGTTTGGTTGATTGCCAGTGACCCCAGCTCAATGAAACGTTAAAAAAACAAAACAGAAAGGGCAGGTCCAGCTGACCACCTGGCAGCCGCCCAATGGCCATGAATGAGAATAGAAAGTGAAAGAACAGCAATCAAAGACGAGTTGCAAGTGTAGTGATTCATACGTTAATATGTGGAGCACACACACATACAGTAGACACATACGAATACAACAACACACATGCAACTTTCACATGGGTGCAACGTCGGACACACACACAAAACCTGCAAAGGAATCTGGGTCGTCGCCCAGTCGTTTGACCAGAACGATATTCAAAATGTCGAACGTCAGCTCGGTTTCTTCTTCTTCTTCTTCTCCTTTGGGCTGCTCCCGTTAGGGGTCGCCACAGCGAATCATCTGCCTCCGATACCTTCTGTTCTGCGCATCTTCCTCCCTTACACCAACCGCCTGCGTGTCCTCCCTCACCGCATCCGCAAAGCTTCTCTTTGGCCTTCCTCATCTCCTCTTGCCTGGCAGCTCCGTCCTCAGACCCCTTCTCCCAGTGTAACTCTCATCTCCCCGACGCACGTGTCCGAACCCTCTCAATCTGGCCCCTCTCACTTTTCCACCAAACTGTCCAACCTGAGCTGTCCCTCTAACGTACTCGTTCCTAATCCTGTCCATCCTTGTCACTCCCGATGAAAATCTCCACATCCTCAACTCTGCCACCTCCGGTTCAGCCGCCTGCCTCTTTCGTCGGTGCAAAACGTCGTACGGAACGTCAGTATGAGACGTCCGTATGATGGATATCGATCAGACCACGCGACCGTTCTGTCTTTAACACACTCACTCTGTTGTGGAAGGTGAAAGGATCCGATCAACAGATTTAAGAGGCATTTGCAGGCTCACAGGTTGACCCAATCCCTGCGCCGTCGATAAGCATAACGGGTAAAAAAGACAAGGCACCGACCTGTCTCCCAGCCCAAAATGAAACGGGGGACCGGTTTGAAACGCCCGACCCGACCGTCGTCAGCGGGGGAGAGGGGAAGGGCAGGGCGCTGCTCACATCTGGTCGGCATTTAGCCTTCCTTCTGTTCCTCCGACCTCTACCGGGCGTAACAATGAGAGCTGGGGGGTGGGAGACGCGTCACGACACTCTGCGTGGCGAGGTCCCGGTCTGGAGGGAAGGTGAAGCTGGCGTCGCGGCGCCGGTGCAAGCCGCCGCGTTCGGGGCAATTCGCTGGCACCGACGGTGAACGTCGGCCGCCGCGCTTGGGTGACAAAACTGCCGAATCTGAAATCTGGTGTGAAAACCTCGCCCCTCCTTTTTCTCCCTTCCTCTCTCCCTCCTTGCTCCATCTTTATTTTGTGCGGCTGGTATATTTTGGCTATTCCCCTACGCGATCGAACGGGGAAGTCAAAAATGGCGAGCGGGGTCCATAGCAACCCCATGGCGACCGTCAGACTTCACATTCCCTTTAGACCAGGGGTGTCAAACTACAGGCCCGGGGGGCCACATCCGGCCCCGTGAGGCAATTTAATGCGGCCCGCCACGTGATGATAATCCACTCAAATGTACTTAATGTTTGTCAAAATATAAAATACAAAAAAACAGGCCATTTTCCCCTCGAGGCCCCCGGGTCATCTGAGTTTGAGACCACTGCTGTAGAAGACACCGACGGCTGCATCTCGTGCGTGGAGCTTCAGGAAAAACCAGGCTCCGCTTCAAATCAAAAGGCATGCTGTGTCAAATGTCTCCATCTAGGGGCTGTCAAGCGAACCTGCAAACATGTGCACTTCTTAATCCCAGCAGTTCATCTATCGTAGTGAATATACTACCTCTCGATGTCACTCAAGATGTGTCGTTATTGCAGTGTTTAGCACGGTACTTTAATACAGAAACCCTGGGATGCAAGCGAAATAGCGTCGGGTTTGCGCTGTTTTGACACTCCTACAACTAAGCTTGTTTCAAAAAAAATAAAATAAAAATAAAAATCCTTAACTTACTGAGAGGGCACATTTTTTTTTCGCTTGAAAATAAAACTTAACGGACGCGGAGCAGATGCTAGTTCAAAGTTCAAAGTTCAAGGTGTACTTTATTGTCAATTACACAGAGGATCAGAATTGCGTTTCCCCATACCCCAAGTGTGCAAGTCATATTTGCAACACACAACATATAGCATGAAAGTGCAAAAAGACAACAACAATAGACACAACAACAATAGACACAACAACACAACACGACTAAGGATAGTCTTAATATACTGCAGAAGTCAAAGGAGGTATGTTACCATACATACACATAGATACAATACATATATATCTCAAGGGGATATATATGTATTGTAAAACTGTAAATATTGTGCAGTCAGTTGGACTCTGTGGGTGTCGTGCTCATGTCGTGTTGGGTGAGTTTGGTAGTCCGGTGGCCTTTGGAGAAAAGCTGTTTCTGATTATTTTACAGTTATTATGACTTTTTCTGCGGTCATTTTGCGGTTGAGCCCAGAGCAGTATACAGTGAGGCTGCGTTCCATATATATCGAAACTCGGAAAAAAACAAAAATTACTCCAGCCAGTTGGATCAAGTGCAAAGGGTCGCTTTAAATCGAAATTCCAAGTCGGAATTTCAGGGCAGATCGCTCGGGATACTGCATCGCCACGCACGGTTAACGGTGAACCTTGTCTTTATCGTTTTTTTTTGTTGTTTTTTTTTTATAATTTTTAAAACAAGTCTGCCATAGGCGTCCATATTTCGCTGAACCGAGGCAATGGGGACGCGCGATTCACCTCGGATGTCGCGGAAGGTCCACGCGGAAGGTTGCGATTTCCGTGTTCTGATGGTTCACGGAACGCAGCACACGCGGACGGCACGACGTGACCCGTACGTAATGACGCCATACGCGGAAGTCTGCGATGTTTTCAAATCAGAGGCGAGGGTGAGGGGCAGTAAACCTTATGTTGAAAGATAAAACGCTGTTTTTAATCGATTTATCGCGGTCGAAAACCCCCGGCGTGCATCAAAACAACCGGGCAACAAACCGCTATGACTTAAAAAAAGGTGACTACACATTCGGATGAGCTAAACGCTAGCTTTTAAACAGACCGCCGGTGTTGTCATGGAGCGTACGGTCCCTTTCAAGGTACTGGAATGAAGCTTGGTGCGGATTATTAGTATTATTATTATTACTTTGACTGTGTTTGATGTCGCAGGGGTCGTCCGCACGGCTGGTGAATCTACACAGGACCGTATGAGATCCCAAGTCTGTGGGGGTCAACCTGGGCCGAGCTGCGACCATCTGACGTGACCATGGCCGCACTTGGTGCCAGGGCAGTCCTCTTTCGCCTGAAGTGCACGGTGCAACGGGCAGGAGCCTTCGCCAGGATCAGCCTCACGCACAACCCGAAGGCATGTCCGTTTGCGCGAGGCCAGATCCTAACACACATACCGAGAGCCACTCTGCTGTGCTGGGGCGCGGCCCACGCTTCCACCGGCGTGGCCAGATGCCAGGGGACCGCCCTCGCACCCCGGGCCACGGAGAAGAAGTCTCTGGCCAAGGTCCAAGTCCATAGAGTGGTGTTCTTCCTCCAACTCGGCCTACGTGCCCTTGTGCTGCTCCTCAAATTCGGCCCCCTTCTCCTGCTGTCCCCGCTGACCCTGCTCACGTCCCGCTTTGCCTCCCACTGGCTGGACGCCCTGCTGTGGGTGACCGAGACCTCCGGTCCGACCTTCATCAAGCTGGGTCAATGGGCGTGCACCCGGCGAGACGTCTTCTCCAGGGACTTCTGCGAGCGCTTCTCCAAGCTCCACGTGAAGGTGCGCCCTCACTCCTGGGCCCACACCAAGCAGTGCCTACGTCGGGCTTTCGGGGAAGATTGGAGGAAGCTGTTTGTGTTTAAGGGCAAGGAGCCCGTGGGCTCGGGCTGCGTCGCCCAGGTGTACCAAGGCTGGGCCAGGGTGGAGGCGGTGGAGGACCCGGCCTTCCAGACGCTGGTGGAGGAGATGGAGAGGGAAGACCTGCTAGAGGCCTGGGAGATCCCTGGTCTAAGAGGGGTGGCCAGCTCCATATTGGGCCTCTGGAGAGGAAAAGGGGAAGATGAGCACGAGGAGAGAAGTCTCAGAGGGAAAGGTCACCAAGTGGAGGGTGGGGAGATCAGCTCAGAGCATCTGATACCTGTGGCTATCAAGGTGTGTTTTCACATTGTGCTTATACTAACATAATATTCACCCCTCAAAGGATTTTGATCAGCTCTTCAAGATACATGTCTGTAAAAGACAGCATTTACAGTTTTTTGTTTTTCCTTGTTGGATAGGTGCTCCACCCTGGCATCAGAAGGCAGGTGGAGATCGATCTGCTGCTGATGAGAGCAGGCAGCTGGCTCCTGCACTGTGTGCCGGGTCTAAAATGGCTCAGTCTTCCAGAGATAGTGGAGGAGTTTGAGAAGCTGATGACCAAACAGGTAGAGTAGTAATAGAAGGACTACAATCATTGTTTAGCTCAGTTTTATTCAAGCTCAGACATGTAATTGAATCCTTTTGTTTTTACATGTTTTATTTCCATATACTGTAATTCATTGTGCCATTTTCTGAGTGGTCCAAGGTCTCTCATAAGCACTTGTACAATCATTTGACGAAGGGGATACTGTTTTCTTACGTTGTTAACTCGTACTCTGTTTCAGATTGACCTCCGGTTTGAAGCCGGAAACATTGAGCGTTTCCGAGATAATTTTCGGGATGTGGATTTTGTCAAGTTCCCCACTCCACTACGGCCGTTTGTCACAAGAACCATCTTAGTGGAAACCTTTGAGGTGAGGATGTAATGAAAGCGATGTAACGCACTAGATACATATAAAAGTCATAGGCGAAAGACATTGGCTGGGGCCAGGTAGTTAAGAGAGAATATTTCTCAGCGTTATACATTTTAAATATTTTTAAATGAGAAATTATCATATATATAAGATAATATATTTAATATATATTTATGTCATTAGTCCAGATTGGTTTGGTTTGGTTCAATGTCAGTAATGTCATGTATTTTACATTGATCTGTAAAATAAATAGGTTGTGTATGTTTTCCAGGAGAGTGAACCCATCTCCACCTATCTGAGTTCAGATGTTCCGCAGGAGTTGAAGCAGAGGATAGCCCGGATGGGGGTGGACACCCTGCTTAAGATGGTAACGTACATTATATGCTGACCAGCGCTCTAATCCTAGCCATACTTTTGCCATAGTGTAGGATGAAATTACATTTGTGGTCCTTGAACCGCCTCACCAAACTGTGTTTCTCCACATTTTATGCATTACTTAATAACAGTGACATTGAGACCGGAAGAAATGTGTGTTTTTGCTTGTGCTGAATTTTATTGAGATTTTTTCATGTGGACGTAGAGCAGGGGTGTCAAACTCATTCTGGTCTGGGGGCTGCATACAACTTAATCGGATCTCAAGGGGGCCAGACCAGTAAACTCATTCCAAAATAACATAGAACTAACAATAAGTCCACTTTTTTCTTTGTATTAGTGCAAAGAAGAAGAAGTAAATTATAAAAATCTTTATCTGCAATGAATTGTCCTTTTATTAAATATATTATGAACAACCTAAGAGTTTTTAAGAAAAGTATGTGCAATTTTAACAACACTTTCGCCCATTTTAACATTTATTTAAGTGCATTATGCATAAAAACTGATCACAGTGATTGTACAATGTTGCAAAACATTTATTGACAGTTTTGTGGAAGTTAAAACACTGTCCTGCATGTTAAAATACATCAAACACGTCAAAATTTATAAATGATTTAAAATCCATTTTCCACATCTGGGAAGCAATTCTGAACACATGAACTGACTCCACACACTTGAAATCTTAAGTGGCAGCTGTTTTAAACAGACATTTGATAAAGTAAATTTGTCCCCTTCCTTGTTAATGCATAACATGTATGCATGTAAAAAAACATACAACATGCATAAGAAAATATGGCATGCATAAAAAATATTTTTTTACTCAGCAAAACTCTTCTGTTGTAAATCTGTTACTGACTAGCACTGACTTTCACAGCAATTACAACAGCAAATATTCACAGCTGTTTATTTTTATAGTGCAATGTTGACAGGAGCATTCCATAAGATTTAGTCTTGCTCAGTATTTTCCCCTGAAACTTGGCATCTTTTAGCCTGCACAAGTGCATTCATATCAGGCATCATGTCCTGAGTAGCAGCCACTTTCAGAATCTCATTTAAGTGCTTACGTGTGAGCTTTGAGCGCAGCTTCGTTTTATTAATGTTCATTACTGAGAAAACCTGCTCACAAAGATAGGTAGTCCCAAACATGGACAACCTTTTTGCAGCCAGTGCTGTCAATTTAGGATAGCCTGGTTGGAGATATTTGTAAAATGTGTCCAAGCCCACAGAAGCAAATTTGTCCTTCAATTCTACATCACACTGCAAATCAATGATTTCAAGTTGCATTTCAACGGGCACATCAGAAGCTCTGACTGTGAATGGTGAGCGAAAAACTGCGAATTCTGTCTCGGGTTCGCTAAAGACCTGAAATCGTTTCCCAAACTCCCTCAGCAACCCTGAAATCTTGTCTTTGTACTGTTTCACGTCAGGATTAACCCTTGCTGCGCACACATCTCTGAGACAGAGAAAATGAGCAGGGTCACCGCTTGCCATCTGCGTCTCCCATAACGCGAGCTTTAACTTGAATGCATGTATGCTGTCATAATACTGTTACAATTTTTTTGCGTCCTTGCAACATTTTGTTCAGATTGTTCTAGTGCTCTGTAATATCAACCACAAATGCAAGGTCCTGCAGCCAAAGTGGGCACTGTAATTCCTTAACAGGTTTTCCTTTTTTCTCCATAAATTGTCCGATCTCCCCACGTAGATCAAAGAAGCGCTTCAGCACAGCACCTCTGCTTAACCATCTTACTTCAGTGTGGTATGGCAGACCATGGGTAATGTTACAGTCACTGAGAAGGCTTTCAAACTGACGATGATTGAGACCTCTGGCTGGGATTAAATTAACAGTTCGGACAACCACCTCCATGACGTGATCCATTTTTAACGCCTTGCAACATAATGCCTCCTGATGCAAAATGCAATGAAATGTCCAAAACTCACCCCCTCCATTTGCGGCTTGTACTTTCTCTCCGAACTTTGTCACACCTGCCTTTTTCCCGATCATTGACGGCGCCCCATCAGTAGCCAGGCTTACGGCGCGGGACCAGTCCGCCCCGACTCTGTCCAGCGCTTCAGCGACAGAGCGGAAAATGTCCGCAGCTGTTGTGGTGTCGGTCATAGGCACCAACTCGAGAAACTCCTCTGTAACCAGTCAAAGTTTCGTCAACTCCACGAATGAATATGGCCAGTTGAGCGACGTCCGTAATATCAGTACTCTCATCAATTGCAACAAAAAATGCCAGAAATGACTCCGATTTGCGTTTTAGTTGGCTGTCCAAATCTGCTGATAGTTCCGAAATCCTGTGTGCCACGGTATTTCTCGTCAAGCTAATATTGGCAAAAGCTTGTCGCTTCTCAGGACACACAATTTCGGCAGCCTTCAGCATACAGTTTTTGACGAATTCCCCCTCACAGTATGGCTTTGAGGCTAATGCTATTTGGCCTGCAATTACGTACCTGGCTTTCACCGCAGCATCACTGACCTCTCGGCTCCGGGTGAAAACAGATTGCCGTTTCCTCAGACCCGCCAACAATTCATTTACCTTCTGTTTTCTCAGTTCTCCGTGCAAGCTGTTGTATTTTTCACCATGCTGAGTTTCATAGTGGCGCCGAATATTGTATTCCTTAAGCACCGAAACTTGCTGCATGCACACCAGGCACACGGGTTTCCCATTTACCTCCGTGAACATATAGGAAGAGGTCCATTTTTCTTGAAAAATCCGACACTCTGTGTCCACTTTTCTCTTTTTTGACAAAGACATTTCACTGAAGAGGGGGCCAGGGTCAACAGAAAAAGCGGGTAAAACGATAGAACTGACTAAAACACGAAAGCGCCACTAGCGGACAATATAGGAACTGCAGATTTTAAAGAAAATGAAGTTAATTGTTATTTTTTTTTAATAATGCAGATTTATCCCGCGGGCCGGACTGCACCCCCTGGCGGGCCGGTTCCGGCCCACGGGCCGTACGTTTGACACCCCTGACGTAGAGCTTGCAAAATGTCTCAAATATCCGGTCCAGTTTCATCATCTTTCAGTAGTTGCTCCAGACAATTTTTTTACTATAATCTTTCTAGGTGTAACTGAGAATTGCGAAAATAAATGTTTAAGAGCTCAATGTCTGTGGTTATGTGTCTGAGAGGATTAAAAAAAGGAGGTTGTGCATTTGTTTTTACACATATCAGTTTGACCAGGTTTACATTGCTGGCCTGATTTCTTGATTGCGATCTGACATAGCATCACTTTGGGTCATGTATATTGATATAATTTTGATGTTGTCATATGAGACGAGATATCGTCTGAGACTTTGGTTGTAATATCGTGATGTCGTTAAATGTGTCTTTAACATTATCCATATCAAGGTATTCTTCAAAAATTTACGTGATATTTGATTTAGTCAACGTCGCCCAGCAGTATCATCAGTCCACGTGTGCTTATACTGTACTCCAGGTATTTATAGACAACTTTGTCCACGGTGACCTCCACCCGGGCAACATCCTAGTGCGGCTCTGTTCGCCTGGTGATGAGGGTTCCAACGTCCCTTCCAAGTCCAAGGGTAAGACCACGCTGACCGACCTGTGGGACACGGTGGTGGTGAGCGTGCGGCCGGATCCGGCGCCGCTGCAGCTGGTCCTGCTGGACGCCGGGATCGTGGCCAGGCTCAGCGACCACGACCTGGCCAACTTCAAGGCCGTCTTCACCGCTGTGGTGCAACGACAGGTAGGCTGGTCACAGTGGTGCCACTTTTCTTCCTTTGAATCACTGAGAGTCAGTGCCGAACCATCGGCATCTGAGTCTTTTAAAATGATCCGGCATTGAGACCGTAGCTTCATCAGACTGCCATGCAGCGAGCGGCAGTGCACAGTACAATGGGTCAATTGTGATTGCATTCTTCCATAACTGCGATTACTCCATTGTGCAGCATTAACAATTCAAAATATTTTTCTGGACACTGGAAATTTAGCTATGTCACACTTTAAATAAAGAGAGTAAATGTTGAGTAATGTTGTAGTAAATGAGTTGGAGGTTGTTATCCTCCAAATGAAAATGTGCAATGTCCAAAAGAGTATCCATAATTATCTGCTGGTAATAGCCGAATATTTTCTTCATGAGAAGATCCTTATGTCCATTATTTGACATAATTGAAAAAAAAAATGCTTATTAGTTATTTGCATTTAATAAAAAAAAGTACAATTCATCTTTGCCCTAAACTCATTACTGATCTGAACCTTTCAAAATATTTTCAGTAATATTCAGTCTCCAAATTTAATCAAATCCTATCTTAATTGTTCTGGGATTTACAGAATTCAAGTCTGGAGAGAGCACAGCAGCATCTTATGGTTTAATTACAGCTAAAAAAAAACAAACACATTGTGATGTCAAATTATGGCTCAGTGTTCCTACCAACACTCTCCATCTTGAACAAATAAGGTCACATTTAAGAGACTGCATCTTCGAATTCTGCATCTTCCATAAAATGTACTTGACCGCAAAAAATAAAGAAAATATAATTGAACAGAAAGTGAATTGGATTCTCGTTGTGAGGAACAAAGTTGAGTGTTCCACCAGGCTCTGACCAGGAAAGTCCAGATGACTGATCTGTCTGCCGCCTCGTCCTCAGGGGGAGCGCGTGGCAGAGCTGATCCTGAACCACGCCAGGGCCAACGAGTGCCAGGACGTGGCTCGGTTCAAGAGGGAGATGGCCCAGCTGGTGGAGAACGCCCTCAGTAACACCCTCTCTCTGGGAAAGGTGCTGAACTAGATTCCCGCCATGTTGTCTCCTGATCCCCCCCCAATAATCATGAATGCTCAGTAGCGCAGGGTTTTAATTTCTTATCATTCCTGCCGTCACTCCATCTTTGCATTTAAGTGTAAAATATTGATAAGGATACTTCACATTCGTATATGTTCAGTATTGTGTTTTTGCAGCCTGTTTTTTTTTTTCATTTTTCATGTAGTGTTTTTGTGATTTATTATTTTTGCATGTGACTTTTTCAAAATGTCATCTTGTTGTCTCCCTGTTTCGTAAAGGCCATGATTCCCCTAAATCCTTCCATTAGCGTGCAGGGGTGGGGTTGCAATGTTGACGACCAGTGAGGGAGGGGCATGGCGCTTGGCTGAAGAGATTTGGACATTTTTTTTCAGAAGCTTTGTTGTTCAAAAGAGTTGCTTAAAAGAGCACGGGGTGTTTAACAAATGAAAACAAGACTATCATAGTCTTAGTCCCACTCTTAGTAACCGCTTGGGCAAGTTTGAGCTGTCATCTGTGTGTAATGGGCATCTTTGGGTAAAATTTGGGTCATATTTCACGGACAAAATAATTGAACGATGAGCGAGCTCCAGATTATTTTTTTTAAAAGGGATTCTATGCTACAGTGACGTGAGCCTTATATGCCTTCTCAACCGCCATTTTCACATTTCACCGCAGTGTCTGCGTATTATTTGTGTCAATGTCTGAAATTTATATTTATTCATGGTTTCTATACTAGGAACACACAACAGCAGCCAATGAGTCACCAAGAGCGTCACAAAGTTGTAACCTCTTGTTTGTCTTCCCGTTTGGTTTTGTTTGTTTTGGGGCTCTCAGATCCAAGTGGCAGAGCTGCTCTCCCGAGTGTTTGGCCTCCTTATCAACCACAAGGTAAAACAACAGAGCCTTGTGTTTACTTTGGTGGCAAAGGCAGCGCTTCAGACGGCATATCGTCCCAGACCGATTCCCTGCTCTGTTACCGTGGTAACCAAGGGCACTTGAATGCCAGGAGCTCAGTAAGGAGTTACAGAAAGAGAGAAGAGGAATGCTGCAAGGCCTTAGAGAGGTGTGAGTCTCATTAAGAAGCTAATATTCACTCTATCAAGCAGACAAGTAGCCTCGCTTTGCCCGAACATTCTCCTGCAAGTTCTGGAAACACACGTTTGCATCAGGGATGGGAGAGCGGGGGCAGGAAATGTGCGTTGTTTGTATTGAAACCAACCGGGCCCTCAAGGACGGTCCCAACTGTGCTACACTCTCCGGTGCCCTTTTCGCAAAACAGTACCAGGGGCCGGGGACATATTTATTGTGGGCGTTATCGTGGAGCATTTTGCACAAGCTGAACCCGGAACCGCAGCTTCTCCCTTAGATCACAGAGATTCAACTTGGTCCTCCACTATCACAACCCAAGTGGGACAGTTCCGAAACCACCGCAAGCCATTTCTGCTGCCTAGTGTTGCTGGCAATGAAATCCACTCGCAGTGGTCTCCAGTCTCACTTTCTCTGCTGCGTAGGGCTGGGCGATACATCATTATAATATGGATGTCATGATGTCATGTCCGGGATTTTGGTAATTGCATTGCATATTGTTAAATGTTGTCTTTAAGTAGCGTGACAATAAAGTATCGCAAGGGATGTATTTTAGTATTATATATTGTCAAAAATATTGTGATATTTGATTACTGCTGAGTCATACAGACTGATAGCAAACACCACCAGGGGAATCCAAAAATAGTTATCAATTATTGTAGCAGTCGAACGCATTTCTACCTCGGAGAGTTTAACCTGAGAAAGTGAAGTGAAAGGTCCCTCTTTCCTCTCTGTCAGACTTTGCCAATTCTTGGATCTTGTGTGGCACGACTCTCACTTACAGGATTTTTATTTATTTATTATTTTTTTTTTAATAGAGATAATCCAGAGAAGGAGAGAATCAAATGCGAGGGGGAAGCGTCCGAATGCTTAATTAGTTTTGAAGGCTGTTACAGTTGTCTCTGCCCCACACTAAAACCTCTCCCTAGGAAGCGATAGAGCTGGCCGGTCAAGCCGTTGACGGGATTTTAACCTTTTCTGTCTTTTTATCTCTATTTCTGCCCTTGAAGCTTCCAACGTGTTTTCTTTTTGAGGTGTCATTTTGAAGTGAAAGCAGGGTAAACAAATGTGTTTGCTGTAAAAGAGCATATTGTGTGTCATGTTAAGGAACCAAGATACTCCCTCCAGGCAGACAGCGTGCTGACATTCGAGGGGGGCGATGACTTGTTAGAATTTCTAGTACTTGTTGAAATACTCTTCACTATAGGTTTAGCATGCCTGTAGCCCGCCGTGTGAAAGGGGTGGGTCTTTTTCCATCGAAAGTGGACTTTTTTTATTTTCAGTACAGGAGCCTTTGACGTATTTGAAACTGTAGAGCAGGGTGCAAGGAATCCATTTCTCACCTGATTTTCCAAGACTAATTCTGAAAATATGCACATTGGCCCTGCTCTTCCAGTTCATTTGGCTAAATACAATATGAAACCATGACTTTTTTTTGATGGTCTCTGTGACTGTGACGGATAGAGGTGGGGAAATGATCCAAGAGCCGGACGGGAACTTGACCAAACGGATGTGACAGTAACAGGAGTAACTTGTAAACTACTCACTGCGTGTCGTCATTCCAAGTTCAGTAGTTGCGCTTTCCAACCGCAGCAGGCTCGGCTCCACTCGGACCTTATTTCATTCGACTCGGTCACATCCCTCCCGGCTACGGGCATGTATAGATGTTTGGCGGTTTTTAAAAGGTTTAACTTTTGACCCCGTTCTCTGTTGCCGGTAGGTGAAGCTGGAGAGCAACTTTGCGTCCATCATATTTGCCATCATGGTCCTGGAGGGCCTGGGCCGGTCGCTGGACCCCAACTTGGACATCCTGGAGCTGGCTAAACCCATGCTACTGAAGAACTGGCCCTCGCTGCTCTGATTCTGTCTGACACACACACACACACACACACACACACACACACACACACACACACACACACACACACACACACACACACACACACACACACGCCTTTACTCTCATTACTGTCTGAAAGTACAATGTAATAACATTAGAACATGCAAATGTGTACACACACACAGACCGTCAGTGAGCACAAACGTGCGCACAGTTGTGTGTTTTCGGGTCCCTGCACTGAATCTTTGTCGTAGGAATTTGAGTGCTCGCCCAGCTCTGTCGACTCCATGATTACCTCACCGTGCTTTACATTGACTGGTTTCAATCTTAACGTGTTTTTAATCTATTAACAACATCTTTTAACTAGAAATAAAACAATTATTTATTCATTGATTTGAAGTTTTCACAGCATTTCACACGTTGTGCACCTGTGAACGAGAATCAGAAAGCATTACCTCCCGTCCCCTTGGATCCCACGATCCACGGTGGAGCATTTACTTCATACAAACCACTACTTGCGTTTTTATTGCCGAAGGTACATCAGAAACCTCAGAGACCACAGTTACACAACAACCCTGCCCACCCCAAAGCAGGTTTTTACTTTTTAATGACTAGTGTTGATCTCAGGATGTTGTTTATTGTGTTCTGTGTTTTATTGCAGCGTTACTGATGTGGTTTTAATGATTGAGTGTGAATCATAATACAGACCATAACTTATAATGTGACTCAATGTCTTTAGTGGGGACCTACATGTCTTTACGTTCTGGAGCTATACAAACCAATAAATTAAAAGTATCTGGAGCCGTCTTTCCTTTCCTTCGTCTTTGTGGTGCAACTACATGGGGACACGTTGCTCTTGTGAAATGTTATTAAATACCGGGCAGTGTTTTTTCAGAGCACAGGGCTTTTTGGATGTTCCCGGGTGGATCCGTGGCGCTCCCGTCGGGCTGGAGTCAGAACCAACGAGTTTGACTTTTTGTGCCTTCATTGAAAAGAGGCGATGAGACAGAAACATCTATGCCTCGTTGCATTGCGATTGGATGTTGTAAAAGAGTGAACCTGGCTCGGGTTTCCCTCCTTGGCGAAAACGATGGGCAATCGGTGAGTTTTCCGCGTGGGGGAGTTCATTTTCGCAGTAAACACATATCGAAACAATGGGGAATGAAAGTCCTGCACAGTTTGCCTTTGACCAAAGCCGTCTTGGCCAATTTAATCAGCTTGATAGATGCAAGTTGTGGATGGATATTCACAGCAGTAACCGGCAAAACATCACATCAAAGGCCCACGGATTCCAATAATTTACAATTTTATTAAATCTGTCAATGGAAAAACAGACAAGAGACGGCATTCTGTCAATGTCATCAGGAAGAACAGTCAGCATGGCTGAGAGAGTGAGATCAGGAGCTTTTGGTGCAAATTTTCTTTTTTCATCATGGACTCTTTATTGCAAAACGTTTTGATCATTGTTTTCGTTTAGTTAATAATTTGAAGTCATCATCACGGACCCAGACAGAGCAGCACAGTTCATGAGAAGGAGGGAGAGGTGACAGCTGTGTAAAAAACAAAAGAACTTATCCCAATAATAATAATAACAATAATAATAATAATTACAAAAGAAATAAAAACATCTCGAACAGACAATTACAATCACCTCAATATAAGACGAGATTCGGTCACGGTCACAACAACCAGAGAAAAGTTTTAATTTTTTCCTCTTTTTTTTTTTTTTACTGAATTAAATAGTTTTTAAAAATATCTCACAATTTACTTATACTCATCTTTTTTCATTTATTGCGAAAAATAGGCAACTGGACTAATTGTGATGATACGTTGTGTGTGTGTGTGTGTGTGTGTGTGTGTGTGTGTCTGTTCGTCTGTCTGTGTGTGTGTGTGTGTGTGTGTGTGCGTGTGTGTGTGTGTGTGTGTGCGCGCGCGCGCGCGTGCGATTGAGACAGAAATATCGATAAGTGGAGTGAAAAAGTGGAACGTCTCGGAGCGTTGGCATTGGGAGCACTGCAGTGTGCCGGGCGCGGCGCTCCCCAGCAGTTCAAACATTCCAGCAGGCCTCTGCTACGAAGGTCCCCATGAACTGGAAAGGAGGGTGGGTCCTCTCTCGCTCTCTCTCTCTCTCTCTCTCTCTCTTGGAATGACGTGTGTGTGTGTGTGTGTATGTGTGTGTGTGTGGGGGGGGGGGGATTCTGTCCCTCGTCCTCTTGTCTCTGCGTTGCCAGATTTCAGTTTTCTATGTACAAAGATTTCAAATCCCTGAAGGACATCTACAAAGACAAGTGCAAACTCCATTTGACCATCGCCTTCTTCTGGAGAGGCTCCGGGATCGAGGGAATCCTCTGTAGGAAAATCAGGAGAAAGGGGGGGGTGGGGGGGGGTTGTATCGTATCTGGGACGTGGGAGACGGGGTCCCGGCACAAGTCAGAGGAAGAGTTATTTTGTAGTTTTGTCAGAAAGGGGAGTAAGGAAAGAAGTCAGGAATTCTGGGAAAGGACCAGGAGGACCCAGGAATGTGAAAAGTGAGGGGGGGGGAAAGGGGGGTAAACTGCTGAGTCGTGACCTTCCTCCAACGGGCACCGTTTTGTAAAGGAAGTCTCGTCTTTTCCAACGAAATTCGATTCAAACCCGCAGGGAAATTCGATTCAAACCCGCAGGGGGGGGCAAAGGTAACCAGTGAAATGCAAAACCGAAATACACATCCATCTTCCCAAACCAATATCGTTCGTGCCAAACGACCGGTCTCTCCGTGCGAGTTTATGAATGTTTTTGTTCCTTTTTCAAACCGGGAGCTCTCCGCCTCCGCTTCAGCGTCTGCATCCACTGGGTTTTGTCCCCTGCCGTCCTTCGCCCCCCTTGTCGTTCTCTTCGCGTGGCCGCCTCACCGCCCCCCCCAGGAGGTCATGCAGCTCACTTCGAAGGGGGGGGAGGGGGAGAGCATTGGTGAGGGAGGGGTGTCAACCGTTAAGGGGGTGGGCGGAGGGCGGAAGGCGGGGAGCTTGGGGATGGGACCGGGGGCCAGGCGAGAAGGGGAGGGAACCGGAACCCGAAAGCACCCCGGACTGCGCAAACTGTGGCTCGCACACTTTCCCGCGCAACGAAAGGCTGATATATTTGGCCGTACGGGGAGCGGCGGGGAGATTCAAACACGCGAACAGACGGAGGAGACGCGCTTCGGAGGACGACCCGTTTCAGCCTCTCTCCGTCGTCCGAATTCGCCCCAAATCCTCCGCTGTTTCGGCAGATCCCGTCAAAGCCCTGGCCGCCGCGTGGTTTGGGAGACGGCACCGTAACGCTGTGCGGGAGGGTCGGCGCCTGAACCTTATCGCGTTTTCGACATTCCTTTTTCGGGGGGAGACGGAGAGGCTGCCGTTGCGGGTGGGGCGGGAGCCTGCGAAGAACGGAATCCCAGACGACCTTTCTCGAGTCATTTCCGACGCCGTCAAACCTTTTGTCTTCACTTCACTTTCTGCAGCTCTGTTGGCTGCGACCTGGATGCGAGGGTTTGGGTGCTTAGGTTGATTGTGTGGGGTGGAGTCAGGGTGGCGGTGGGAGGGTGCGTGTTTGCGTGTGTGGTGGGGTTGGGAGGGGGGTGGGTGGGTTCGGGGGGGTCCTGATTAACAGTATGCGGCTACGAGCTCAGCCAGGGGTGGTTCAGGCAGTCGCTGGCCGACGCCCTCTTCTCGGGCACCATCTCCAGCATGGGCAGCAGGAAGTGGGTGAAGTGGCCGGCGTCCTCGTGCGACCAGCCGTACTTCTCCACCAGCACGTCGAACAGGGACCAGGGCTTGAGCTTGGTGATGTGCCGCAGCTCGCCTGCAGGGGGCGATCAAGGTGCGGGGTGAGTCCAACAGCAGGTTCCGACAGGCGGGGAGAGTGAGAGAGTGAAGGGAGCGAAGAGGCAAGAAAACAAGAGGAATTGCCCGAGAGAGCGAGAGAGAGAGAGAGAGCGAGAGAGAGAGATGCAGAATGAAAGAGATCAAGTCAGAGGGTCCATTTCGCCATGGCAGCCATGGCAACCGAGGTTTCCTTCATCCGCACCGACTGGACGGGTAAACTGTGGGATAGAATCAATCCCCCTGTATACTGCAAATAGTGTGTTGGGGAATCAGCTTGAATTTTTAAAGAGAAATGTATGATTCCATCGCTCTTTTCCCCGTTGGTGTACCCCCCCTCCCCCATCCTCCCCCATAAACGGAACACCAATCTATGCGAATGAAGGAAATACAGCGAGCCAGACCGACGGGGCCCCCGGGCGGCTCGGCAGACAGCGGGAGCCGAGAGAGACGGAGCGATGGAGTCAGGCCTGATTAGCCGCACGGAGACGGGAAAAAAAGGAGAAAAAAGAAAAGAACATTGAGACATCAAGCACGCGCTCAGACCTCAGATTCAGTCAAACATCAAAGGAGGAATGTTTAAGTCTCACGTCCACGGTGTGAAGAATGCACGAGCCGAGACGGAGGGGGTGGGAGCGGCGGGAGAGAGGGAATGCGGGAGAGGGTGCGGGGAGGTGGGGGTTACGCGCCGTATCAAACAGGGGGGCGTACGCCGCACACTTACCAGGGGCGCGAGAACCTGGGGCCGGGCGACGCGAAACAGCCCCGACTCGGCGAAAAGTGGAGCCGCCCGCACGGGGCGCGGGAGAGAGACAAGCGCTATGGCTAGGGAGGCTGACCCTGCCGTAAAAGACTGCCGAAACTGCAGCCGCCCCCCAACCCCCCCCCTGTGTGGCTCCTGCAGTTTCTGGCCAAAAATCGTAATCCTGTCCGCCCTCAGAGCGATAGATGAACAGGCAGTGGGCCGCTGGTCACAACTCCACAACTCTAAAACTGCACAAAGGGCCGTAGCGTAACAGTGTTGTAAAATCGGAGCGACGTACCTTCAAACTCCTGGTCCCACTGACACTGAGGCTAAAACACATCCTTGTCATATTTGAGGTGACTTCATTCAATCTTTTAAAGGCAGAAGCGCCATTGCTTTGAACATGGAATTTAAAAATACAAGGTGAGGCTAAATCTAAAAATGTGAGCTGTCGGGAATGTCAGGGAAAAAAAGGGGTCGGGGTAGTGTGTGTGTGTGTGTGTGTGTGTGTGTCTGTGCTGGCAAAGGCAAAAACTCCATTTGACCCCAGTTTGGTCCTTGAAAAACACCTTCCTGTGCCAAAGATTCACACAGCAGGTTGGGCCGCTGTTACCAGATGTGTATTTCATTGATGCTGCGTGATTTGATATACAAATTGCAAGTCTGACCCTTCACAGGTCACTCGGCCCACAACCGGGCCGCTCCGTCCTGGTACCTGCTGGTGCGTTTACCTTTCTTGGAGAAAAACTCTCGGCTGTACTTCCCGGCAGCGAACACTTTGCGCGGGACCTTCCCAAGGAGTTCCGTGATCAGAGCGATGTGGTCTGCCCCCCACCGCACGCACGCACACACGCGCGCGCCACACACACACACACACACACACACACACACACACACACACACACACACACACACACACACACACACACAATCACAAGAGAACAGGCACGGGACAGCATTACAGCATGCACACACACAGCTGTGCACACAGCGGCCGAGTGGGCGCGGCGGGGAACGCTGCCGCCCGAAGCCGCCGCCAGGACACACCGACAGACGCCTGGGAAAAACCACCCCACCCTAGAGCGTATGCGCCGTGCCCGTTGGTCGGAGTTGATCCCTGTTTTATACTCACCTCTCATGCGCTGTCCCATTTGGGCAGGTTTCAGCCTTTTATCCAAACGGGACATGCAGCTCCGTCCCTCCATCAGGACTTTGGCGCGGGTGACGGGGGACAAATCCACAATCCGTGTTGGGAGTAAACATTCCAGCCGAAGCGAACGCGGCGCCACAGCGGTCTGACTTTGAAAATTGGCATTCGGTTTTCACGGCTAAATTCGCTGTTTGCTGCCGCTCTTTGTCGTTGCCAGCGTTGTTCCCGCTATTTCCCCCAAACAAGCAACCTGCCAAGTTGTGGGCTGCTGGCGGTGACTGCTTTTCCAGTTTACGTCCCCCCCCCCCCACCCACCCAATCCTGTTTAAATCTGCAAGGTCAAACCGCCCGCGCCGTCGTGTTCGCTTTGCCTGAAATGCGGGGTGAGTTTTTGCACTGAACGTGGATTTGTCCTCCATTACTTGCATCGTGCTGCTGGTGGAGGGATGGAGGCACCAGGTTGGAGAAAAGGCGGAGACCCCCCCCCCCTGCATACTGCATGAGGGGTGAATGTAAAACAGGGACACACTTTAAAAAATTACTAACTACTCCCTTACTCCAGACCAGGGTTTTGTGCCGAAAGGCATCTCCTTTCGTTGTGCCGAAAGGAGATGTGTCTGTCTGCCTGTCGCTCTCGACGGCCTGCCTGTCAGTATGTCTGTCCCCTTCGGGCAGTCTGCGTAACCCCGCCCCACCGGCTCCCTGGACAGCGCTACCTCTTCTGTTGAAGAACTCCCGGGAATATTTTCCGGAGAGCGCAAAGTGCCTCGGAATACAGCCCAGCAGCTCTATGATGTGGGCTATGTGGTCTACAGAAGAGAGAGGGATGGAGGGGAGGTGGCGGGAGGACAAGGGGAATCCGAAAAAAGGGAGGGGAAAGGGGGGGCGAAAAAGAGAAGGAAGAACAGGACAGACAGGGCAGACAGTAAAGGAGTGAGGGGAGAGCGAGATGCCAGGGGAAAGGTAAAGGTGTTAGAAAACAACGGGGACAGAGAGGGAAGACAGCGGTGCGAGAGGGTTATAAAAGACAATGGAAGGAAGGGAAATGGAGGAGTGACAGAGAGAGAGAGAGAGAGACAGTCACAAACAGTCACAAAGTGCCAGAGACAAGAGTCAGTGTTAGTGTGGCGAGCCCCGCAGCACGGGGGTGAAATGGGGAAACGTTCATCTGTAGAAACAAGGGGCGGGCATCGAGGAGCAGAATTCAAAAAAAGACTCGAAGTCTGGTTTTTAATTTCGCTTCAAGGGGAAAATAGATTCACCTTCATTGGATTGCCATGGATGAAACACCAAAATCTGATCGGAAGATCAAGGGTTATAAATTCAGTGGCTGGTTATAAGATATATTTCTTGATTTTATGGATAAATGTTACAATAACTGCAAATCAAAGGGGGCGTGGTCTCTGCAAAGTTATTAGGGTCTTTAAGTATTTACTAAATTCAAGACAATCATACTTGTCTTATTCAATAAAGTGTTAGAAACAGGGAAGTTGATCAACTAGATGATTCTTTGAACTGTTATTACAACACTTTCATTTAGGTCGCATAGCAAGCGAATAAATTAGGAACTGGAGTACATCGAACCAGTACTTTTCTTTCCCAGAGAACTTGTTGAAATGGAGACCTTGTGAATTAAAATGACTTATTCCTGACTATTCGATGACTTTCAGCGCCCGATATTTGAAAAACCTAATTTCAGGCATTTTCAAGACATGACATGCAGAGACCTCGGAAGGAACGGAAAGAATTGCGCGAACATTCGCCGTTCCCACTTGCCCTCATCTCTGTGTGCATCTGCTTTAAATCTTTGGGAGGTTAGTTAACAAGCCAGGTATAGAGGCAGCATGGAGATGAGTGAAGACGTACATCCAGAATTTAAGGTTTTACAGGGGGACAGAGGGTAGAGATGGGTAAGGGGGAGCTAAACCTTCCCTAGCGCATTATGGGGGCATTTCTGACTAAGTTACACCAAGAAATCGAGCTTAGTGTGCTGTGACAAATGAGAGTGTCCCTATGCAATTAAATAATTCAAATAAGTTATTTCAGGTGGCACAATCCATTAATCATTTAAGATGCATTCAATAATTTACAACATTTAATTTGCTAATGCAATGCTTTGTATATCACACACACACACACACACACACACACACACACACACACACACACACACACACACACACACACACACACACACACACACAGAATACTGATTAAGCCTTTACCCTTGGAATTAAAGGGATATTCCACCACAGTGCTGAGATCAAAATGAGCTCAAAACCAAACTGCACAACTAATGCTGGGTGGCTGCCGGCTCGCCTTAAACCACAAAGGGAGACTTAAAAAACGCAGTTATGCCTCAGTTCATTAAATGAGCGGCCTTGATGCTGCTCTGTGGTGGAATCTCCCTTCAAGGGCAGTTTATGTGGCGCACGAGTTAAAGATGAAAAACAAAAGAAAGAATAAAGATGTACTCACCCTCATCTCGGGAGTAGTCCTCTCCAGAATGGGGCTCAAAAAGGTAATCTCCAGTCGCCAGCTCAAAGGCCTACAAAAGGGGAGCTTGAGTAACTATATATACAGTGTAGGGTATATACACATGTATATACGTCACACATATACATAGAAGTATATTTCATATAAGTACATTTTCAACTAAGTTAAGAGCAAAATGTAAAACATTTTCTGATTTTATTACATAATTTGTTAATCGCGACATCATTCGGAGCTACATGGCCATCTTTCCAACTTTCACTGGTAAATTGAGAGTGTTTTTTTTCGAAAATGTTGCTCACAGTGCAAGTAATAAACACTTTATGAACACCTGACCGCCTTCCCTCCTCCAGTACACAATCTATCGCAGTATTAAACTCTGTATTCCTCTACCTGTGTGTGTGTGTGTGTGTGTGTGTGTGTGCGTGCGTGCGTGTGTGCACGCGCGTGTGTGTGTGTGTGTGTGTGTCTGGCTCCCACCATGCAGGCGGTGCTCCAGATGTCAGCGGGGGTGCTGTATCCAGCTCCTATTAACACCTCGATGGAGCGGTACTGCCTCGTCTGGATGTCCTCTGTGAAGTGCTTGTGCTGGGGAGAGGGGGAGGAGGAGGAGGAGAAGAGAGGAAGGGAAAAGGGGAGGAGGCGAGGAGTGGAGGGAGGA
The DNA here is from genome assembly GCF_960531495.2 of Zeus faber. Taxonomy (NCBI): domain Eukaryota; kingdom Metazoa; phylum Chordata; class Actinopteri; order Zeiformes; family Zeidae; genus Zeus; species Zeus faber. Next base: position 23,645,105 of record NC_137201.1, on the reverse strand, counting down.
AGAGGAGAACACACACAGCGGAGAGGAAGAAAGGAGGAGAGGGAGAGGGAGAGGGGAGGAAGAAAAAGAGATGAAGATAACGATAGAGCAGAGCAGCAGAGAGAAGGATGATAGAACTCTGAGTGAACGCGAGCAGAGGTTCAGCGCATGCACGCTCGCACACACACACACACACACACACACACACACACACACACACACACACACACACACACACACACACACACACACACACACACACACACACACACACACACACACACACACACACACTCCTGGATGTCTTACCACCCAGCAGGCGTTGCCCAGGTCAGCGATCTTGACCCGGATGGTGTCGGCGTTATGGGGGTCCAGTGGGTTGACCAGGAGGTCTGCCGCTCTGGCTCTGACTGGAGGGAGAGAGAGAACCAACGTCACGCGGGTCTGATGATTTTTTCCATATTGTCACGATTACTGAGTAAAAAAAAAAATCAAGATAAAAAATGAGTATCTTTTTAGGTGATATCAGTATATCTGACTAAAACTAATATTTTGGGCCTCTCATAACAATACGATTCCACTATTAGTTTGTCTCCCAGCACCTTCACTTGACACAAGCTTTTTCAGCTTCTCTCTGCCACTGGCCCCAAATCTCACAAACCAAGTCTTGGAACATCTATAATAAACAAATAGAATAGTGGTGGAAATTGTTACACAGGGATTAACCACAATATTTAATTGTGGTGTTTCAAACTGCCGGAGCTTTGAAGACACTCAAGGAATGGCAGGCTAAAGCGATCGTACACTTTGAAGTAATTTCAGTGTATTAACCATTACGTTGTTAAAATCATCATTGTTATTTGCAGCTTGCATTGGTAACACATACAGTAAGAGGCAGAATGACTAAAATCATGTTGTATTAACGTAAGCAAAGTGTTTTACTGAGCTGAGAGACCCCACCCCAGTGACCTAAATAGAGGCGAGGCCGAGGCTAAGTCATGAGTTGGGTTAGTGTTAGTAATGTTAGTCTTATAAGGCGGCTATGTGTAAAATAAAAAGCAGAACACTGACTGTCGCTCATGTAGGGATGATCCAAAGCATCTCCTAAGAACCAAATACAGTCTGATTACATCATTGTTAAAGCATCGCTTAAAGCCCCTACCAGGACCTTTTTGAGGAAAAGGTTCCCACGAGTTCCATTGTTCCGAAAAGTCGACTTGGCCTCTCCGGTGAGGCATGTCTTTGTTTTGAAGAGGAAAGTCAAGATACCGAGCAGTGGTTTGGAAAAAAACAGCTATTTGGAAAATTAGATTTTGCATATCGTACTAAACCTCATTTACATACACGCAATTAGATATTAGATACACACACACAATTTGTGTATATGTATCTACCTGTATCTTGTATGACCCTTATGCATTATCGTTGACGATGTCTTAACACACTGCTGAGCATTTTGAAGATTTGGAATTTGGACAAGGAAATCGACCGTCTTCATCCAAACTGCTCATGGTGGTTATACACGTCAGGGAATCGATGCCAAATTAATACATTCGTTTTACTTTATTTTGATCGTGGAACCTTCCTTGTAGGGGCTTTAAAACCAAAAAAGGGCAGATTAATACAAGTGAGCACAGGTGATAAACAACGGGTCATCTAACGAACATTTTACTTCATTCGAGTATTTGCGTACACCAAGAATGTTAACTTGTACAATGATATTGTATTATTGTTACTGTTATAAGACATCTTCTGTCAAACATGTGGTTAAAAATATTTTGGATATAATAGCTGCGTTGGCGGGTTTAACCCGGCCCTCACCTTTCGGAGTGTCTCCGGTGCTCGAGGACGACACGGTGCGGCTGCGGTCGGCCACGGGGCTGTTGGGCGAGGGCCCCGCCCCTATGTCCGCGGTTCCCAGCGCGATGGGGTTTCCCGGCTCGGGGTCCAGGGGCAGTTCGGGGAAGCGGGGCACCGTGCCGCGGTGGCGCTCGCCGGATCCGTTGGTGAGGCCCGCGTCGGCCACCTCGCCGTTGTACATCTCGTAGCCGGAGCTGAGCGAGTTGTCCCTGTCGGTGTAGCTGAGCTCCGACTCCACCAGGGGGCAGAGCAGCGTGACGGGGTTGGGCGAGGGCGGCGGCGGCGGGCGGGCCACCGACAGGACGTGGCCGTTGGTTTTGGACGCGTTGTTGTTGTTGTTGTGGTGCTTGACGGGGGAGGAGGTCGTCAGGAGGTCGGCGGTCGTGTCGTCGTCGTCGTCATCGTCGTCGTCGTCCTCCTCCTCCTCCTCCTCCTCCTCCTCCTCCTCGTCCTCGTCTTCGTCCTCCTCTTGCCGCTTGGACTCCTCCGCCTCCTCCTCTAGTTTGTTCTCCGTCTTCGGCTCCTCGGTCTCCGTTTCCTCTCCCTCAGTCTCTCTCACCTCCTGTTCCTCCTCCTCCTCCTCCTCTTCTTTGTCGCCTTTCTCCCTCTCGTTCTCATCCCGTTCCCCCTTCACCCCCTCCTCCGCCTGCTCCTCCGCCTCGCCCTCGCCCTCCTCCGCTGCTCTTGCGTCCCCGTTGCCTTCCTCTGAGGCGGGGGGGAAGGGCGCGGCTTTTTCAGCGGTCGGCGTGGGGTCGTCATCTTCCTCCTCCTCCTCCTCCTCCTCCTCCTCTTCCTCCTCCTCCTCCCCCTCCTCCTCCTCCTCCTCCTCATTTCCCGGGTCGCCTCCTGAGCCTTGGTGGACCTTGTTCTGCTCCTGCGGCGGAGCTGCACCTGCAGAAGGGTGGAGACGACAGAATCAAGACCAGCGCGCATCATCATCCACACCTCCATCATCCATTTGTTTTCTCTCCAGCAAATAGTATGAACTGTTTTATTGATGCACCATCTAAAAGTACCACGATCAAACTGCTCAAACAAACACTTTACTGCCTTGCAGGAAGAAATACATCAGCAACAACATGACTTGCACCAATTAGACATTGGACACACCTCTGAACTCCACCCCAGCATTTCTCCTGGTATCAGCCAAACACGGATCCCAGGTATCAGATCGGTGCAATCTCTAATGTTGGGAGTCCAGTGATGTCGCCTCTAAGTGTGACTCATGCTCTTGCCTCCTTCTCTACAGCACGACGGATGAGGAACGTACCAGCAAGCTGACAGCTAGAAAACTATCCCACCACCGTAGGGCTTACTAATAATGTTGCCCTCTTCCTCAGGATCCCTGCTGCTAGTTCTCTGCAGAGATTACGTTGGCCAGCCACAAAGGGACATTTGCACAGTTGTCCCAAGGGAGAGAAAATGAGAATGAGAGTGGCAGAGGATGAAACATATGAGAGACAGAGAGAGAGAGAGAGAGAGAGAGAGAGAGAGAGAGAGAGAGAGAGAGAGAGAGAGAGAGGGGTTGATTGTTTTGTGAATCAGCCCGTCCCCCCCTACGCAGTGGAACTTGTGTGGGTGGAGGTGTTGGAAGCAAACCACTACCTCCCATTCATTCACAGACTGTCTGCCAGCTCTCTATATGGACACACACACACACGCACACGCGCGCACACACACACACACACACACACACACACACACACACTCACTCACACATGCACACGCATACACAGGCACACACTCACTCATGCACACACATACACATACACACGCACATACACACACACGCACGCACGCACGCACGCACGCACGCACGCACGCACGCACGCACGCACGCACGCACGCACACACACACACACACACACACACACACAGGCTGTCAAAAGCAAAGCGCAGCCCTCGAAAATGCCTTTCTAGTTGTTGGCAGCCTGCTTACAGTCAACAGTTCAGCGTAACCTCAATAAGTTTCCCGCTATGATTCCTTCACGCCGAAACTGAATGGAATGAAACAGACCAGGCAGCAGCAGCAGCAGCAGCAGCAGCAGCAGCACTTGGGAACAGGCTTATAATCCCTTAACCAAAATGGCTTCCTGTCATGTGACTGATACACATAACTGGTAAAGAATCCATAAATGAAGAGGGTTTTGACTGAATCAGGCAATTTTCACTGACCTTAAAGGACCCCACCGGTGTCATATTTTGTTTCCGCTCACACGTTCTACACTACAGCTGACCTTTTTTTTTTTTTAATTGTTTATTGATCATCTATTTTCAGGTTTTGGAAAATCTGAACGATAGGGAGAGAAACCTGCCTAAGAATGATCTCCGGCTCCCCCTGATAACTGTGGTAACACTGTGGTTGTTTGTCCAAAGTGACTCCATTTTACCATATTTTGCATTTGTCAAAGCAATGGCGCTTCTGCCTTTTCAAGGGGAATTAACAAATCCAAAATATGGCAAAATGAAGTAAATTACATTTAAATCAAGTATTGTTTCTGCCAAATTGGGATTTTTGACAAATTCAGCCTAATGTGTGAGCTACACAGTGACCAATTGACAGATTTCCACGTCCTGGGCGTTTCCACGCTGGTAATGTGTTATGAGTCCTGGCTGCGGCGTGGGTCATGGCCTCTTCTTTCTCCTACTCACATGTGTGATTGGTCAGCCTCGTGGGCCTCTCCCTCTCTCCACCTCCCTCCTCCTCCTCTTCCTCGTCCTCCTCCTCGTCCTCGTCCTCCTCGTCGCTCTCCCCCAGCGCCATGACGGGCCCCGGCCCCGGCGTCGAGGCCTGGGTGGCGTTTGAACCCCGCCCCTGTCTCTTGGCCGGCCCTTTCCGACTGCCCTTCGCGGGTTCCCCTTCCTCCGCGTCGTCTCCCTCTTCGTCGTCGTCGTCCTCCTCCTCCTCCTCCTCCCCCTCCGGCGCCCTCTCCTCCTGCCGCTCCGCCTCCCTCTCCAGCGCCTCGATCTCCAGCATCCGGCGCTCCAGCAGCTCGGCCTGGCGCTTCTGCTTCTTCTTCAGCTTCTTCTTCTTGTTCTTGGAGATCTTCCCCACCTGGAGCCGGAGGGAGAAATAGCAGGAGAGGGGGAGGAGAGAGGGGAGAAAGAATGAATGAGAAGGAGAGAAAAGGGCAGGGGAGAAAGAATTAAAGAGAAGGGAGATAAAAACAGTAAGTTGGGGATCAAGCAGTTTGTTTTTGTTTTTTTTGGCCGTGATATATATTGTGCTATACAGTGATAATGTTTTGGTGACAATACACTCTGGCAGACTAGGTATTCTTATTACAACAATAATAAATTACAAGTTAAGTTATTAATTAAATATGACTGAGATTTGGATTGTAACCGATGTCTAGGCGCGCTTTGTGTCTTGAAATTCTTAAATCAATGTTCCCGAGGCTAGAAAAAAGGGCTAGAAGTCCTACAATTAATCTATTTGGCTGATAAGGTGCAGGATTGCACTTGCTATCACAGATAATAGAATAAAATCTATTAAGAAGGTGCACAGGAAATGTTGCACATGTGTGCATGTGTTTGTTTGTGTCATCATTGTGTGTGTGTTTGCCTCTCTATATGTATAAAGTGTTTTGTGTTTGTGTGTGTGTGTGTGTGTGTGTGTGTGTGCGTGTGTTAGTGTGTGTATGATGTGTATTTTTGTGTGTGTGTGTTTTTATTTGTGCATGTGTATTTGCCTCTCTATATGAATACGATGTGTGTGTGTGTGTGTGTGTGTGTTTGTGTGTGTGTGTGTGTGTGCAAGTGGTTTGTGTCTATATGGTGTGTATTTTTGTCTTTGTGTCATTATTTGTGGATGTGTATTTGCCTCGATATGAATACGATGTGTGTGTGTGCGTGCATGCGTGCCTGCGTGCGTGTGTGTGTGTGTGTGTGTCCGTGCTCCTCGTTTCATACTCACATCTGCTGTACTCACCGGTTTGAGCTGGGGGGCTGTGCTGACTGACAAAGACACAGAGAGAGAAAGCGTCAATCAAAAGAAGCGACGACGTTCGCAACGTTCAGAAAGCCAAAACTGAGAAGCTCGCTCGTCCCGCTCGTCCCGCTCGTCCCGCTCGCCCGCTTCCCTGGAGGTTAATTCGTTAGATTGTGAAAGGCTCGCGTTTAACGCTCACGTTCAGATTCTATGGGGGGGATGCGGCTGAGGATGAACGGAAGCGGGGGGTGAGCTGGAAGCAGATTGAAGTTCTCTCCTACAGGCTGGCAGCCTTTGTCCCAGATCCATAAGAAATGACCCTCGCCGTATGTAACTCTCGCATCCACCTTCAAAGCCCCCACGTCTGAGACGGGAGCCGGGCGTCGGCCGTGCAGAGAGAGACCCGGGCGCCGCGTCCGTAAAGACCCTTTTCGGATGAATGATCCACGCCCCTCGGCCCACAGACGGCTACTTTAATCAGGGGGGTTGATTCTCACTCTGCGTGCGGAGAATACGTTTTACGTGGCTGTCATTATCCAAAATATGCAGCTCGTAAAACAAAACAAAGATACTACTACATCAGGAGTATCTATTTCCCCATCGCACACTGTGTACAATGTAATTCCCCGCTGGACACTGCTCATACATACTGTACATTCATACATTTACATACATACATTATGTGTATATCTTTGCTTTCTTGTGGTATTTTTTTGAGAGTTTCCGCCTTCTATCATTTCACTTCGCTGCACCTGAATGACCGCGGTGTGAGAAAATAAAGAATCTTGGATCTTGAATACTTAGCCAAAGCCCTGTTGACTACATGACATGGGAGTTGAACGTACATATTTTTTATAAAATATCTCTCAAACTAATACAGTCGACCCCCTTGTGACCGCGCATTCACATGCAGGGCCTTACAGCAGGTGATGAGATCGATCACATAAAGAGATAAAAAAAGAGAAAAATGGGATTTGATCCCAAACCGCCCCAAACCGGCTCCGGAGGTGGATATTGCAATCGAGTTCTCAATCCACATGCAACATCAACATAGGCAGAAACACGTCTCTCACACAGCTTTTCCTAATTTGACTTTGCTCCCGCACATGAACATTCCTCTGCACGGCTGCATAAAACAGCCAATGGTCGACTGCAACTTCTTCCTCTGCTTTTTTTTATTTTTTATTTTTGCATCTTATATTTTTACTGACATTTTTCATCATCTTACATTGTCCACATAAACATGAACGATACATACATCTCCTGTATTCCCCTGCTATGAAGAGTAGGAAGAAACGCATTCATATCCACGCAGCTCGACAAGCCCTCCCCGATTCCTTCGACACATAGACGCCGGAGGCGACGTGCGCGGCGATTTGAAGCGACCGGATCTCAAAGTGGACTGAACGTGGACACTGAAGATCCATCTCTGAACCAGGGGTAAAAGTACCAAAACGAAAATCACATCCAGGTACAAGATGGACAATAACACCAGGACCAGTCTGAGAAGAGGCTCATCCCAGTCACGACTCTTCTCATCCCTGACGCAACAGCGGTGGAATGAGCTTCCATCTGGGGTCAGGATGCCGAATCCAATTAAAGGCTCGTCTCTTCAGGCTGCACCTGGACCCCGCTGTGCCTACACTGAGCTCCCCACTACCTCAGGAGCAACAACAACACAACATTGTTGACTTAACTAATGTTTACTATGATGGTCAAATGAGCCGGCAATAGACCCGGGTTTTCCAGGCTCCACATCCGATCGGCTCTTACGTGAACAGGCCACCCGGGTCAACTCGCTTATTTTCGCACCTTTTACCTGCACAATGCGACGCGCGTCGAAATTCCGGACCCTTGGGCATAAATAGACAGGAATGTCTGTGTATCATTCCATCATTTCATTTCCCATTTAGAATCCAAATTCAGAAGTTATTCACTTTTTTCCGCACGGCGGACCGTGAAATGTTGGGAGTGTGGGGATCTCACCGTGGAGACCCCAGCAGAGAACCCCCACACTCCCCGCCGGTCCCCGCTCCCCCGCTGCCGAAGGACCGGGCACCCTATCCGTGCTGCCAGTGCTCCACGCTGCTTCCACTGTAGTGTTGGGTCGCCCAAGAACGATCCGCTTCTTTTGAACGGCTCAAAATACCTTTTTTTTTTTTTTTACACAGTTTTACAGTCTTAAGTCGTTTGTTCAAGTTGCTGTCTCCTCTGCTGTTTTGTTCCCAATCACACCGGAACCAGGACACGCGAACACGAACGTGACGCACCAAAAAGAACGGCATTTCTCCTGGCAGTGGGAAAGGTGTCAATCGCCTATTTTTAGCAGGTTCACTCAGGTTTTTTAAACCCAGGCCAACCCCGCTAACAATTTAAAGTGGAAAAAGACGACTTTTTCTCTCTCTCGATTCACGGCACGAAGAGGGAGAGGATAAGCGCTCCCAATCACCAGTCCCAAACCAGACAAAGTGGAACGCAGTCACGCAGCCGGCTCGCCACTTGGTTTGACGAAACGTAAAAATTGCGACCGTTTCCATTGACGTCTGCGGCAAACGCGCTCCTTTCTCCTCTCTCATTCCCGAAGCGGCGTTGATCACCTCTGAGGAACGCTCTGAGGAAAAACCCCGAAGCGCCACCCGGTCGTCATCGCAAACAATAATACCGCTTGGAAAACGCTAATCGGCAATCTCTCAATGTAAAAAGTGAGAAAAGCATTTGACTTTTTTTCTCGAGCAGCCCGGTGAACTTCCTCGCCACGGGTCAGAAACACAAGTTGGCAGGCGTCCCCGACTCGCGAGAAGAAAAGCCGTTGCGTCGTTCCATCTCTCTGTTGCCGTCGCGTCGCTACGGGTTACCTTGATGAATGCGAGGTTTCCGTCGGCTGACGCAAGGCCCCCCTTGGCAGCCCCTGTGAGAGGGTTCAGCGGCGGGACAGAGTTCACCGAGAGTTTGGATGGAAGGCGACGTTACTAATGGTGGAATTTGACTCCGGTGCATCAAAGCACACGCTCTATTCAACTATGCATCGCGCCGAGACGGAAGGAAGACACCGCTGGAGAGAGAAAAGGGCGTTTTTTGTTTTTTTTGCTTTTTTTTTCTTGCTGCCTTTTAGGCCCGAATTTGAATTTCTCCGCAATACACAATTATCCAAGAGACCTCTCGGGAATAAAATTAGATACAATAACATTTTTCAGATTTGTCTTGACACGCACATCCGTTGTTTTGCAGCTCACTGTGTTTTTTTTTTTTTCCCTTCTCTCCCTCTCTCTTTTTATCTTCTTTCTCGAGATATTTAATCATCATCGTCAACGGATTTGATCGTATTCCCTTCTCTTCTCCCCGCTGAAATGTTGACGTTAAACACAATAGAGAGATGGAAAGTAAATCAAACGTCCCTTTATCACACAGGAAAGGGTCAGGACAAGAGGAGAAGGCAGGAATGAAGGAAGGGAGGAAGGAAGGAGAAAAGGCAGACCGAAAGAAAGAAAGAAGGGGAGAAAGACAGGACGGAGGTGAGCCACGAGGGAAGAAAGGAGAGTGGGTCTGGAGGGAAGGAGCGTAAAGAAAGGAGGAATGAAAGAAAGACGTGCGGACGGAAGGAAGGAAGAATGGAGAAGGGACGGAGGAAAAAGGACAGACGGAAGGAAGAATGAGGGAACGAAGAAAGAAAAGAGGGGAGGAAGGAGAAAGGGAAGACGGGAAATAAGGAAAAGGGGAAGGAGGAAAGGAAAGAAGGAGGGAAGGAGTGATGGGAGAAAGGAAGCAGGGGATATACGGTACAAAGGGTTTCTGATTGGTGTTCTCACACATTGTAGTGTGTGTGTGTGTGTGTGTGTGTGTGTGTGTGTGTGTGTGTGTGTGTGTGTGCGTGCGTGCGTGCGCTCTACCTGCGGATCCGGAGGGGGGCGGGGCTCCGGCCTTCTGCCACTCGGTGGCCTCCACCGCCATGCGTCTGACGAAGGCGTCGTCCACGCACATCAGGATGTTCTCTGGCTTGATATCTGTGTGGATGATCTTACACTTACTGTGGAGGTAGTCCAGGCCCTGCAAGACCTACACACATGCACGTATATATACACACATGCACAGAAACACAGACACAAGGTGAAAAAACAAGAATAACACCTGTCAATACAGAAAGGCAGACGGTAAAATACACAAATATACATAATGATATATAATATACGTCTTATACACATATTTTCAGTTGAATGTATCGATTATTATTTTGATGCATCATAATGTAAATAAGAGTAAATAACGTTGCATATGTCAGGACAGGTTTAGTATTTTTCAACCCGGCCTTCTATGTTCAAATGTTCAAATGTTAGGTTCCCGTTATTTATAACGCAGCACATTCTTAGCGCAACCTCAAAAAAAAAAAATCGAATTTTCAGAAAACCCCCCCCCCCCCAAAAAAACGGGAAGCTCACATCATAATCACATCATAACCGCGTGTCTCCGTTTTGAATATCAGTAATATCGCCTCTCGTTTTAAAACGACGTTTTGCGTTCACCGCAGTGCATCCGGAGTGCGACGTCGGCTGTATCTGGTCGCCGGTAGGAAGCAATGTAACTTCCTGTTTTCAGTCTCTTAAGTTGGCGCCGATGCCGCCAAAAGAAGAGCTGATTCACGGGAGCGCAGAAGAGCCCATAAAATCCCAGACGGACCCAAAAACGCAGGGCTGGCGGCGCATTAGTTACAACATACAAACGTTTCATTGCGGTCGAAACGTTCGCCCGGTCGGACTGCATTCAAACAAAAGCCTCGCCGCGTGAGATTTTGCACTTCGAAACCGAAACGGGGCGGGAAAATGGCCAACCCGTCCCATGAGCGATATTTTTTTTTGCGCGCGTTCACGGTTCGGTCGAGGGATTCCGGATGAAATGCTCCGCTGCGGAGCCGCTTCTGACGCCCGTCCCCTTTCACCCCGCTCTCCGTCTCGCCCTCAGATTGATCTGGGTGGAATTAGCTATTCCCTTTGTTCCCCCGTCA
>NC_137201.1:23619339-23631839 GCF_960531495.2 Zeus faber | reverse complement strand
CTCCTGAGAGACAGCGAGAGAGAGAGAGAGAGAGAGAGAGAGCGAGAGAGAGAGAGAGCGCGATAGATAGGGAGGATCAAGGTCACAGACGTCCTGTTAGCTTTTACGAGGCAATGACATAAGGAAGGTCAGTCCATTAGTGATTAAGAATCGCAGAGACGCGGGTCGGTGCATGAGAAGGGATGGAGGAATGGAGATGGACATAAAAAAACAAGACAGGTTAAGTGTTTATCGGGACGGCGAGAACGACAGGAAGAAATCGCATGGCGGTGGGGGGGCGGCGTCCAAGGTCAGACGGGGGATCGGGGCCGCCGGACTTCCGCTGCGGGCACGCCGCGGGCGAAGTGGGGGGAAATCCCCGCCCGCCGATCTCAGATCTACAGCACGTCAGACGTGCGGAGCGCTGATCTGATGTCGGTGTCGCTCCGCTCATGATGCTGGACACGATTACAAATCAATACCGTTTACTAGCGAATTAGTAAAGCCTAAAATCAAACACGCCACAACATGAGAGATCACATTCCTCTCTGTCCCATCGATTCTCAACTCTCCTACATTTACGCCGCAGGTCACGCCAGATCAAGATTTGTTTTTGTCGGATTTCATTCTACTGTCTATACACGACAGTATGAATACTACACTACAGTATAAACGTATGTAACTCGTAGCAGTCGCCCGCCTGCATGCATGTGCTCACAGTCACATTATGCGAGGTCGACATAGCTACGCAGTCGAAGGACAGGTGTTAAACACCGAGCCCAGGGAGCCTGAAAATCCTAACATGTGAGTGCGGGATGTCACAATTTCACCGAATCGTCGCAGACACCCCCAATGCGGCGCCATCGGGCGGTTGTGTAGTAATTGCGGGGGCGCTAATCTACGCTGATATCCAGTCGTACATTTTTGGGGCTTTCTTGTCGATGAGAATTCCGTGGGAACGCAAAATGCTGAAGGCAGCAACAAGCACACGGCGCTGTGTGGCCGTGCAGGGCGCGAGGGAGCGAGGGAGCTCATATTCTTGGTCAATCTTCCCGGCAACAAACAAACAACCTTGAACCGCTGGAACCAACTGCATGTCACGCCGCTGCTGCAAAGACCATTAAGGTGGAGGGAGAGGTCGTGAAGGAGGGACGGAAACTAGATACGATGGGGGCTCAAGTGTGTTGGCAGGACATAAAGTGTATGAAGATGATTATGAAGACAGAGAGAAAAAGAAAGAAGAGACAGAGGGGAAAAGAGACAGCAAGAAAGACAGGGAGAGAAAAAGGGTGGAAGATGATGTGAGACAGACAGACAGACAGACAGACAGACAGACAGACAGATAGATAGATAGATAGATAGATAGATAGATAGATAGATAGATAGATAGATAGATAGATAGATAGATAGATAGATAGATAGATAGATAGATAGATAGATAGATGGATGATGGATAGATGGATAGATGTGTGCATGTGTCCTCCTGACCTTTGCAGTAGTCTGCAGGGTCCTCCTGCTCCTCATCGTCGGAGCCCAGGATCTCCTCCTCCGGCTCCGGGGGCCCGACCGGCTCAGGGGGGGGCGGAGGGGGCGGCGGGGGAGGAGGGGCGCACACCGGGGCTTTCTGCTGGGTCTCAGGCCTGGGGGGGGGGGGGGGATGGGGTGGGGTCGTTCAGTTGCATTCAAATAATTTGAGGTAACCCCACAAGCTGCCGTGTTCCAAATTCCGCTCGATCCAAACGATTGGCTCTCCATGCGATCGCCCCCCCTAAACCTACTTCCTGCTCGCTGGAGAACCCGCCCTCCCCCCTCCCTCGCTTCTCGGCTTTTCTTGCCGCCTTGTGATCTGTGCGCTGTGGTGGTGAACGTTGTTTGTTCGCGTCACGTCGAGGTGTTGTCAGCCGTTCGCGCCGGTCTATATATAGCGCGTCCGTTTGAAACGCATTAGAAAAACAGCTGACGCCGTCGTGGATCCGCTCCGGCGAACGGCGCTAATGTTTTTTTACACGCGTCTCGCAGAATGTCGAATATTTCCATTTCCAGCCATGAACGGCGGCGCGGGTCACGGTGGAACGGGCCCACGGAGATGCGGTAAAAATAGAAACGTTTTCTTTTTTGTTCGTTTTTCCTCTCCCTTTTTAACGTGCCAAAAGCACAACTCGGATCGGCCTTTGGGAGCGTAATGGGAGAGGGGAAGTGAGTGCGTTTTCACGTTGTCAGCATCGGCGTGAATCAGAAACGCGGCTACCCCGCGCGGTCGCCAAACGGCGGGAACACAAAAAATAAAAATAGTTTTTGCATCCACAAGAGGACGCGTTCTGATCAAAGAACACCAGGCAGCACCGCCACATTAAAGGGTTCTCTATTCAGGATTATAAAGAGAGAAGCAGAACACGGAAACAATGGAAGATAAGAGAGAGAGAGAGAGAGAGAGAGAGAGAATCACAAAAAAAAACACAAAATAGGGGACGTTCAAATCAGGCGCCGTCGCAGAAACAAACATCGCCACCAGATGTGGGAGAGATTTGGGGAGCTGGCTTCCCTGCCCCGTCCTCTGAATGTGACTGGTCCTGTTTTGGTTTTTTTTAAATCACTCTGCGCTCACGGTGGCTTGAAACGGAACGAAACCCACGGGAGGGAGCGACGCAAAAACAGCCTCCAAGGCGCTTCACGCTCCCGGCCCGACGACATTCCGGTTGCGCGGGCGACTATTTGTGTCCGCCATTCCGGTCCCCGAGGCCCCGGGTCGAGAACGCCGATCTGCACCGAGTCTCCGCCAAAAGCCGCAAGAACAGATTCCTTGGCGCACGGTCGTCGTTCGCAATGTTCTAAAATCCTCACGCAGCATTCCATGGAGGTGGCAACTCCTGTCAGAAGCTCTACGGAAGGAATCCTGTGTTCAATCAGCGAATGTGGGATGAATGTGGAGGAGGCCGCAGCCTACACCTCCTTTCATGGGGAAGCAAGGCCGCAAATCTCCGGCACGGAGATAAAGGCGCCTTCATCCCGAATGGACGACAACAACGCACCGGAAGCCTCTTTCGCCTCCACGCAGAGTCGGAAATCTGCCGGCAAAGGCAGAGCACGACAAGCCGGAGTTATTGGAACTGGGCTTGAAACCAAGTCAATAAGTTACCGCGGCGGGCCGAGGGGGGAGGGGCGTGGTTAAGCCGCGGCCCCCTTCCCGCGGCCGCACGGCCGTCCTCGAAGTCGGCCGAATTGGCGCACCAGCGGTGCCGATCGGTCCGGGTTCCCACAGTTACCTATAATAAATAATGACTTTGTTAACATTAACTTTGGGTGTATTATATTCACTATTCACTCAATAAATCAATAAATCCCCTTTCATGTGAGTGAACTGTGTGTCATTTATGATTTGTGCGCAAACACAACATTAATTATGTTTTGAACTCTCCTTTATTGAAAATAACAAATGTCCAGCTGAGCCAACTACTGTCGTTCCGGAGAAGATCGAGCTCTCCCATTTTCTCTGACATATTTACATATTTTGTAACGACACATGCACATGCACTCCGAGGGCGTGGTCATGGACAGTCAGATCCGTTTACAGATTCAGTGTAAAGACGGCTAAAGGCCCGCAGCTTAACGTCCAACATGGTGAGATGAGGTGAGACTAAAAAAAACTCAAATTGCTGATTGTTTGGAAGGAGCTGGCCCAGTCTCTGCTGCAGTGAACGCTTTGAGGTTCAAATGGAAGAAACCAGGAACCAGTAAGTGACCCTCCCCTACATCCAATAATACGCAGGAGGAACCCAATCCAGTCAAACAACTGCACACATTGTCCCTCCGCTGAAGGAGAGAACCTCAGTCCGTGGCCCAAACGGCTGGAGGTGGCCACCGAGCTGCGTCCAGTGTAGAAGCTACACCTCCTGAGGGTGGCCGCCGGGTGCACGTTGAAAAACTGAAAGCATTAACCAGCCCAACGCTTCTTCATCTCAGTCGTTCCCTTTTTTGTTTCTCCGGTATCAGAAATACAAATGTAGAAAAATACAAATTTTCGACAACATTACGAAACGGTGAAATGAAACAACCCTAAAATAAACAAACACACAAAGGCAACGCTTGTGAGCCGTGATAAATGGCGGTCACAGGCGCAGACACATGATGGAGCCTCTCGCCGCGTTGCCATGGCAACTGCGGAGCAGGGGAATGTCATCCGGGAGACAGAGTGTTAATGTGTCAGTGAGGACAATGCATGTAAACAAACACACACACACTGACCCATGCATGCATGAGCAGACATAAATGCACATGCACACGCCCTGACAATCATATCTCTTCCAACAGAGCAACAACAAATCATTTAATATCGGATTTCATAGCTATTTTATAAGAGACACAGAATAATATTCTGTTGCGCATACGCATACACGCACGCACACACGCACACACACACGCACACACACACACACACACACACACACACACGCACACACGCGTAACACAACATTTCTCCTTGGTGTCCATGTCAAGACTACACAAGCCCGACACCAACGATTAAACTCCTTATATTTTCTATTTAATTCGAGTGTGTTGTGTGTTGTTGAGTCAAACAGTCGTTTCTTCAGTGAGATTCAAGGCTTTCAGAGCACAGTGACGCCGTGCACCCACACATAAACAGGGGGAGCGACGCTGGGCTGTGTCCTTGCAGCAGAGCGCTGCTTCTTTACCACGACAGTCACGTACTGCGTCGTACATCAGCTCCATCAGCCCAGAGCTGTTCTACGGCTCGGCCCGCCGGCGGCCATATGCAGACTGAGACCCTAAGCACTAACACTATGGGGAGGAGACACAAGGACAGAAGGATGGGGGGCAGGGAGGAAAGAGAGAGAAATTATTGAAAGGAGGGAAAGAGCGACGACGAGCAAAAGGAACACAGAGAAATGACGAGGCGGGTGCAGTCACCAAACGCAGAGGAACAGGAAGACGTAGTCAAACAGAAAGAAAGAAAGAAAGAAAGAAAGAAAGAAAGATACATAAGAAGGAGAGGGCAGAAAGAAAGAATGCTGCTAGAACATATATGGAAAGAGAGAGCAGCAGACAAGCAGAAAAAGAGAGAGAGAGAGACAAAGAAAACACATGAACATGAGTGACTGACAGGCGAAACATCGAGCACAGTCTGAACATTGGAAGATTCGAGTTCACGTTGAGGATCTGTGCACCTGACCAACACACACACACACACACACACACACACACACACACACACACACACACACACACACACACACACACACACACACACACACACACACACACACACACACACACACACACACATGCACGTACAATGGCAAATATAGACACAAACAGCCATGTGCAATCTGTGTGTGTGTGTGTGTGTGTGTGTGTGTGTGTGTGTGTGTGTGTGTGTGTGTGTGTGTGTGTGTGTGTGTGTGTGTGTGTGTCTGTGTGTGGTGCAGGCAGTGCTCAGAAACCTGTCCTTCCACCATGGCTGCTGTAAACACAGAGAGAAGAGGGAGCTGAGAGAGCAATGTCACCCTGTCACACAAGTGCACGTTGGAACGCTCTTTTCCGGAGAGGACGATTCCACACTACATCACACACCTGTTAGATACACATACACATGCACTGTGTACTTCTGTCTCACATTTAGTCCTTTATATATTACAATCCTTCTATCTATTTATAGATCTCCTATCTATGACAATTTGCCCTTTATACATACATACAGTAGGAACTTTTAAGTGTGTGTGGACATGCCCAGACTGTACCAGTCTAAAAAGGTGTGTTTGGGTCAGGACACCTAGAAATACCTGAAGGGACACATGCTCTAGCTGCACACACGCACACACACACACACACATGCGCAGGTACAAGCACGCACACACACACACACACACACATACATACACACACACACACACATCCACCTGCACGCAAATCCCAAAGTGCTTCCACTCTGGTGCCTGGCATCTGCGCTTTTTGCAAAAGTACAAAGTAAGGTGCAAAAAATACACAGCGTCGTTTTTGACCGTGCATTTTCAAATGGAGTGACCCATGTAGAGAATATTTCTACAAAGCACAACACAGATTAGTCTAATTATAAAACATGTGAAAGGATGATATGAATTTTTATAAATGAAACCCAATTTCAGCAACAACAAAAAAACACAGATACCAATAAAGCAGCGTACTAAAAATGTTGTTAAACCGGTGCAGAAAAATGAACAGATCCAACCGACTGACAACAATCAACTCGTTGGTGACAACAAAGAAAATGCAGATGAAAGGTATGGATGGAATTCAAACTGTACTGATGACTATAAAAATAGTGAAGTAGATTAGAACGTGCAAGGAACACTTAAGAAAGAGTACAAGTACAGACTTAAAAAAAAACAAAAAAAAACATAAAAGTACCAGGACTACAAACCACGACTGCATTACAGTAATTGTATTAACTTGGTTCCACCCCTAGAAATATGTAAATATCAGTGTTTAGTGAGCGACAAAGTAAGAGCTGAGTTGCCAGCCAATGAGGACGCCCAGTCCTTGACGTGAAGTGCTGCTCCGTTACTGGGCCGCGGAGACTCACGGGGCCCAGTTCCGTGCGAAGAGATGCAAATGCATGATGTGGTGAATATTAAACACGGAGCCGAGTGGAGGTGGAAATCCGACCCTCTCATTTTGCCGAATTCCAGGGGAGGAAGATGGAACAAAAACTGAAAATCGGGCGAAAAAAAAAACCAACCCCTATAGTAATAAAAAAAATAAAATAAAATAAAAAAACAAGCGCAGCCCGCACCCACCTCACGGCAAACAAACACCCCGTACGGGCGGAATGTGGTGGTTCTAATTAGAGGTATGGGTGTCAAGGCGCAGCGGTTCCCTCAGGCCGGCGCTCCGCTCTACGACCAGACAGAACAACGGCGCAACATCATATTTCACCGGTCGCCTGGAAGAGCAGGACGCACGAAAGTAAATCGTCCCCGTGGTGGAGCCGGGGAGGATTAATTTCAAACGAGGAAAAACAACGCAGGCTCTGGGAGTTTTTCCTCCTCCCTTCGCGTGGTTTCGCTCACGTCTTAAGATTTCGGTTTTATTATCAGTCTGAGCCGATGGAGCAATGCAGTGAAGTCCTACAGTTAAAAATAATACTATGGCAAGCAAAACAAGCTTTTTTTTTAAACTTTTGTGAGTAATAGAAAGACACTTCTGGCCCTGTGCCCTAGCACATACATGATGTCATGTTGAATTCGTCATGCAAATTGACCATGATATAAGAAAGAAATAAAGAAATAAAAAGAAGCACTTCAGCGATCCCCGTGGGGAAGTTTTGTCCTCTGCATTTTACCCCGTCCTGGCTATCTAGGGGTAGTGAGAGCGGTCCACTGTTTACCTCGATGGCTGGCGAGACTGCAAGCTCTCAAAACAGGCGGCCCGGTCCGGAAACGCCCTCTCACCCCCGGACCCCACCAGCCTCCGCTCAATCCCTGTGACCTCAAACCCCAAACGGTTTCGGTTTTATTTTGCTCGAGCATGGGTGAGCATTCAGCTACCACAGGATTGGCGTTGCAGCCTCTGCTACGGAGGCAAAGGAGCCCTGCGGAGGAGGGGCGTCGTGTTTGCCAATGTTGCTGTCGTTTTGAGTTTCTGTGGCTTCCTTCCTGATTCCAGTCCGGTGTTGCTGATTGTGCCCTAAACCAGCACTGTGCTGTAGCCATGCTGTACATTAACTTTACCCCGTCTATAGTGCTGTTCTCCACTGGCTCTTAGGGGCCTATCGGGTAATGAGTTCACCTGGAGACCATATACCTACACTGGAGCTCGTCTATTACTAACGGTCGAAATCACAGAACATCCCTAACACATCCACCGCCGAGCGAGGAGAAGTTAGGAACGGTTGACCGCTCTCAAGTTCAAACTTGATGAGTCACTGATGAACAGGTCCTGCTATCACCTAGGCAACAGGGATTACTTAGCAACAGCAGCATCGCCATCATCGCCCAGTGTCAATATCAAGGCACGGAGGCGTCCTTCAATCGCTCCGAAGCGATGCTTCTCTCCGTTTCATTGATTCGTCATCCGTCTTTCTTTCCGTCCGTCGGTCTTGCCCGCTGTCAGCAGGACAGCTGACTCATTCTCTCTCCTCCAGCGGCTCCGTCTGCGCGGGGAGCTGAGATCTCGCCGCTATTTCCAGGCTGCAGCCCTGACGTCACCGGCTGCGCTACCCCCACACAACCTCCAGCCGCCATTACGGCTCTGGGGAGATCCAGTTTCGCACCACCGCGGCCCCCGCCGCTCAATACGTCGCCATATGGTGCAATGCTTGAATTTCACCCGCGGTAGCTGGGAGATAACACCCGCCATAGCAGGCGTTTTAGGACCCCGAGACCACGGTGAACAGGCGGTAATGCATCACCGCATAGGCCTTAACAAGGCGCACCTCAGTTATGAAACACTAACTGTTATGACCCGGCTCGGGGAAAGGGAAGCAATAAAAGCTGTTTCAGTTACTAAAATAAAGTAATTTATTAACAAGTTAGTTAGGTTGTTCAATACAAAACCACAACAAGCAAACTAAAAAGGAAAAGGGCCTGTGTGTCACACACACACACACACACAACATGTGTAACCAAGAGAGGGCTATATAAAACAAAAGCTATGACTATCTGTATCGAAAAGAAAGCGAAATCAAAACGAAACCTCAGTCTGATTTTAACTGAGCCAAAAAACAAAAAACAGTCACAAAAGCACCTGTGCACAACAAAGAAAACCTAAGTGTGTGTTGTCAGTGCGAAACAGGAAACTATACCTGGCCCAGCCCCGCCTACAGTAGTCACACTAGTACCCCAATTAACATTGAAACGGAGCCTACACAAGTCGTGTTTAGTGGCTGGGATTTTTTTGTGTATGTCAAAACATTTTCCACCTGCTCAAGACCCTCTGCGTTCATGGAGAAAATCTGAATAAAATAAAATCAAATATATGGATGACGTGGTTGGAAATACAATTTTAGGAATCAAACTAACTTAACTGTATTTTTACAGCCACGTTCTAGTTATTGATATAATCTAAATGAGACATATAATTTAATTCTGTATTTAATTATTAACTCTTTCCATACGTGGGTTTTCCTATCTCCTTTACACAAGCATAAACTGCGAAATATATGATGTTATTATTGATGCAGCTGATTCATTCAAAAACACCATTGACCCTTTAGGGCTTCCTTACTTTGATCCAAACTCATCTGCCGTTTGCCCTTCTGAATGAACGTCATGAATGTCATTGTAGCAGGACACACTGATGGACATACAGTATATTCATGCAAATTAGTTATTACGTAGCCACACTTCCCATTTAGGAAAAGATTGGAATTTATCAACATTTACACCTATTCATGAAGCAAAGTGTGCCTTCCTCAAGGATCCATGAATCTGGAGTTTTTCAGCAGTATCCAAGTAAAGGATTTGTTCCACAAATATACAAGAAACATACAAATGGTTTGATGGGTGTTGCCCAATAGATTCGAATGATATCCATCCATTCAAGTTTGCCGATATATTCCTGTGATGCGTTCAGTAAAGGCTATGCAAATAAGAAACCCAGTACACCGCTACCTGCCTTCCCTCTTTCCATCTTCCACATGCCTCACAAGAAAATGTGAACACAGATATTATCAAAAGAATGATTTCATTGTTTCTTGCGGCACACATCCCAGCCACATGTGAGCGCTGGACAGATTCTATAAAGATGCAAATAACACAAAGCAACAAAAATACTGTCAGCTCCCCAAGGGTCAAGGCAACAAAAATCCATAGGTGCTGAATTGACTGCTGCTGTACTGTAATTCCACAGGGGCAGCCAGCGGATAGCGGGATGTTTGCAAGTGCACACAGACACAAACGCAGAGGTACAGGAAACACACAGGAAATACAATATTTTACACAACTCGTACAGCTGCACCACTTGAAAAAGCATAACTAAAGTGCACTTAAAATGACACGCGTACATACATTCACATTCAATAGATACGGCTTATCTTGCAGAGACATGCGGCACAGTTGCCCTCCATATGTGACGAATGAAAGGCCCTTTGAAAAGAACCACTTTGAATAACATGTTCATTGGAGGGCGGAAATGCTGGACTTGATGACGGACGTAGTGGCGTGAGTGCATACGGGAAAAACGTGTTTTTAAGTGCATTGTGCCCATGTCTGTGTATATATGGACACATTTTTTGCGTCTGTGCGTCACATGCCCCACTGTACTGTTGATGCAGCCAATTGATTGTGCACGGTTGGCTCTGCCATGTGGAACGTCTCTCCATCTTGTGCCCCACTCAGGGCTGTACTCTGTACTTCATTCTATAGCGCACTTCATAGCGGCGGGTCCACCATATTTCCTGTCTGCGTGCTTATACATTCCAATGATGCAAGTCGGCCACAAAGGCCGGTATTGTTGAGGTCACATCTGCCCGCACTGGTTACAGCATGCTGGAGGAGTATATGGGGAATGAACATGTTGGCTTTTGTGCACACAAGGACAAACACACTAACACAAACACACACACACATGCATAGACAGTGTGTGCAGCATGTACAAAAACACACAAAGAAACACACACACACACACACACACATAGCTCCTGCTTTGTTCCTTTGCTATGGGAAACGCTCTACAGTATCCTCTAGCCTCTAGTGCCATCAGTCACAGCCAGATGAGTTCGGGTCTGTGCACTGGTCAAACAGTGCTGACCTCTTCGGATTGGGAACAGAGAATTATGTGATTAATCACGGGGCGGGCAGTTGCCGCAATTTCTACTTGTAATCCCGTCCACCTTTATAACTGTTATCGACGATAGGAATTATCGTCGGCACAAACTGAAAGAAGAAAGAAAGAAGAGAGAAACAGTCTTTAATTGTCACACGACACTCCACAACACATGCTTGCACACACACACACATGCACATGCTTGATGGTGGCCGGTGAAATGGCTCCTCTGCTTTTGACCCATCCTGGCTTGTCCTTCCTCCGGGGGCACAGCCAGGAGCAGTGGGCAGCATACGTGGACGCGCCCGGGGACCAGGTGATAAGTGTCCATCGCTGGTCAGACGATGATGGGTGCATGTTTTTGGTGGGGGTCCTTACTGACGTGAGGTGGAGGAAACCCCATGTGAACACGGGGAGAACATGCAAACTCCAACTTCCAAAACTGGGAAATAAAGATATAACGGAAAGAGACTGAGTACGGTGTGGTCGAGCACGGCCTGTCGATCTGAAGAGGAATGGCAACCTGTCACTTCGCTCGCTACCTTCTGTTCCGGTGAGCAGACGCATGGCATCGCAAGACACAAAATCCGTGTTTCGTTGAAACCGTACCACCCAAATAAAAAAGCCCCAGCTATTAGCCACAGCGGTGGGGTGTGAGTCATCTAATTGCTGGTTCCAGGCCGTTAATTATTAGCACTGCTCCTGCAGACAGCTGACGGGACCCAGCGGGTTTGCTTGACAGCTTAGGGCGCTATCTCTGGCCGGGTAGGTAGCGGTAAGCCCACTGAAAAGTGCCAGGGCATTATGAGTTTTCAGATACAGGCTCCAAATCCATCCTATTAATCACTGCCAATCAAAATGGATGCGGTTGCTAATAAGATATCTATTTATAACCTAGGCCTCCAAACTAGGCATGGGATATAAATAAGGACCTGCCAATCAAAGCCATGGCCGAAGTGTGGACCTAATTTGGCCAATTATTTGATAATGCTATCGCCCATTTTGCCCCCAGCTGGATTTATCGGCACCGAAAATAGAGCTGACGCTCAGCAGTACAATCTGTTTGTATATGTTGCTGGATGAAGAACCGAGCTCGATTGTGTGTTTCCCCCTTTCAAGACGCCGCACGTATCACACCCCACTTATCCTTACACCTTCCCTGGGAACACATATCTAAACCTGACTGTGGTCTCGGAGAAGTAGATATGAAATTCAATTGCAGGCATGCTGAACAGCACTTAGACTCATGATTACTTAGAAGTAATCACGAGTCATGTGGATATTATGACCAGGCAGATATACAGTAAAGAAGAATTGAATAGAACAGCTGGAACAGTGCATTACTTGACTGTAACAATCCTAAAAGACAACAGTCCCAGACGATACCTAGCCTATTATATATTGATATATATATATATATTGATATATTGATATACTGTGTGTGTATATATATATATATATATTTATATATATATATATTGATATATACATTATATATAGAGATATTGCTCAAACTTAATACATGACAAATAACGACAGGATTCGTTAAATCATATTCCTGCAGTATGATAACAGCTACACAGCATTCTAGTAAAATAATAAATGATGGTCAACCTTAATAAGATGAATATAAATAACTGCACGTACAAGACCGCCTTAGACCTCGGAAATCATGACATTTATTACATGGGACACTATTTCAGTGTGTCTAATACACTGTACGTTCTGTTGTTTTTTTTTTTATTGTATTTTCCATCATTGTT
>NC_137201.1:23609339-23614339 GCF_960531495.2 Zeus faber | reverse complement strand
ATTTTGACCAATACATACAGAGAGAGCGAGCGAGAGAGAGAGAGAGAGAGAGAGAGAGCGAGAGAGAGCGAGGGAGGCCATCGTCTGTTTCTCTCTGGTTGACGGGGACGGGGGGCAGAGGGGCAGGCCGTCTCGTCGGCTATCTGGCTCCGTATCGTGCTTCATTAGCTAATGTCGTGTCGTGGCATGGCCGGGGCGAATCCCGGGAACACAGCGCCCAGCGTGTGCATGGGTGTCACTACGCATCTCCGTTTTGGGAAACCTGCATGTGTGCACATGCGGCGTCCGATGTGTGGGTCGGAATCGGGGGGGGGGGCGGCGCGAACAATGACGCCAGTCCAGACTGGACCGCCCGTCTCCGCCCCGCGGCCGGATGCCGCTGTCGAGGCTGGACGCGTTCCAACACAGCGGTGGAAGAAGTACTGCAAGCTTTTACTCAGGCCAAAGCACAAAAACCCCCGACGCAAAAGTACTAAATGTATTGAAGTAGTGGTTGATAACCAGCGGTCAGGGGAACGGGGACAGAGATTAGAGGAAGGCGCTTCTGAGGACGACTGGGACGCGTCCAGTAACCTGTGTTTCAACTGGTGTCAGGTAGACGATGAAAGAGGAGCGAGGATGAGAGGATTTTTTTGGGCGCTGCAGGGACCCGACTAGAGGCTGAGGGGAGGCTTTGATGTGCATGTGTTTGCATACGTGTGTGTGTGTGTGTGTGTGAGTGTGTGTGTGTTTCTTTATTCTGCATGTGTGTGTTTGTGCTCTTGCGCTCCTCATTGGAGCCTTTTCTGACTATAAAGGGATCCTGGCAGAGATTGGACACCAGGAGAGGGCCCACAGTCAGTAGGGCTGGGCGATATTGACTAAATCAAATATCACAACATATTTATTGATTTTTTTTTTTTTTACGAGCACCTTGATATCAATAATTTGACAATGTTTTGGGGATGGCTGGGGATCGGTGCTTTCATAAGATACCTACAGAGGAAAATCTTCATTAACAATCATGAATAACATGGATTTTATTATGACGCAGCTATCTATCTATCTATCTATCTATCTATCTTTCAATCTATGTATCTAGTATCAGGCATTCTGACCATGCAGTACCTACATATACATATAACACATAATATGGTACATATGCATGTCTATCTATCTATCTGTCTCTCTGTCTGTCTGTCTGTCTGTCTGTCTGTCTATCTATCTATCTATCTAGTATCAGGCATTCTTACCATGCAGTTTATGGTACATATAACACATATGGTACATATGCATAAATACATATATATATATATATATATATATATATATATATATATATATATATATATATATATATATATATATTATTGGCGAATAATATATATATATATGTATATATCCTGTATAAAAACATACATGTGTTTTACATGTGTTTTTGCACATGTGTACATGTGCAATCCTTGCTCCATCAAAGCCACTAAACTCTTGACCTCTGGCTGTTTGTTTTGTTTGACCTTTGTTTAATCCGTTAAGGAAGCGCAACGTAAGCCTCAATTGCACAGCAACACACACTTCGGAGCCACAAAAAAGCAGCTTAAATCCCTGCACTGCTCACACACCACAGGGACATCAAAAACACACACACACACACACACACACACACACACACACACACATACACACACACACACACACACACACACACACACACACACACACACACACACACACCGTGTCCTCCATGCTTCTCGGTCATGTCTCAAGTGCTGTGTTACACAACAGTGGACCCTCTTCCAAATCTTAGTGCTGCATGAGAAATGTGTCACAGTGCATCTTTCTCAGTTTCTCTTCCTGCCGCTTTTTCTGTTATTATTTCCTCTCCCCAGTCCCTGTCATCCATCGCATCTGTCTATCCATCCATCCAGCCTTCCAGCCGTCTATCCGACCATCCGACCATCCATCACTAGTAAGCCAACCAGTTTCGGCTTCATTCTAACTGATCTGCTCTTGTACCTTGTAACCCGCAGTAAATGGTTTATGTATATGTGTGTGTGAATGTTTGTCTGTGGGTTTGTGTTTCTGTGTATATTTGCCATTGTTATGTGTGTGTGTGTGTGTGTGTGTGTGTTTGTGTCTATATTTGCCATTGTACGTGTGTGTGTGTGTGTGTGTGTGTGTGTGTGTGTGTGTGTGTGTGTGTGTGTTTGCATGAGCCTGCATATAAGCTGAGATCCAGTTGGTGCTTGGTTGGTTGGTTAGACTGGTCTGTTTTACAGATCCAGTACAGACATCTACAAACCTGTGTTAAAATTCCTTCAAGGTTCAGCAAGTGTCTGTGTTTGTGTGTATGCATTTGTGTGTGTGCGAGTGTTTGTGTGCGCGTCCAACATAAATTCTTCTGTCTATCTGACCACAGGGCTGTTTTGAGCAGAGATATGGGGGTATGAGTTGCATTCTCTCTGCTTATGACAAGAGGCACTAGTTGGCCTCATAGCATCATGAACATCATGAAGCTCATGAACACATTATTATCGACATCTGCCAATATAACAGCACTTCTTTTGTTTCCCAGCCGCCCGTGTAATGCCCTTTGTTGATAGCACCCACTGCTGTCTATCGAGCTCAGTCTGTGTCTCTGGCGCTGGGTCGGGCGTCTGACCGCAGACTTCTACCTTCTCCCACTTGGCAGCGCATCAGTGGCTACCTGAGTCATCCAGCCTCCATGCACCGCACCTCCCAGTGCACGTCACAATCTGCTCTTTCTATATTTACATACCTGAAAGTGGGCCGGGATTCTGCTGGGCCTGAATGAATCAGGCCTGCTGTGTAGTTATTATTTTAGTAGCAATATCAAGGTACTTCACAAGGTCCCTAACGCAAATGGTGAAATAATAAGAATTCAATTAAGGGCACTGTAGAAATCATAGATAAGGCACAGGGTGGGCACACATCGCAGACTGGGACAGTTTACTTTGAAATTGATTGGACTGAGTCCCGTATACTGTAGCTCTCACAACCTATTGATGACAGAATCATTTTCAGAACGTGCCTTCTAAATTCCCTAAACTGAGACAACGTAACACAGTTTTCTATCACACGACACCTCGGAGCGCATCACCCTGACTGTGTTTACATTCACCAAACCAACCCCCCAATTCAACATGCATTTAGGCAGTGATTCCCAACCTGGGGTGCCGGTAGGAAAAGAGATTGCGGGGGGGGCGGGCCGCAGGGGCCCTGTACGACTTGAGGCACATGCTTCCTAACAGTCGAATACTGGTTCACATATTCACAATCCACTATGACTACGTGTTATAATGCCCTGCATCGCTAAAATCCTTGCTTTCTCTGCCATGAAAAAATAGAACCAACCAACCGCAAAATTAATACACGACAAAAGAAATGTATCTCCTCACGTAATAAGGGGGTCTGTGATTGAATCAGGTTTGATTTGGAGGGTCTGTTTGGGGTTTCTGCTTTGAGGAAGCTTTCAATAAGGAGATAAAAACGAGCCGGATCCGCTGCGCATGCAAGGCGAGCTCGGAGAGAGTCTGGAATGGACATCAACGTTTATGACGCGGGGTGAAATATTCTGTGGTGGCAAATTAAAAACGGGGTATTTTGGTTGCATGAGCGTGCTTGCCGGAACGCTCACGTGTGTTTGAGTGTGCGTACGCGCTGCGTGCAGTCGGAGGTGGAACACTGAGTTATGTGTCCGCGTATCCAGCAGCATGCGCATGTGTTTTAACGTGCCGAGATGTGTCATGTGGCCGTGCCAATACGTTGGGACTGTGCTGTTAACACATTTTCCCCCTCAAGGAATACATTTTATGATTGGCTATGAATACGACTACGGTTGTACACCCTCCGATGACAAAATAGGGATGGGATGGTCGAAAATGAGCCTGACTGAGTGCCATTGTTCAGTAATGCTCTGCACTGAGGTGCGTCATGTGGGGAGCTGCTGCGATGTGCAGCCGCTGCCTGTGCTAATGTGCGTTGGCACTCTTGCTGTGTAAGCTGTGTGTGTGTGTGTGTGTGTGTGTGTGTGTGTGTGGGTGTGTGTGTGTGTGTTTGTGTGTGTGTGTATGTGTGTGTGTGTGTGTGTGTGTCTTTGTATCTGTTAAATCTATGAATCACTGCAGCCATAACAGAAAGCAGAATTGTATTGATGTGCTCAAATACGTGCATTAGGTTTAATGATGTGTGTGTGTGTGTGTGTGTGTGTGTGTGTGTGTGTGTGTGTGTGTGTGGGTATGTGTGTGTGTGTGTGTGTGTGTGTGTGTGTGTGTGTGTGTGTGTGTGTGTGTGTGTGTGTGTGTGTGTGTGTGTGCGTGCATTGTCATGTGAATGTGGCTGTGATATGAAACGTAAGTCTGCTGCGTTGTTTTTTTTACTTGCTAGTCAAGCTGCTGTGACCCAGACAATAGAGGGATCGAAAAACCAGTCACATAGACAGAGAGAGAGGGAGAGACAGAGAGAGAGAGAGAGAGAGAAAGATGGGGAGATGGAGGCAGAAAGACAGAGAAAGAGGCACCTGATAACAGCCACGCAGACCGATGTGCGGAGAAAGAGAGAAACGGAACGAAAGACGAGGAGGAAGAAGAGGTGGGGGGAGGGAGGGAGGGAGGGAGGGAGGGAGGGAGGATGCTGCTGCGTTACCTTTCGGGGGACGAGGATTTCTCCGAGTTCACGGACATGAGCGGTGCCTGTTCGCCGCTCGCTGGCCGAGGGTCCACAAGGAGACGGCAAAGGAGCGACAGAACGCGACGCTGCTTTCTCTCCCTTTCTCTCTCTCTGCTCTCCTCTCTCTCTCTCTCTCTCTCTCTCTCTCTCTCTCTCTCTCTCTCTCTCTCTCTCTGCTGTGCAGTCTGAGTGAGAGAGGGGAGGGGGGGTCGCTGCCTCCCCTCCTCCTCCTCCTCCTCCTCCTCCTCCTTCTCCTCCTCCTCCTGGCTCCTTCCCCCTTTCTATTCCTCTCTCTCTCTCTTTCTTCCTCTCTTACCCTCTCTTGCTGAGAG
>NC_137201.1:23539708-23602208 GCF_960531495.2 Zeus faber | reverse complement strand
TTGATATTTTATCTCTTTGGTCCCCATTACATTGCCGGATTGATGAAAAATACAAAAAACAATAGTCCGCAAGAATTCGCGACCGCGTCGAGTCGAGTCCACTGGAACATCTGAGTGACGCGTTCAAGATCCAGAGAGGCGTCGGAAAAATAGAAGGTGTGCAATACTAATTACCAACAGAAAAACCACATTTTTCATATTTCATGGAAACGAAACTTATTGAAAATGTATTTCAAGGAAAGAAGTCACCGCTAAAATGATATATGTTTGACTCCTATCGTAAATCTGTTTATCCCAGGAGGCCCCTTCCGTGTCAGATACACCAACAACAATATGGCGACTGACATCACCAAGTTAGAGAAAATGGTAAAAAAGGTTAAATTAAGGTGAATAATTTCTTTATTTACCTTTGTTAAGACGGCTTAGTTTTTGTAATGCATACATCATAAATGTCAAGCCGCTGTTGCTTTCTCTAGTTAAACAACTACCTTTAACACAATCTTTATAAAAACTGTTAGCTTTGACAATTTCATAATTCTTTTTTTTATTACTTAAGATTGCCATTTTAATAAAATACCGTCATTATTTTATTTGTGATCTTAATAAATACTGTGATATTTGCTTGATTATTTTGACGTTTTAGACAACTGTTTATTAAAACAATTATCTGACATGCCTAGTCATTTCTTGTCCAGATTACCAAACGCGCTCTACTTTACAAGTTACAAACAAAATTAGGACTGCTAGCTCAGTTATTTAGAACTGTAATTTAGAACTGACCAATCTAATGTGTCACCAATTATGTCACATTAGAACTTCTGATCAATGGTTGACGTCTGGTTGAAATGAACCAATGCCATATAAATCCACCGTAAGTCTCTAAGAGTTTTAATTTAAAAAAAAAAAACAACAACTTGTAACTAATGCTAGATTGCACAAAAGATTGGATTGATCATAATTCTTCAACACCATTCTTCAGGAATATTTAAACTGGACGGCAGAAACATGGACCTAAAACAACGATGTTTGTACGTTTAGTAAATGGTGATGCATTTTACAGAAGCCGAAACTGTAACACTTACCTAAAACAAATAAGCTTGGACCCCGTGTATTGCTGCCTGCAGCTATATTTATTATTAATTATTATTATTATTTTATCTAACACATTTCTTTACATATACATATCAAATCAATTATAATCAGAAAACAAATAATCCTCTCACCACCAGAGCAAAACAGGGACATGAGCGCCCTCCATTGGACCGGGAGAGAATTACTCCTCATACACTAAGAATGGGCACTATGTTCTTCATAATTAATAGTAGCCTTTAAAAAAGCACTACAGGGCAGTGGGGAAAAGTCAAAATTGGGGCAGGATAGGCTGCGTTTCAAGAGAAATAACAAGGTGGTGTTTTCTTTTTTAAACCAGGGGCTAGAGTGAGCCAGAGTGGGCCACG
This sequence comes from Zeus faber, assembly GCF_960531495.2. Classification (NCBI taxonomy): domain Eukaryota; kingdom Metazoa; phylum Chordata; class Actinopteri; order Zeiformes; family Zeidae; genus Zeus; species Zeus faber. The sequence continues at coordinate 23,600,751 of NC_137201.1, read as the reverse complement.
GTCTGAGCGGGGCACAACAATGGGCGCCCTGTGTTCCAGGCTTCGGGCCTGAGAATAACAGCCCAGTGGCGTGGGGGCAGAGAGAGCGCATGTAGTGATGTCCAAACAAGGGATGAGGTGATTCATTGTGTAGGGGACATTGTGATGAAATTAATAAGTGTTAAATTAGGCCGCAACACAACTATGGGATATGACCTAATGAATACAAAGTGAACTGTTTGGTCACTATGAGGTCTGAAAGATTCTGGTTTTGGTCACCTCATATTGGCAAATTGTTCAAAATGATCAACCTCTTGGGGTGTTAACCTGAAATACTGATCATCAAAAATTTGAATACGTCGATAACGTGTAAAATTCCTTATTCTTACGATCATAACTTCTTCCCCTGGACTGGTTGTTGTTGTTGCTGTTGTTGTTGTTGTTGTTATTTTTGTTATTATTATTGTGGTTGTTGTTGTTGTTGTTAATATTAGTATAATTGTGGTTGTTGTTGTTGTTATTGTTGTTGTTGTTTTTCTTGTTGTTGTTGTTGTTGTTGTTGAGTTGCAATGTGATATCGGGTGTGATATTATGCAGCAGCGGAAAATTGAGCTGAATCGAACTGAAGCGGAGTGTCTGGAATCACACCCGGAGGAATACAATTCGACGGAGATCATGCCAAGAGCTGTAGGGATTCACCGGGCCGTCTCCATGAATGGGCTCGGTGTTGGTCCCTATCAATGGATCTTGTTTTTGGCCTGTTGGGTTTTCGTTTCTGCTGGGAGACAAATACCCAAATGACAGACAATTAGAAAAAGCTAAATGTCACTGAATTCAACCAAACAGGGCAGCTCCTGCTTAAGTAGGCCAGATGTTTAACACGGACGAGCACGGAAACACGCTGTGATATAAGCAGAGGTGGAAATACTACACTTTGATAGAAAATGACTCAAGTCAAAAGCCGAATTTTGGTCATTTTTGATAAAGTACCACTGCAGGTGAAAGTGACCTCACTTCAATTTCAGAGCTTTGAAGTAATTTCACTTTCCACCTCTGGATATAAGTGAGATATTGTCTCTGCATAAACGTCAGTCCCTGGTAGTAAGGCGTTCTGTTGACGTCCTTTCTAAACTACGGTGAAACAAGCTCGCTCATATTTTGGCCCCTCACAAGATTCATGGCCTCCTCACTGGGTTTCATATTACAGTCACATATCGCAGTCTGCCCTGGCACGGTGAGAACTGACGGACGTGACGAGATGTATCCTGAGATCCAGATGAATTTAGAGAAATTGTAACGTAAACAGGACCTATTATGTGCCTTTTCAACAGGACTCTGAGGTCCCCAAAACATGTTTTTGGTGAAAATACGACTCAGAATCTGCATTCTAGTCATTCTAACATGCCTCTAAACCATCCTATTCCAAGGCGCTTTGTTTCAGTGGGTGGAGCCACCCTCCTGAGGCCCCTAGTTCTGTGAGCCAATGGGGTTTGAGCTTTGCTTCTGCGCTCTGTTGTATTTAGTCCATAAACTTTCGCTGATTTCACCTTATCAGTCCACCAAAATCTGTTTCTCAACAAATTTGAGGTGAGAAATAAGCAATCCAGTTGCTGAATCTTCACTCATATTCGATCTACAACGCCTTATTTAAAAGCAGGGATTCGCAGGGATCTACAATAAAAACACGCTCTTTTTATTGGTTTTGATTGGAGAAACCCACAGCGGATCACATGCTGCAGCCTACAGTCTATCCACCGCATATTACATTTTTAGAAAGAAATAATTATTTTTAAAATCCTTACATTTCCATCATCTGCAAAAGGGGTCGCAGAATTGAGCGGCTCGTTGAATCACATGTTTTCTGAAATAGACAGCCTACAATAAACTGACTGGGTTGTCTTATTTCACGGTGTGTGTGTGTTAGCAGGCCCATCGGAGACCCACATGCGCAATGTCTTCTGTCTGTGCAAAAGCACTGACAAAGGGAGTTTTTCATAAGAGGCCCCCTTTCAAAGATATGTTGCCGTACCCCTTCGCTATTGGGATTTATCATTTCATACCTAACTTTGAAGAGCAATGAAACACTGGTTTCATCTGCCTCAGCTCACCACACAAATTTGAAAAATGTTACTGGGGGGGGATTTAGGGCAGGGACGGGGGAAAGCATCATCTGACTTGTAGCTTGTGCTCTGGGACGTGGGCTTGGGGGCGGGGGAGCCGACGCAGCAGTGAAATTGCCTCGCCCTCATGTCAGAGGGGAATGCATTTTATGGTACGTAGCTGAAACAGTACAAGTCGACGACTAGCCTGTCTTTGACCACCGTGGAACTGTGTTTTGTTTTTTTTATGATAACACGTTACACTTAATGTGCGACACGAGAGCCCGAGTGAACAGAAAACAAAAAGGCGGCACGTAACCGAATCGGACTTAAATAAGCTGTGTGTCGAACGGCGCATCTTTTACAGCTTTGTTCGGAACTCACTTACTGCACAGTGGAGTTCACCGCTCATTTAAAAGGACCAGGCAGCGGTGCAGACGAGAATTATATGAGGGACAGATGTAGATAACGGAGCCATGCAGCCACAGCCACCAAAATGGGATAAAAAGAAAATATATATATATATTCAATGCATCCATTGCTGCTCCGCTGGGATGCGGCGCTGGAGGCAACCTACTTCAGAGCAGCGCATCTTGTGAGGTTGTCTAGACGGCTGGAAAGGGACAGCAGACACTTCGACAGAGCCAATTACATGCTGTTTATGGTGCCGATGCCAGTGGCTGGCCTAATAATAACTTACGGTGTGACCAAAGAATGCACACACACGCACGCACGCACGCACGCACACATGCACACACACACGCACACACACACACACACACACACACACACACACACACACACACACACACACACACACACACACACACACCTGGATCAGAGCATCCGCTGGGATAATGAGATAAACAAAGCCTCTCTCACAGTTTGTGATGAGACAAACTCGGCATGAGGTGTAGAGATTACAGCGCCATGATGCGTTCAATATGATAACAACCATTGTCGTGCTGTCTTATTATACCTGTGTAATCTGCATCACATAATCTGTGTATGTGTGTGTGTGTGAGAGAGAGAGAGAGCGAGCGTGTCTGTGTGTGCATTAACAATAGGCGTGTACGACAAGTTACCGCTGATAAATGTCTTGGCTGCTTCCGATATGAAAATCAGAACTGGCTGAGGGGGGAACAGGGCTCAGTGCTAAATAGGTTATTAGTACGTGTTAGTATAGTGTCTCATCAAAGGAAGAGTTTTTGGAGAGGAACGGGGGGGAAAGTGGAAAGGTGAGCAAAGCAGAGGAAAAGAGGAGGAGAGATAATAATGAACGAGAGAGGGATTGACAACGAGACGAGGACGCTGAACCGACTGCCATTGTTTTGATTGTGTGAACACAATGTCATAATCGGAGCAGGGCTGGACAACAAATGGTTATATTTGGTTCTCGTAATATTGGGATTTTTTTTTCCCTTCTCTTTTTGAATGCCTTGTTTTTGGGTTATGGGCTATATATTATGGGAAATATTTTTCTCAAGTTTATAGGCTTCAGGCTTATTTACCAAACGCAAACATACCTCTGCACAACACAAAGGGCTTAAGAGTGTCCACAGAAAGACAACATCATATCACGGAACGAACTAACAAAGCAATCAAAAATCAAAATATAGATAAGGATTTGGAAACGAAATACGAAGAGAAAGCTAAAAAGAAAAAAACAACACGTAATATTGCGATTTTAATATGATGTATTGTACACAATGTTGTCTTTAAGGCTGCATTACAGTAAAATAATGCACTTTTCTCAACTTCACAGACCGTTCTAGCTGTCATAATATTATTAATGATTGTTTCTCTTTGGTGTAAAATCACTTAGAAAAGCACCAATAGTCATCCCCAATGAAATGAAATGGATGGATATTTAGGTATTTTTCCAAAAATATTTTATTTGACTCTTGAGCTTGTCACTGTCGCCCAACCCTATATTGGGGTCTAATATATACTGACAACGGTGAACTTTTGTTTTTACAGACCGTAGATAGGGAGTTTTTGTCAGCTAAACCAGGCTCTAAACAGTGCGATCCATTTTCAAACACGTCGGCCACAAACATCCTGCACACAACATTGTTACACCAGCACATGTGATCGCACGTTCAAGTGGGAGGCGTTCAGTTCCAGGCATCCGTCAAGCAGGTCACACAACGTAGTCACATCTCATCTATCACGCCCACTCAGACACCCACTGGAGCAGCTCGCGCGTCCGGAGATTCGAGATGTCTATTCATCACATACATATACATAAGAGCATACATACATACATGCAGTGAAATGTCATAGATGCGGACGGTCCCGCTCCGGTCGCACCGCGGCCCAGCGGCCCCGCGCGCCTTCCCGACTGTGAAGAAACACAACCTCCGTCTCCCTCGATCAGCTGTGCAAAACGGCTGGAGCAGCAGAGGGCGCAGGGAGTTTGGAACCAGTGTGAATTAACCACCTCTTAAAAAATAAAAAGTAAACAAGATGAACCACTGTGGTAAAAACGTTGCGCTAGTTTTCTGTTTCCACCTCGGATACTAAATACTGAATGTGAAAGAAGGACACTTGTTCTCTTGTTAGACTGCAAATACAGTTGCAGTGAAAAAGGGCAAAAGAAGTTTCGAGGATTACGTTTCAGCAACTTCTTTTCTCAATGTGGCCACTGGGCGGCAGATGTGGGTGCAGCCACAAAAGTTCTTAACCCTCCCCAGCTTTGACACCATCCACACCTCCCTCGACTGACGCCTTCCCTTCCCCTTCACCTGTCCAACCAGTCCAACCAGCACACATTATGATAGATCTTGCTGGAAAACCGGGAAACTTGCCTTCAACCAAATCCGCGTGGTGGATTTTCTCGGATCTCGTGGCTTCCTGGCCAAAACCTCTAGGAGGTTTTGGCCCTCCAATAGCCCGACATGGTTGGAATTCCATCGGTATTACCATCATATTTGAGTAAAAGGGTAAAATCTAGGGTAGAACATCCACCTGAAGGGATGCCTTCGGCTCCAAAACCACCCCAAAAAGCAGACCGGTTTGTGCGATCAAAGCTAAGCATAGCTTGCGCAGGGCCCGGTTGCAAGCGCTCGGCAATGGCCTCGTTGAGTGGAAGCTGCTCTGGGGGTCGGCAGGGTGTCATGCAAAACCAATCCACCTGAATACACCGACAGCTGTTGTCGGTGGAAAGTCAGGCCTGAAAGGGAAGGTCGTCCTTTGGAGGGCTTAGCTCAACAGCCAGTTGAGTGGCCTACTTCCACAATGAGTTATCCTTCAGCCAGTGAGCCAGCGATACGGATTCCCTGTTGCACAGACTGTCTACAGTGATAGTGTGTAATTATTACATGGACTAGCACTAGCACCATCACAGGGGAATTGGAGCGGTTACGTATAGATATGGATTAATATGGTGATGCATGGCCATCAACACAAGCACCATTCCATTTAAGGATTACAAATTTTCCAAATCTATTTTTTAACCTAACCCTCAATCAGATTAGGCTCAGGTTTTACAGTGCATTCCTTTCACATGCGGCACCTATGGGTTTAACATGTGCTTGCAATTTGTTGCAAAAACACATAACGTGGTTAAATGTGAATGTCATGTGGTAGTTAGTGTGTGTGCCACCCACCCACTCACTGTGAAAATGACCCGAAAGGTCTGAATCTATTTCTAACTTTCATGAAAATACAAGACCCTGCAGAGTAATTGTAATCTAAAGATGCTTTCACACATGCACTGCAACCCTGAAATTATCCGGACAGGAGAATGTGTGAGCTGTACGTGTGAATGCAAATGTCAGAATCATTTGGACCGGATATTAAACAGGCTTTACCGAGCCAGCACTGTAATGTAAAGTCCCGAATGTCGAAATTGAGCGGTCCGTGTGAACAGAGCAGGTGATTGTCCGGAGAACTCACCGCGAGCGAGTGGGCGTGTTTGTGACACCTGTATCGCTCTACCCGGCCTCCGCCCCTCGTCCAAACCAAACAGAGTATTTCCAGTAGGAGCCCGTATGCATGTGTGAAGGGGCAACTTATCCAGACATTGTCCGGAGTTCAAGTTCAAGTTCAAGAGTGCATGTGCGAACGCAGCTTGACACAGCTTGCATTACGGTTTCTATTTGAAACTTGGGCGACCGCAGGTTAACCGTGCAAGCTGCTGTCTCACAGGTCTAACCGGTTCCAACTCATTTTAAGGACCGTTGATGCATCTCACTAGGGGCTGAGCTGCAGAACTTGGATCATATCTGCCTGCAAAGGGGAAATGTTAATTATTCTGACCTGCTCTCACCGCCGCCCACAAGTCACTCACCACTGGCTTGTGACTCGTTTTTGCACATGTCCGACGCAGCAGCTTCTTGCTTCTTCCCTCCTTTCCTGCCTGGGGCTGCACCATGGCATCCTCTCATTCACCATCATTCTCTCACTCTCTCTCTCTCTCCTCCCTCCCTTCATGTCTGACTTCATGCCTGACCTCTCTCACTCACTGTCCAGACCCATGCACGTTTGCGTGGTTCTGTCATCTTCTCATCACTCGGTGGCTGTCTCCCTTTCCTTCCACGTCTCTCTCTCTTTCCCTCCCTCCCTTCCTCTCTCTCTCTCTCTCCCTCTCTCTCTCTCTCTCTCCGCATGCATCGCCCTGCACTCCCCCCAGCCTGCTGCCAGCCCCGTTTAGTCAGGCCGCGGTATTGGTGATGAGGGAAGGAGGACGGGCAGAGTGTTTACTAAGCTACTTGCCGGAGTTCGAACCTCTGAGCCTCCGCTTTCACATCCAAACACCCACGATGCAGCGTCGCCACGCACAAACACAGCACGCACCGGGACCTGGGCGATCGACAAGATCAAATATCACATTATTTCTCCACAAATACCTCAATATGGATAATCTAAATATTTGATAATATTTTGGGGGATTACTATTGGTGTTTTCATGAGATATTTGCACATGATAAACATATGAGAAACAACATATTGATATTACCTCATTCATAAAGCATGTTGGCCAAAGCCGGTCAGGAGTCTGGATCTCTGTCGGAGACTGACGGAAAAAAAATTTGCAATTCCCCAGCAGCCCCCGCATTACATGATTGGTGCTTTAAAAGTCACAGATTAAAGTCGAGGGAGACCACAAATGGGACTCCTCCGGCTTAAGCCTCAAAGCTCCGCTCCGTCGCCGACCCTCTCGGCCTCTCTAGGGAAAAGGGGAAAGAGAACCTACGCTGGAAGACAAATAGAACATCCCATTATTTGTTGCACACGTAGCCAGACACACGACACCAGATCTTCGTTCCTTCTGAATTATTGGTTCCATGACTTCTTCTTTGGCGCATCAGCAAAGCAGCCCCGAACGTCTTAATCTGGGATGCGTAGCCTCGTTGCCGTCCCCAACCCCCCAGGAATCAATGAAATTCGTTAGCGGAGGGCTCGGGTTCGTGCTTTAAGAGCCCGACTAGGTGTTTTCCTTAACTCCTCGGCAATCAATGACGGGGACACGTTCATCGCGGCCGCGCGCCGATCCTTCACGCGGCAGGAAAACGTACCGGTTCGCACACGGTGGCGGTGCCAAATCAACTGAATGCCCAAGTAAATGCCTATTTCTATATTCATAAATTGCTATACGAGACAGATCAGTAACACAAGAAACTGTCTTTCATCAAACCCTATAGGATGGAGGAAAAAAAAAAAAACCCTTGTGGGAAATCAATGCAGTTTACGGTGCAATGTGCAACAAAATCAATCCGCTTTGACTCATTTCACGCCGGGCGGTTCGATGTGCTGCGAGGTGCGTGGCGAGCTGAGGACCGCAGATATAGAACAAGGAGAATGCGACCGCGGCGGCCAGCATATCAACAAGCAGCGATGCTATCGTCAAACAAACCGCTTGGTGGAAAACGCTGGTGGTTTTTAAAACTAAGCCTTATTTTTGGATCATTGGGGGCAATGGGCCAATCGCGCCCCCCGTACTCCTCGGCGGCACGGCGTACTCGGGCCATTTGGCTGAGGAAATTCTCTCAATACCGGATCAGTTGAAAATATTCTGACGCTGAATTCTTAGGTTGAAAAATATCTGAGTTTTTCTTTAAATGATATGTGTGCTAATTTGGGGAACTAACGGCAGCTTATTTGAGTGGGTATTACATCATGGTAAATTAATATAATGGTTATGGTGGTCAAGTTTTTCTATTTTTTTTAACCTTTTTTCCATGTAGGCAAAACTTTGAATTCATGACACAAGCATCAGAAAACACATTACAAATGAGCCATGACTTGATGATTATCTTGAATAATGATTTTTTGCATTGCATTGCATTGCATCAGCACATTGACTGTTGACTCATTTGAGGGAACATGTATGCATCCCTCTAATTCCTCTGTTGCCTTTTTCCACTTGGAAATAATTCTCCACGTGTATCTTGCATATACTGTAGACCCGGAGGCTTCATTACATTATTAATCCAACTTCATGCTTTATTAAATAATGCAGGCAGTGATTCTGGGCAGAGAAAGACCTTGTTGTTGACATGGAGCCATACAGTAGGAGAGCTCCGGGGGTATTGGAGGAGTAGCCACGGTCTGGCTCCACTGACTACAACTGTACTGTGTGCGTGCTGCAGAGGCGAGAGGATTCCGTGTATGCGTGTATGTGTGCGCGTGTGTGCGCGTGTGTGTGCGTGTGTGTGTAGGCTTGTGGGTGTTCCAAAAAAGCCCAGATGCCAGCATGTATTGAGTGTTGTCAAGTTATCTCCTAAATATCCTCAACCCTCACAAGTGTTCTTTACGACTGTATACTGTGTTGTGACGTGGTCACACTTACATTGTACATTCCTACTGTAGCCTCCCACGGTAGCATACAGCCAGTGAGCGTCCCCTCAGCGGAGAGAGAGGTAGGGAGGAATATTTTATGGAATGAAACTGTTTCTGTTTCTGCTCCATACTCGTAAAGAAACCAAACCACAAAAATAAAAAGTAAAAAAATAAATAAATAATAAGTCCATCAGTGAGTGAGCCATACATTAATATAATATCAATGTTGTGATATAAGACTAGATATCGTCTGGGATTTTGGTTCATAACACGTAATATGTTGCATTACAGCCAATTACAGTAAATTAACGCAGTTTTCTGAGCTTCATAGACATTCTAGTCGACGCTTCTACTACCTGCTTGGTCATTAAATCCAAATTGGCAATGATTGTTTCTCAAATATTTCTTGCGTGCAACTATCTTGCGAAAGCAGCAAAAGTCATCCCCAAAATATCGGTATTGAGGTATTTATCAGTATATGTTTGTAAACACTGTGATACTTGATGATATCACATGGCCGGCCCTGCGTGAGGGAACAGCAAACAGCCGGGTGCAGTCCAGCGGAGCTCTGCTCCACGCAGCACCGAGAAGGACAAGCATTATAATATCATATTTTCAAACTGTTCATCAAATAAAAATATCATATTTTTCTTCCCCTTGCTTAACACGCTCCCGAAAAGTACCCCGAGATGGGGGTGGACTTCGGGTGGTTTTTAATGGCGTCGGTGTGAGCCGCATAAAAGCCCGCGGATTAACCATCAATCTCTCAGCGAACGCAAAACAACTTGTTTACATGTTGTCAACTCTCACAGTGTGTGCATGAACGAATAAACGTACAGATTCTGCTTCCTCCAGGGCAATAACGGAGATGCCACAACGCCGCCTTCCCCAAGTGTAGTGCGAGTCCGAACGGCCAACTCGGACTCATCAGCAGTTAAGTACAGATGATGCACATAAACAGCCAGTAGGCGGCACCAACCCATTATTTGTGCGGCGCGTCTGTTGAATTGAGGAGAGTCAGAACACACGTTGAGCGGCTTGGCGTGTGGCACGGCGCTGCATGCCCCGCCACGCCCCTCGCAGCTGATGCCCCGTTTAGCGCCAAAACGGCCGACAAAATAGCCGGTATGGCTTCTTTTCGAAGATCCGCGGATCGGGACAGCGTGCCGACGCTATGCAGAATAGAAAGAGGCTTTGAAGACCAATGTTACACCCGCGAGGCACCCCGACACAGGGTGTGTTTGTTATTTACAAACACAACGACGCAGTGTCCTCCACCAACCGGCGGACGGGGCCGGCCGAGTCGCCGCTCGCACCGCGGAAGATGAAGGGGCTCGGCGGAGACAATAATGGCACCTTTGTGAAACAAAGAAGATTTGAAAACGAACACACACACACGCACACAGGTACTCATATTCAATGCTCCTAAAAAATGTCATCATGTTAATCGTCATCTACAAAAACATTAAATTACATGGGCACAAAAAAGAACCCCCGAAAGGATCCACCCGGACTATTTTTTACACCTTTGATGAAGGAAAAATCAGGTTCGATCAGCTCTTCCATTACACGGTGTTTTGCCGTCGGTTATAAAACGAGCATCAAGGTGTGTGCGTGCATTTGAGCTGAGTAAAAACTGTGTCAAGTCCAGTTCACAGCCGCTGTTTGGGAAAGAGCTTTGGGGGCGCAGACGCAGATTCAAAGCAGCTCCTTGTCTTAAAACCCTCCCCAGGCAGGAGGAGAGCGGAAAACAGGGAGAGCACTTGAGGAGAAGGAGGAGGAGGAGGAGGAGGGTCTGGAGAAACCTCGAGAGGGATCCGCCCCCTTTTCAGGACGCCTAGGTGAACGACGTGCTCGCAGCTGCGCATGCGGATGAGACGCACACCTGAACACCTGGCGGTACTAAATGGAGTCGGGGCGAGCGGGGCCCAATAAATGGGTCCGCAGCAGCATATGGTCTGCGATGCGGGGCCGCGAGCGCCGGCGTCGTCTCAATATGCGCGCACGTGCGCGCTGGCACCATGCGTGTCGTGTTGCTGTTTTTAACCACAGCGCTCGTTGCTAGCCTCAGTGGGGGAGAATCAACATTCTTATCTTGTCAAGTGATTATGCGCCGATTGTACAATAACTCGCTTGAAGACAGCTATCGCCGCAGATATTCTCCTTTCCTTTCAGTGTAATATTTTTATCGAGCGCGTGACCTACTAAGTATTTGGATGCGCACACGGTTGTTTCCAGTGTTTTACTCTCGGTATAACACGCGTCTGGAGTCCTCTTTTGCAGCGTGTGTGTGTGTGTGTGTGTGTGTGTGTGCGCCCACATGTGTGTGTGTGCGTGTGTGTTTGTGCGTGTGTGTGGGCGTGTGTGTGCATGCGTGTGTGTGTGTGTGTGTGTGTGCGCCCACACGTGTGTGTGCGTGTGCGTGTGTGTGTCTGAACAAATAAGGTCAAACCGGGTGAGTTCCATCAGCGTAATATCACAAGAGTCCAAAGAGTCTTGCATTGACCCAAATCTCACACACACACACACACACACACACACACACACACACACACACACACACACACACACACACACACACACAAACTCAACAGGACTAATATAATATTATGTGAGGATCCTATCATCATTATGTGTGTGGTAGATGTGTGTGTGTGTGTGTGTGTGTGTGTGTGTGTGTGTGTGTGTGTGTGTGTGTGCGACTGCGTCTCCATGACCACACACCCTTCCCAGGACGGGCCGAGCATGAGTCTGGGACAAAAGAGCGAGACCCGCCCACCCGTCCAACCTTGTTATTTTGAAAGCGGGGGCATACCCATGGATGAGCAGGATTCATTTTACAGTAAAGGTGGGATTGAGAGAAGTGGAAAAAGACAAAAGATAAACAGAAAGAGACCGAGGGTGAATGGGGGGATTTTCAGTATGGAAAACATAATATTCCTAGAATGTCCGCGCTTCCTCGAAGCGTCCGGTGTCCTTTCGTTGTTTTGTCCATTCAGGTAATTTTGAAGAAATTAGAGACGAGATCTCGTCTGGGATTTTGGTCATCGTAGTATCATGATATAGTTTGTTTTTTCTCAATTGTTTACACCCTAACACTGGTGCTTGAGACACAATGACCACAACCTGTAACTCATGTACCAATCCCCTGAACTAATTCTGCTAAAATGCAAGCAAATTTCCTGCTTTACGCTCGGACTGAAGTTGTAAACAACATGTTTTTCAAAATACTACACACAATTCTCTCCATTTGGTACAATCTTTAAGAATAAAATCTCTTGTGTTCACATGGAACACACTGCCATCAAAAATGCTAAACTTACATTTCCTATTATCCACACCGACTCTGTACATGGGCAAACACACGTTGCACAATTGTTCAATTAACAATCAGAGGTTTACTGTAACAAGAGGGCCACAAGGGAGCTCTTCTGTTTTGGGAGGAGGAAGAGGATGAGGAAGAGGAAGAGGAAGACCAAGGAGAGCCATAATCTCTGGTGAAATCTGGGCCACTTTGTTGACCGTGTGGTCAACCATGGCCCAACATTGAGGGAGGCCGGACAGAGAGTACAACCAAACCTGAGCAGGTTCACAGCAGCGTCCATCGTCCGGACTTTCCCAAATGAGAATAGGTAAGAAATCTACTGTCATTACAGTATTGTAGTACTGCACATCAATAATGTCCTCAATGATTACTCTATACAGTACATTTTTCTATTATTTGATATAAATGTAGAACACTCTACACATCCAACTTTGTGTTTTTCGGGATGTACACAGTATTTTGAGGAAAAAAATATTTTTGTTTATATTACAGTATATTTGTGTTTTAAATTAGAGCATAAAATCATTATACTAATATACAGTATTTTACAACAGACTACTGTAGATACGTAGTTAGTATAACACTGCACGGCATTTGTACGAGTGTTTTCCATTAATAGTAGTGTTTTACACTGAACACATCAGTGTCCAATTACTTCTTAGAATTGTCTATTCATATGATGGTGTGTGTGTGTGATTTCAAGACAAATACATTTTGTTGAGAAGACATAACATTGTTTTGAATGCAGAGTTTCATTTTGCACGAGACTTGTGGAGTTTTGCCTTTTGTGTGTGTGTGTGTGTGTCTGTTTATGATTTGTGTGTAGGAGTTCTAGGAATATGAGGTATGTTTTCAGAAAACATGTGTAAACAATTGAGAAAAACTGCCAATGTTGTCTTTAAGGAGCTTTACAGTAAAGTAATGCAACTTTGTGAACGCCAAAGGCTGTTCTAGGTGTTCTAATCAATTCCTGTTTCGTACTCATGATTGTTTGTCAAATGTAATGTATTGTGTGTAAATAAGCAATGAAAGCGCCAATGGTCATCCTCAAAATATTGTCATAGTATTGATATCGAGGTATTCATCTAAAAACATTGTGATATGTGATTTTGTCAAGCTCGCCCAGGCCTAGTTAGCACCTAGTTGCCAAAACATCTTTATATCATACTTATAAAATAACTTTATGGGAGTTACATCCAACATGTATAAATTGGAGGTGTATAGCTCTTCCGTTCTGACGAAACATAGTTTGATATTGTGCCTGTGCGTCAGAATATTCGACAGCGTCACTGAAGTCCTGCATCCCCTGGTGCCGGCACACCCGTGGCGTTGCCTAATTGATGCTTTCGGCGCGCCCAGGTAGCGGGGTGCCGTGAAGTGAACCCTCCACGGGCCAATTCGCATGCACTTTGCAGAGCCGCTGCGTTACGCCGAAAACACCGGGTTTGCGCCGCCTGCCGAGCCGTCTGGCTCAAGCGAACACACCGTGAAACGCACGCGATAACAGACAACCCGCGGCCCTGGTCTTAAAGGAATGTATTCAAAGGCAGATTCACAAGTAGCCGGCTCCCGCCGCCTCTTCGACCTCCTTCCGTCTCGCCAGCGCTGTCATCAGTGCAATGAGGCCAAAGGAAAGCTGCCACATCTGTCAACCCTCCTCTGCAGCTCCCACCGGAGTGAAGGATGCTGCTGACGATTATTACATCATCGCCTATTGTAATTATGGAAACATATGATGGTAAAATCATTAGATTCGACAACCACACGTGGTTCATGAGGTGAATGCCTAAATTACACCATTATATAATTATGCTTTGATTGACGCATCAAATGAATATAAAAGGGGATTCATTTGTCAACCACAATCATTTGTATGACAATTAATCTCCAAATAAAATATCACGATCGTGATATATCACCCTACAAAGAGTCCCAGATACCTGCAGGGACCCGAGGGCCAACTTTCCATGCAACTACACAGTCCGACAGCCCATAATAACGAGAAGTGTGTGTGGGGGGTTGGGGGGTTGGGGGGGCATACACTCCTCCATATGTCAGCATCCTCACAGTGAGTATGGGCGTGCGCGCGCTTGTGTGTGTTCGTGCGTGCGGGCGCGTGTTCGTGCGCGCGCGCTCGTGTGTGTGTGTGTGTGTGTGTGTGTGTGTGTGTGTGTGTGTGTGTGTGTGTGTGTGTGTGTGTGTGTGTGTGCGCGCGCGTGTGTCTACGTGCATCCACGGCAGTGCCAGTTTCCCCAGCCCCCTCCGGAGGGACTAACACCCAGAGACACTTCTCCTCCACCCGGGCTGCAGACGCCGCCCTCCCTGCCCGCCTGCCTGCCTGCATGCCTGGCTGGCGCGGCGCGGTGCTTACCTCCGCTGCGGAGCCGCCTTGTCCTTCTTCCCCTTCGGTCTCCTCCTGCGAGCCTGGAGGGCCATCACTGCGGGCACGGCCAAGGTCCGAGCCCCGGGGAGAGGGATTAGAGAGCGAGGGAAGACGGCACATTAGAGTCCAACTGGACGGATGGATGGACGGGCGAACGGATGAACAGATGGATGGATGGAGTGATGGATAGATTGATGGATGGAGGGATGGGTGGATGGAATGATGGGGGGATGGATGGAATGATGGGGGGATGGATGGATGGATGGATGGGTAGATAGATGGATGGTCCGGGTCACAGCTTCGTTTTGCGCAAAAAACACCGCAACGGTTTGTTTTTTACGCACGTAATAAACCGCTCCACCGAAAATCCAACAACTAAACGGGTTTAGATGTAAATGCATATATGTATATATATATATATATGTATGTAAATGTGTATGTTTATATATATAAATATGTGTGTATATGTATACGCACCTTTCCTGGAGCTCATGTTTCCTCCTCTTCTCCTTCAGCAGGAGCGGCCGTCTCTCTCTCTCTCTCTCTCTCTCTCTCTCTCTCTCTCTCTCTCTCTCTCTCTCTCTCTCTCTCTCTCTCTCTCTCTCTCTCTCTCTCTCTCTCTCTCTCTCTCTCTCTCTCTCTCTCTCTCTCTCTCACACACACACACACTCTCTACGGGAGGACGCGCACGCCCTCTGTCGGCAGGAGACGGTATAGCATAGGCATGTTCATTCTTTTTACCATTTTTGCGTTGCCCCCGATGTCGCGTCGATAATTGCGCTTTACTATGAATAACTTGGGAGTGATTATTCCGGGCGACACGAGCTACACAAAGGCCTGACGTGGGCAATGGAACACTAATCTACAGAACTAACGGTTTGCCGATACATTTCAATGAATTCCATATATATATATATATTACATTTACAACGACAACATTAACGTTGAGCTCCCAGGAGCTGTCCAGACACCAACGTGCAGAGCTGCGTCAATCCAGGTTCAGAAAGTAGAACGCCTGCAATGCCTTCGCTCCACCCATGCGCTGATCCAGCTGATTTCCAACGAGCTGTTATGCTAATTAGGTAATTGCACGGTTGACTTAAAATCCCGGGGTGGAAATTGGACCCCGGGTTTAGGAACCCCTGCTGCTCTGTCTCGCTGATAAACGAAAAGATTTGGTCGTCATTCATTGCTGGAGTCGCTTTAATTGCAGCACTTCTATAGTGTTCACCGGCTGCAGTCTCAGACACAGTTGTTCATTATGCACATCAACGCAACGCTATCTAACCTTTCTACCTTAAAATAACAGCTTCAAAATCATTGTGACGGTGCACTGACTTGTAGAGCATGGCACCTCTTTTGTTCCCACCCACCTCCCCGGACGCCTATTCTTGCACTGTGTAAACGTCTGTGTTCAGGTTTGAAACCGCAGGAAAAGCTCGAGTGATTACCTTTCTTTTTTTAACGGGTACATTTTATATATGTATAAAAAAAAACCCAGATAAATGATAAACTTGCCGGTCCAAATGTCCAGTAATAATACTCATACAAAACGTAGCCGCTCCACCTCCCAGGCGGCGTGGATGAGGGGAGACAGCAGCGCCTGAGCCGGCCCCTCACTTTCATGTTTGTCTCACCGTCTGACTCGCGCGTGCGAGCCGATCTGCCAGGCCGAGCACATCTGGTACCTGCACCGGAAGCAGGGGCCCACTCCCTCCCCGTGCCCTCTTTCCCCCACGGAGAGGTCCGTGCGAGGGCGGCTGTTTGTAACATAGACTGTTATTGAAACGTGACCGATAAGGTTCCAATTTGTCTGGTAAAATAAATTAATTGACGACACCGGACCGGGTTTTTAAGACGGGGTAAGTGATGTAAAAGTGCAATTGCGCTCAGAAACGGTCAGGCGCAAATACCTAATACCAAAAGTTACACGGTAGTAGTGCTGCTTTAAGATAGTTCCCGGCAGACCGCTTTCGAGATGGACGTGCCGGTAATTCAGAACGGTGCGCCGTAAGTAGCTGGCTTTAGTTCAGCCGTGATGTCCCAGGGGGCAATTCGGTTGCTTGAAAGAAAGCAACATAATGGACACAAAATGCTTTGCCAAACATTCAATATGGACAGTGCACAGTTGTACACGTTGAGAAATGTTCTCAATGTAAAGTGCTTGAGTGTCCGAGAGTGTCCAGGGTGGAATTACATTCATCAGCAAAGCCCATCGAGTAGTGGATCGCTGCATATTTGAGTGCTCGTCTTAATCTTTAGTTGCCTGGAGTGGATGCCAGCGGGAAGAGTAAGGAATTTACGGGTTTAATGGGTTGTCAGTCGGCAAGGATAAGCCGTGCTTTATGCGGCACCTCCCTATTAATGCCCCAGACCTGACCGCAAGACAGCTTGTGGTGGTTTTGAGCCCCTTATTCTCAAAAAAAAAAAGGGAGAACAATGTGGGAATGAAAAAACAACAGTCGCACCGCATCATCACCTTGCGCAGGGATGGTTGTGGCAGCTTCTGACAAAGGCGTGCATTCTCCACAGCGGCGGTTCTCAACCTGGGGTCCGGGGACCCCCCTCCCAAGACGATCCAGGGGGGTTCCGCGGCGAAAAGACGAATAGTTTAACTTCAGCGTTATTTCAGATCCACAACAGTCATGCACAACAAATGGCTGCTTTCATCGTGGTTTCACGGTCATCTCCACAACTAAAGGACGGACGGCTCTGGACATTGGGACTAAATCGCCCACGGCGACAGGAATCCTCTCAGGTTGGATTCCCAGGGATAAAGTTGAAAATCTAAATTGATAAGTAAAAGGTTGTTGGACGGACGAGTTCAGCTCCATACGTGGGACAAGGAGGCGAGGGCCGGCAAGGTTCCGCGACGTTGGAAAAGGCACCGCTGGGATTCGAACCCAGGATCTCCTGTTTACTAGACAGGCGCTTTAACCATCTAAGCCACGGCGCCGTTGTGCGGTCAGGCGGGGGCGCCTGGTGTTCTCTGCCAACCCAACACGGGCGTTTGGGCGATGTGTTTGGTTGTTGCTACGTTACTATAAACACCCCCGTCGCCTTACGGGTGTTATTTACAACCTCACAACAAGGATATATTGTGTATGCACTTATTTTGTATCGTACACCACTTTGAAGCGGTGTACTATTTTTCTTTTCTTTTTACGACAGAAGCGTGGCGAACGACTGTTGTGCTGCATTCTGGCGCACCTCGGAAATCGGTAAACCCGATTCCGGTGGGAGTCCCTGTTCAGTTGAATCTCTTCGGGAAAGCATGGACCCTCGCGGTAAATGAGCGTGTGCCTGGCAAGCGTGTGGATAACACGAGCGGCGACGAGGAATTCCAACTTTACTGGCACCGTTCCTTTGCACCTTCGCCCAGTCGGAGGGGGCGGGATTTTTTCCCGAGTTACGTTGTCGGAGGAACGCGGCATTACTCCGACGGGAGTTGTTTGACTGACGGGGCGCCTGGCCAACGGCCTCGCGGTGGGCGTGTCTTAGGGCAGGATCTTCTTCCGGGATGAAGCCCGCTACACGTGTGGAGGGAAGCAGGAGGTGGCGTTGTCCGCGGCGCGCAGACTAGCGAAGCTCGCCAGCCGCAGGTGAGTCTGCTCCCCGGGTATGAGCAACGATAACACGGGGAATGTGATGCGCCCCCGCTGTCGAGCGTAGTTTAGCCCGGTTTCGGTGCTTGGGCCTGGCTCGCTGCGTTATCCCTGGCCTGCTAGCTCGTCCCGACTCAGTTACAGAGATGTTTTGCTCCGTTACCAGGTACGTCAGGGCCGGTCTACCAGCCACACAACTGTACTGTACGCAGCTGTTCACAGCCACTCCCCGCTGCTTCAACTGTGGGAACGGTACGTGAGCATTGGGTATTATTTGGGTAATAATAATAACCTTTATTCGTATGCACTTTCCACACACAGCATGCAACTGCACCGATCAGCCACAACATTAAAACCGCCACTAATAACCACTAATATTGTGTAGCTCCCCCTCGTGTCCCCAAAACAGTTCTGACCCGTGGAGGCATGTGTACACCACAGGACCTCTGAAGGTGTCCTGTGGTATCTGGCGCCAAGACCTTAGCAGCAGATCCTGGATCGTGGGCAATGGGTCAGGCTTGTTGTTCCAGCACATCCCACAGAAGCTCCATCGGACCCTAACCCTGGCCATCCACATGATGTAGATGAAAATGTGATTCATCGGACCAGGCCACCTTCTTCCATTGCTCCGTGGTCCAGTTCTGACGCTCACGTGCACATTGTAGGCGCTTTAGGCGGTGCACAGGGGTCAGCATTGGCACTCTGACCAATCTGCGGCTATGCAGTCCCATATGCAGCAAACTGCAATGTGTTGTGTGTTCTGACACCTTTCTATCATAGCAGCATTGACTTTTTCACCAATTTGTGCTGCAGTAGCTCGTCTGTGGGAATCGGACCAGACGGGCTACACTTTGCTTCCCATGTACTTTAATGAGCCTTGGGCGCCCATGACCCTGTCACCGTCACCAGGTGTCCTTCCTTGGACCACTTTTGGTAGGTACTAACCACTGCATACAGGGAACACCCCACAAGACCTGACATTTTGGAGATGCTCTGATCCAGTCGTCTAGCCATCACAATTTGGCCCTTGTCAAAGTCCCTCAGATCCTTACGCTTCCCCATTTTTCCTGCTTCGACACATCAACTTCAAGAACTGACTGTTCACTTGCTGCCTAATATATCCCACAAGTGCCATTGTAACGGGATAATCAATGTTATACACTTCACCTGTCAGTGGTTTTAATGTTGTGGCTGATCGGGAAGAAAGTGCTTTACATCAATATAAGGCAATCACATAATAATGATGATGATGATGATGATGATGATGATGATAAACAAGCAAAATACATTTAAGAAAATGCAAATATTGATATGAAATCAATCCTTATTTATCTTGAATTACTGGTCTTTAACTACTCAGAGCATTCCTAAACAATTGCCAAATAATATTCTATTTACAAATAATAATCAAAATAAATAAAATAAAAAAATGTAGTAATAATAATAATAATAAGTAATAGCTTAAGGTGCCTTGGAATATATTAACAAATTCCTCTGCCTGATTCCTCTTGTATTTACATTGGTGTTTTCGTTTGACTCAGTTTGGTAGCTATGGAGCAACCAGAACCCATGCTGGTCCCTCCACAAGGGGGAGAAAAGCGGGTCTGTTCAGAAGAGGAGGAGGACCCACCGAATAAGAGACTTCGAGTCGATGATGCCCAAAATAAAGGAGGCCAAAACTCAGACCAGTTGGACAAGGATGAGGATGAGAAGGGAGAGCCAGAAGAAGACAAGAGCAATGGAGAAGCAGACGGCGAGACCTTCGCTGACATGATGAAGCATGGACTCACAGAGCTGGACGTGGGCATTCTGAAGTTCGTCAGCGATCACCAGGGGTTTTCTGGTATACTGAAGGAGAGGTAGGTCTTCCATCATCCAGAATTTAAATGTCATCGTTTCCTCAGTTAATAAGTGAAAGCCCCCCCAAAGACTTAACACAATGTGTGTGTTTGTGTTTAGGTATTCTGACTTTGTTGTGCATGAGATCAACAAGGAAGGCAAGACAGTGCAGTTAGATGACCTGTCTATTCCTCCAGAGGCTGAGGTGAGATAACCTATTCAGATAAAATTGTCAGTGGGATGGATAGTCCTATTTTATTTATTTTAACAGGCAAAGAGCAGTTTGGTTTGGGTGGTAAAGAAACTAAGGACAGTGAAATTGGTATTTGTAAAGATTAAAAACTACTTTCCTATGCCACTGAGACCAAAATGGCATCTATGTAGATGTAATTCCACATCCTCGTCCTGTTAACATCGCTTTGAGTCTGTCATGTTTTATTTAATGTGATTAATTTGACTTTAAAACTGGTTCTAAATATTACCTAAAGTTTGGTATAAAGAAGTAATCATTTCTTACTAAAAGGGTTAGGGAGACGTTATTTATTTAAATACAGGCCGAGGCAGATCTCGCATTGTATTGATGTCCTTTTTTGTGTTGGGCTGGTGATGGTGCAGGAGGTCCCAGAGCCTGAGCAGCCTGCGGAGGTGGAAGAGGTTCTGACAGAAGAGCAGAAAACGCAGCTTGGGGAACTGCAGCTTTTTAAGAACAAAGAGGGCGACGTCTCCATAGAAGTAGGTCTATATGGACGCCTTTTGTGTCTGCTTTCATTTATTTATTTATTTATTTATTCATCCATTCATTGATTATTCAAGCACTCACAGATCTCTCACCAAGGTCACATTGGCGAAAGTTATTGTATGCGGCTGGTACAAAATGTATAAAGAATAAAAAAGGCATTGAATATATGATTTACTAAGTACAGACACATAAATCACAAAGATGTTCAAAATAAATCTCCATTACAAAGACTTTCAAAAACTTTTACAACAAAGTAATATCTTGGACATTATGCAAAGCTTAATTTAACCGTCCCCGGTTGGAGTTGAAGCATCCTGTTTATTTCACGTGCTCCAACATGCTTGGTAATGGGCGATATTATTTTTTTCGTGTTTGTAGGTTGCTGATGACACAAAAGAAAAGCGAACACTTGTTCACAAGGCTGTCAAGACCCAGTTTCCTGGTCTGGAGACAAAGACAGAGGAGAGGGAGGGTCGCAAGTTCATAGTGGCCTACCACGCGGCTGGAAAGAAAGCCCTGGCAGGTATTTTGAACAGGGGCTTCAAACGCTCTGAAACCCACCATACCTCCTCATCCGATGTGTTTATTTTGATGTGCAAGGAACATTTCGCTACAGCTGTTCAATGTGGTTTATTTCCTACATACTGTGGTTAGTAGTCATCCATTACAGCTAAAATCCAGTTCAAAGATATGCCCCCGGGGGGGGGTACTACAGCTTGTTTCAATTGTCTGTTACTGTCTCGGATAGTTATCAGGAATGTGTTCATCAATATATTAGAAGTTAAACAAAATTACATCTACTGCTTTATCCTTTTGTTAAAGTCAGTCAGCCAGCCAGTATAATAGCTGTATAGTAGCTGTTTTTACCTCATGAATCAATCATGGTCCAGTGAAGTTGGAGTCTACGCAGTACTCGTTTTGATGCATGCCCTTGTTCGTCAAACTTGGCGTATTCTTCTCTCTGTGCATGTTGCACATAATGGAGATCAAGATCATAACATGCATGCAGGGATGCACGTGCACGGCGGCAGACCTGTTCAAAGAAGCAAAGCAAAAGGCTGAGCAAAGAAACCGATACCAGTATTGTTGTGTCCCGAATCATGGTTTTCGACCCTTTTTTATGCATTTAGAACTTGGGAGTTTGAAGCAAGCTTACATGTCTTGCAGTGGTTATGTATTGATGACCGTCATTCTATCCAACAGAATGCTACGCAACCTTTTTAAGACATGAAAAATTATATATTTGGTAATGCAGTCTCTCAAAGAGCCGCGAGGCCAAAATGATGGCTGCCTGCCATGTCAGTCTTGCAGCTCCATTGCAAAGACAACGTTAAACTCCACTGCCACGGGCCCTTGCATGCAGAGCTCACTCCTGGCAGCTTTTCCCAAAATCTGTAGGAAGCCTTTTTTAGTAATGTTCTTCTGTCCTCCTTTTGCTGTTCTCTGTGGGGGACAGAGGTCAAAGCAACTGCAGGTAAGAACTTAATGTTCACTCAGAACAAGAGGAGCGTTTTTCTTGTTCTTCTTTATGGCTTGCAAAAAAACCAGTGTAAATCAGAACAGGTTTCACTTTCTTAATTAAAACATTTTAAGTCATTTCCCCCCTATGGTAACAATTTTTCAGATATAAAGTGAACACCTGGGATTGCAGGGGGCTCTCTCAATCAAGTCATGGTGGAGCTAATTTATTCACTACTTCTAGAGGATCTGAGCTTAATGAATGGTTATCCACTTCCATCAGAACATTTTAAGTAATGTCCATTTCTCTGTCTCCACGTAAGCTCCGAGGAAACACTCGTGGCCCAAAAACCGTGGAAGTTTCTGCCACTTTGTCCTGTACAAGGAGAACAAGGACACCATGGATGCCATCAATGTGCTCTCCAAGTTTCTCAGGTCCGGACACCCCACAATTCACTTACTGTGCAAAGCACTTCAAAAACAGTTCATGCCATACGTCAATCTTTTATACAATGTACCTTATATACAGCTGCTCCTGATTCAAAACGCTGTCTGTCTGTCTGTCCCTCGGGAGGTAGATAGATAGTGATTAACATGATGACATTATTAAGCAGTGTTGAATATGAGTACCTGTGTGTGTGAGCATTGCCTTTTAAATGAGGCAGACATGCTTAGGATCTTGTTTCCCATCCTTGTTCATGCTTGTATATTAATGTGCATTTTCTTTCCCAGGCTTAGACCAAATGTGTTTTCCTACATGGGGACCAAAGACAAGAGAGCTATCACTGTACAGGAGATTGCAGTTCTCAAGTGAGTTCAGAGTATTAAGTAATGTGTTAAAAGACAAATGATTTTGTACATTTTTGGATGATAACTCATTCAAGTGTCTCATTCAAGTGTTTTTGATTTTCTGTCCTCCTCAGGATCACGGCAGAGAGACTGTCTCACCTCAATAAGTGCCTCATGAACTTCAAGCTTGGAAACTTCTGTTATAAAAACCACCCCTTAAAGCTGGGGGAGCTTCAGGGAAATCACTTCACTGTGGTCATCAGGTCAGTCCTTGCTAATGGATGCCTCATATCCTTATAAAAAATGTAAGCACTGTTCACTCTGCAGTTGCAATTGGATGTTCAAAACCTGCAATCAAACATGCAGAGGGTGTATCACACAATTCTTTGCAATCCCAAACAATGTGGCCTAATTTAGGAATTCCAGGAAATCTTAGAGCCAAAAACAAATACATAAAATGACAGGGGATGATTGGGGAGGAGTTGTGTTTTGTTTTTTAAACAATTGGGAGAGGAATTATTATTATTTTTTTTTTTAGAATTCAGTGTTGAAATTATTCCATAAGAATAATTAAGGTCCTCTGGATTGTCCTTCATATTTGGACTATTAGACCGCCAGCTTAATTAAAGATTGTGTAATTAGTTGATAATCAAGCTGTCAAGCCTTTCTTTGTCCATTACCACCTTGAAATTAATTTATTCAACGACAATGTGTCTGCGGTCGGCACTGAGGAACACCGTTTTTTTTTTTTTTTTTCCTCAGGCGGTGAATGGGACAGCTTTGTCTGGTTGTTTCCACACTAAAGGGTTTTACTGTCATTGAATTGCTTACATTTTTGCAACCTGTTTCGATCCCAGGAACATCTCAGGAACAGAAGAGCAGGTCCAGCAGGCCATGACGTCCCTCAAGGAGACGGGCTTCATCAACTACTACGGCATGCAGCGCTTTGGCACCACCGCCGTGCCCACCTACCATGTCGGACGGTAGGAACACGGAACGCTGCAGCTCAGCGATCAAGCTGGCGGTCTTTTCTAGTGCGATGGTGAATGTACTGTTGGCTGGCAGGGTGTTCCTTCCAGCACCCGGACTACACCGTTGCCGGGGTGTTTGGTGTCCGGTGTCTGGGCGACGCTGGCGTGAGTTATGAACAGAGGTCACTGGTATAAAAGTCAAATGACGTTTTCTCCTTTTGTGTGGGCCAGGGCCATCCTTAAAAACGACTGGAAGGAGGTGGTGGATTTGATTCTCAAGCCTAGACCCGGGGGTAAAGAAAGGCTGTTTGTTTTCCTTTGTGTTCTCATCTTATTATGGCGCCGACTGTGTGGGAGATGTGGCTGAAACCGTTGTTATTCCCTTCTCGTACCCTGGATGTTCTCAGCGGAGAAAGGCTACCTGGTGCGCTGCAGGGAGGAGTGGGCTAAAACCCAGGATCCAGAAGCTGCTCTGAAGAAGCTCCCTGTGAAGCGCTGCGTGGAGGGCCAGCTCCTGCGAGGCCTCTCCATGTACGGCCAGAAGAACATTGTCACCGCTTTTGGACTGGTGGGTCTCTTTCTCTCTGTCCCTCTCTCTCTCTGACCACCTGTCATAAAACGTACAAGTCGGCTTTTGGTCTTCAGTCAGAAGAACCATTTTAAAGATCTGGAAGACTAAAAGAAATTTATAACCCCCCCCTCTTCCCTTTTCAAGCATCCATCCTTTGTGCTCTTGCGGGAGCCTCGTCACTTTATAGAGTCGCTCAGTGACTGACAGCAGGACTGTTGTCGTCGTGTGTTATTTCTGCTGCAAATAATAGGGGAAAAAGCACGTGTCTCTAAGTTGTTACTCGCTGCATCACGTACTATGTATGCGCACTATCGTCCAGTGTGCTTGAGTTTGTGAGTGAAGCTTTCTTTCTGGACATAGGTTGTTTTTTTGCTCTCCAGTGGACCCTTTGTTAAGGCCATGTGCACTCTCATTCCAGATCCCTCGTAACAACCGTCTCATGTACATCCACAGCTACCAGAGTGTGGTTTGGAATACCATGGTGAGCCGCAGGATCGAGGCCTTTGGCCTGAAGCCCGTGGAGGGCGACCTGCTGCTCAAAGGAGGTCGGTGCTGTTTAAATGAAGTTGTGATCAGTTAACCAACTGGATAATTTGCGGGATGTGATAATCATGGGTTTTGTATTTATTTGGTTAATTTTCACGTTGTCACCTTTTAAAGCACGGACCACGGTGTTCTGAACAAAAGACACGTTTAGAGAAGATATTTAACTCGGAAGTCGGATTTATTTATTTATTTGTTTATTTATGGTCTAATCCGTAGACGTTTCCTTGCAAATTCATAGTGTTGGGTTAACCTGATCTTCAAAGAAATTCACTTTTTAATATTTTTGTTGTGATTCCAGGCACAGCACACGTGTTGTCCGCAGAGGAGGCTGAGCGTCACTCCATCCATGACATTGTGATGCCTCTGCCTGGCTTTGACGTCATCTACCCCTCCCACCACGGTAAGACGCGAGTGGTAAAATATGATCATATCGTAAAATTCAATTAGACATGAAATATACAGTTTATTCAATTGAATAAATGTTTTGTCACATACTAAATAAGGATTATTTCCATTTGAATGGTTAAAAACCGCAGCAAACCCTAAATAATGCTTTTGTTGTGTCCGTTGCTCTGGCAGTGGGGAAGGGCTACAGGGAGATGCTGGCTGCAGATGGACTTGACATTGACAAAATGAGACACAAAGTAAAGGATTACTCACTCGCCGGAGCCTACCGACGCATCATCATCAGGCCCAGTGATGTCAGCTGGTTTGTAAATTCACCTCTTCAGGCTCTGTCCCTTCACTCTAATACTGAGCCTTTTCAGTGAAGATGAATGGCGAAATGTATTTCTCAATTCACAGTAACGCTGGATTGAGATGCTTATGATTCTACTAGGTCAACCCAATAGTTGTACGCCGAAAGTCCCAGAAATCAATATGGAACTGGACGTTGAATTTTGGCATTGCTGGGAAATGCGGACCCCACCACCAACGATGGAAATGCCAGATAGAGGCGCACATACATACAGCAAATACACCAAAAAAAATGTATAAATGTATTTTACAGAATCTTACGGAATACCACTTTAATGATGAGCTTTTCTTTATTTGCCTTTTACTCCTCTGTGATAATTCCATCTCCTTTTCTTTGCAATGTTTTATTTGAAGGCTCTTTTTTTTTTTTTTTTTTTTTGCTGTCTGCTGTGACGCTCCAACGTAGGTTCCGTCTCATCTCTGTGTTAACGTCTGTTGTTCTAGGGAGGTGATTCAGTACGACGACCCCAGGATCTCCCTGGTCCACACTGATGTGGAGAAACTGGAAGACAAACTTGCCCCCGTCTACAACAAAGGTAGACTTCAGTTGCCTGTTTGAAGAGTTAATACTGTTAATTATCGATGGCGTTGTTACACTTGGAGAATGTCATTGTAATGTGTCATTTTTGTGTATCGTGGGAACTAATTTTCTGCGGGCGCGATTTCATGTGTCTTGGTGTATGCTGCTCTCAATCTACCGCACCAGAGGGAAAGTACCAAGCTCTACGGATGGAGTTTTCCCTGCCCCCCTCCACCTACGCTACCATGGCAATCCGAGAGGTGCTCAAGATGGACACCAGCATCAAGAACCAGACGCAGCTCAACACCACCTGGTTCAACTGACGGGAAGAAAAAGAGGACTCAGGCGGGACTGGAGTTACAGCCGTGTGTGTGTGTGTGTGTGTGTGTGTGTGTGTGTGTGTGTGTGTGTGTGTGTGTGTGTGTGTGTGTGTGTGTGTGTGTGTGTGTGTGTGTGTGTGTGTGTGTGTGTGTGTGTGTCCCTTAAGTGGATCTGCGTGATGTTAAGAAATGACACCCAACAGAAGCAACAATTGATAGCTTGTTTCTTTCGTTTTAATCAGGGAGTTTTTACTCTGCGCTCTAAAACCTTCCTGTGCACTAGTTAGGGTAATTTTAATTTGAGACTGTGTATGAGTGAACATACTGACGGGATTTCTTTTTTTTTTTTTAGGACGATTCAAGTTAAGTATTCATTTCATCGGATCGTTTTATCATTGTAAATTGATCCATTAAATGCCCATGGAAGAGAGAATTAAATGTTTAAAGAATGTCAAAGTGTGATGTGGGAAATCAGTCTTTGATTCTCTTGTTTTTGTGTTTCGTAAATGGGGTTTGTGACTCATTGGAGTTTGCATGATGTAGCTGAAACTCCCCCTGATGGAAATCAGTCTTTGATTCTCTTGCATTTTTGTGTTTTCGTAAATGGGGTTTGACTCTTGGGAGTTTGCATGATGTAGCTGAAACTCCCCCTGGTGGCCATCAGGTGAAGTGCGACCAGAACCGGGCTGAAGTTGCAGTTCAATGGGGTCCACTCTTTAATGAAACACTACATTAAATCTTCACTCAAGAGCATGGAGAATTATGAATGATAAAGTTTAAGCACACGGGAGCCTCAAATGTTTTATGTACCCTTACTTGTGCATGCCATGTCCTTCTATATTGTTAACATATCCTGCACGCACATACTCTGCAGCTTTGCAACCAAAGTGAATATAATTTAATTTTCATAATGCAAGATTCATTCCTGAATTATACAGTGGAATGGTGCACTTTTTGTGCCTGTCCCACACTACACAAGTGTAAACTAGAGTTGAGAAGCTGTATGGTAAAATGTGAAGCTGTTGATATAATCTTGTGGAACTAAAGGCCCTTATTGGCTCGGTAAGTTGGAAGGGATCATCGGTAGAAAGATGAATAAAAATGTGCGCTTATATTTGCATTATGCTCAAAATGATGCCAGATGGCATTTTGTCAACAGGTCTTACACAGAATTATCAATCTCGTATTGTTTAATTGAAATACATAGATGAGGTACGAGGCGTTCGGGGTATATATCACTAACCAGACGATGTATCTGCATATGGCAATTTTCTTTTAAATGATCCAAATATGTTGGTCCAAATCCACAAAATAACTTTCTGATGTAAGGCATGGATTCAGATTTCCTCTCTTGAGCAGACTATGAAAACTATAAATACCCGTACACAGAACCTGCACACTGCATTGACACTCACCCTGAGGTTATCTCAATGTTTCCACCGGGTGAACTCCTTTGCCATGCACTATTTTTAGTTTGATGACTGATATTTGTTTATAAAAGTTTTTCAGGATCTACATTTTGTTCATTCAGTTGTTTAGGCGTCATGATCACGGGCAATCCTGCTTAAAAATGGTATATATATGCTTTCATTTCTACAATTACGAACAGCTGACTAGTCAATATCCTAAAAGTGAGCCACGTGTGTGAAACTTGATATGGAGCCATGTGTCCTGCATGTGGGGAAAAAGACCAGAAACAAGCTTGTCTGAAAAGTACCATCTTTTTTACAACCTTTTCACACATGGGACGTCAGCATTGATGAACTGCTGAAGCACTTAATGCTTAATGCTTACTGGCAATATGGTATGGTAATATATTTTATGTCATGTTTTATGTTCTCGTGCTTTTCATGACATGTTCCAAGCCTTTTGAGGGAACACACAAAGCAATGAGTCAAAGAAGATCTGTAAAAGTCAGAGGTTAAATAAAATCCTCCGATTGCTGAACCTTTTTTTATTATTATAATTTTATTTATTTATTTTCATTTTTATCCAGCCCAAGGGAGACGAACGGCTTATCTGGTACATCTGCCCACTGTCATTCACTGATTCACAAAAACAGTATTTACTGAAGTGTGTCGGCTGATTATAACACTGCATTATATTAATATGAATCGCTGCTCAGGAAATGCACCTTAACAGTATCACTAAATGTAAGTTTGTTCTCCAATTAAAGCTTTTTTATTTTAGCATGTGAGACCTGGGCGTTTGTCAACAAAATAACATACTTGACTTGAAATGAAATTAAATGAGTATGTACTGCTCAGGTAGGCCTACGAGTTTCTACTTCCTTAAAAAATTACCAAGAAGGTCTTTTAAAAAGGGTAACTATGTTATATACTGTATATTAACATGATTGTTTGGCTGATATGTGGAGCCACTGGATGCACATTGTAGCCATTGACTTGGTGCAAATACTGACTGTACACACCCAATGCAACCACAGGAAGGTATGTTTAATGTGCTATGAGGATAAAAACCAATGGTATAACGAAATGGACTCCCGATCGCCGTTCCCATGGTGATGCCTTTATTCTCATTTATGCTCTGTCTATATTTACTTCGCCTTTCACTCTGTGTGTTTGAGTTTAACAGTGTCCCCTCGTGAAAGAAAAGACGTCGGAATGTTTTTTGAGGCATCTGTTCCCATAACAACAGGTTGATCACAGCGCGACCCCTGTCCTTCCGGAAAACAAACGCTTCCTGTTTACCAACTCGCCCCTCTTTTTACTGTAACCTCACGGTGACCCATCCCTGCAGTCAGGATACCAGCCTTAATATGCATCCTTTGTGTTTAGTAGCGTAGTGGAGCATAAAGAACTGCTCTGAGGAAAGACTAGATCAACGCAAGTATGGATTAAGTTGTGAACTTTTCTGACTAGAGCGTCCCTTTTCCAAGGGATTTCCTCTGACGACCTGTATCTGAATCCGTATTTCCTTCTATTGTGATCCTATTTAATAAGGTTATTTCTGGATGGGATGATTTTTTTCACTGGTAGGGGAAGGGTGGGCTCTGATTTGACCTTCTTATATTCTCCATACGGTGTGGGATTGGAAGGAGTGTTCCCAGATCTCTTTCCATTAGAATATGGTGGTATCTGGAGTCGAGTGAAGTTCATTTTAAAAGCCCTCCATCACACAACACTCAGCGAGCTTCTAAAGCCCGCGTTTCACATGGCATCCCCAAGTCTTAACCTCCACTGGGGCAAGGGAAAATTCCCATAAAAAAGAACTTTGTGAGGGAAAAAATGGCAAAAACCTTGGGAAAGGGAGGATCCCTGCTTCCGGGATGACCAGGCTGCAATGGGTGCAGAGTGGCCAGTGTCCTTAGCATAGTATAGCAAAAACAAAAAAAAACAAAAACAAAAAAAATAAAATAATAATAATAATAAATAATAAATAAATAATAATACAAACAACAAAAATAAATAGATAATACATTTATATACACACACACACACACACACACACACACACACACACTAACTAGACAGTTAGGGGGACTATTGTGCTGGTGCATGACCGCTGCAGCTGATCTATAGTCGTCTGTAGTCCATTGTCAGCTGGAGTTCTATAGTTGACGAAGGTCTCTGTTTTAATGAGGTTTTAAAAAGGCTGTATTGAAAACATGACCCTGTTTGGTGTGAACACACCAACCAGGGTCACGCAATAGTCGTTTCCACAGAATCTGTTTGGCTTTGCCCAATGAAAAAAAAAAAAAGCACCAGATCTATGGATAAGAAGGATGAGAGCTTGTGGGTTTCTTCTGTGTGGTTTGTCCCATTTGAGAACACTGCACAAGGGAAAGGAAAGGATGTGTACGCGCGAGCGTTCCCGCCTGCACGTTATTTGGAACCGTGGGCGTATTCCTGGCTGTCGGTGAACTGAGAATTGGAATCGCACAATAGCACAGAGGTCTGTGGGAGGTGTTGCATGACTGTTTGTCTGTCTTGCTCTGTGTGTGTGTGTGTGTGTGTGTGTGTGTGTGTGTGTGTGAGAGGGGGGTGGTGTGTGTGTTTGTGTGCCATTGTGCCTCTCGAGAGGTGTGTGTTGTTTGTGTTGGGGGAGGTATTTGCAGATCTTGGAAGTTCTCTTGGGGTGGTCCTGATTGAGAACAAGAGAAAGAGGATCCATGCATTGTGTGTCTGTGTGTGAGACAGTGAAAGTGTGTGTGTGTGTGTGTGTGTGTGTCTGTGTGTGTGTGTGTGTGTGTGTGTGAGAGAGAGAGAGAGAGAGAGAGAGAGAGAGAGAGAGAGAACACTATATATAAGTATTAAGACATGTGCACTCTCACTGGTGAACAGGGAGAATCAGAAACAGGGGCAGAGGGACAAGGACACCCTTGAGATGGAGATGGAGTAGTGTCATAAGGTAGGCGTCTTTTTCAGGGTTATTATCATGGAATCCGCTCCTTGAATATTTGTGTTCAGTTATTATGTTTGTGCCATCCCTGATTTGGGATGGTCCATATAAAGGGCCTGGAGTGCATCTATCCAAACTATTTTATATATGCAGCTTTAACATTTGTTATTTCAAATTCTTGACTGTTACTTTATTTTCTCATTTGATTAATATCATATGCCTTGGCCAAGTACATGTATGAGTTGGATTGGTATATTGATAATATATATATAAAATATTAAACATATTTGTATATTATTTTCAAATAATCAAATAAAGACTCTAGGAGTTCTCCAGAAGGGCTTCATCTTGAATGAAATATTTTTATATAATGACAACTGGTATAAGACATCTGAATAACCTACTGTATGTCCATGTTTGCATGTTGTTATTATATTCGGTTTTTAAAGCCTTTTCCCCCTCTTTGGCCATTAAACATCTGATATTCTTTGGGGGTGGTTATGAACTAGAATTTATAGTCATATGAATCCTCAAGAATTGTCTTTGAATGAAGTTAAGGCAATATTTTCGACTTCATCGTGCCTATGCATGATAAAGTGAGGATTAGGTCTGTAATGTTGACGTCCTTGGGTGTGCGTTTGCATGTGCACATCTGTTTGTGCGTGCACCTGTTTAATGTTTATTCGGAGCCGGAGAAAAGGTACAAGAATCTCACTGTGCATTCGCTCTGTTTGCAGATCATCCCATACAAAGACGAGAAGACACGTTTCTTTATTACTCCACATCATAAAGGCTCCACATTTTTTCCTGAAAGATTTTCTCCGACACTCCATCCACGGTTCCGGAGGATAATTTGACTACTCCTTTTTCGAAGACGCGTGGAAAGTAACTGGCAATGCCAATCGTTTTGACCGGCCGTCGTTTTGGTTAGAGGGCAGAACCGCCGACAGAGACAGATGTCCGACCTGGACTTCACCGCGTCCCCTTCTCCTCCTCCTTCTCCTTCTCCACCTCCACTCCCACAGTGTGACTACAGTGACTGGTCGCCTTCCTTCTCCATCATCCCCTCCGTCTACCTGCTCGCCTTCCTGATCGGTTGTCTCGGAAACAGCCTGGTGCTCTGGGCCTACCTGGACCGCGCAGGGCCAAAGAAATCCAGGAGTGTGTCGGGAACTGAGAGGACCGGAATCTGCTGGGCCTGCTTCGGCAAATTCTTCAAAACCAACCGGCTCGGCGTCAGCGCCGGCAAAGTTCCCCGGGCGTCCTTCCTCGGGAGGAACCCCGAGACGTGCCGACATGCCGCCAAGCCGGTGGGGCCCTGCTCTCGTTCCTCCGACTCCTCCTCCTCCTCTCCGTCGCTCCCGCGCTCTTCTCGTTCCCTGACTGACTTTCTGATAGCGAGCTTGGCCACGGCCGACCTGTGCTTCCTGGTCACGCTGCCGCTGTGGGCGGTGTACACGGCGCTGGGCTACCACTGGCCGTTTGGGCAACCCCTCTGTCAGATCAGCAGCTTCCTCACGGCTCTCAACATGTACGCCAGCGTGTTCAGTCTGAGCATGCTGAGCGTGGAGCGTTACTGGGTTCTGGTCGGGCGTCGGCATTCAAGCCACCACGCCCAGCGCGGCTGCCCCACCAGGGCATTGTGGGTCGTCGGAGGAGTGTGGGTGCTGGCGGGTGTTCTGGCCCTCCCCGGTTTCCTGCTGCGCTCCGTCAAGGAAGTGGTGCTGGAGTCGGGGCCCGATTACGAGTGGCAGCCGGAGCCGACGCAGACAGCTCTTCCTGGAGCCGCCCTCCTCTCCTGCCAGATGGATTACTCCATTCTGTTGGGGGATGAGCTGGAGGAGACGGAGAGGGAGCGGGCGGAGCTGTGGTGGGCGGCGGCGTTGAGCCTGAAGTCCACTCTAATCGGCTTCCTCCTGCCCCTGATCATCTTGTTGGTCTGCTACTGCTCGCTGGCTCACCTCCTCAGCAGACATTTCGGACGCGGCCCGCGTCCGGACCGCAGACGCCAACGACGACTTCTCAGGGTCATCGTTACTCTGGTGTTGGCCTTCTTCCTGTGCTGGCTGCCTCTCCACATCAACAAGACGCTGTCGATGTTGTTGGAGTTTGGCCTGGTTCCATACTCCTGTTCCCTGGACCAGGCCTTACTGGCTGCTCAGCCCTACGTCACCTGTCTGGCCTATCTCAACTCCTGTCTGAACCCGCTGCTGTACGCCGCCTGCGACTCCTCCTTCAGGAAGAGGTGCAGGGGAGCGCTGCTCCTGCTGTGCAGGACCTGGAGGAAAAGGACAAGGGGAATTAAGGAGGAGAATGTGGGAGGTGGAGGAGGAGGAGGAGAGGACAATAAAGACAAGAGCTCTGCCTTTCCCACCAGGACGCAGGAGGAGACAGCGGATGAGACCGAGGGGCGAGAGGAGAGGATTGATGGAGAGGAGGGCCAGGTGTCATGATGTCATTGTGGATCAGAGTTCACTCCCAACCGATTGTTTCATCCTGATCATTCATCTCTCCAGGGGAGGTTTACTTGAAGAAGACCATCAGGCCGTCTCATCCATCATTGATGGAAGCGTCAGTCAATCACCTAACTGTATATACTGTATACTCTGGACTTTTTATTTTTATATTTGGAATGATTTTTCTTATAAAGCAAATGTGTTTCACTGTAGTTCTTGTTTGGATTTAAGGGGGATAAGACACGCAGGCGTACACTGGATTTTGCCTCCATAGTAAATCAGTTCTGGTCCAAATATAGATTCCAAATCTCCTTTCAGACTGTGAGAGAATGTGTATCTGGTAATGACACCATCACTATAAATAACCGTAGCAGGAAAAATGCCAAAACAAACTGTTCCCTAGTGAAAAGCCCCTGGTTATGATTGATAGACCCAGAGATAGGTCTGGCAAGCCTTTTCTTTTCTATTCATTTGTTGTGCTGCTGAGATATGTTTTATAAGATTATAAGATCTTGTTTTGTGCTGTACATTTTTTTTTACTATTAAACTGTATGAAGCCTCTGTCTGTTTTCCATCTTCTTTTTGTAAAAAATATCACCAGTAATAATACACAGTAAGCTTTGTCATTAAAGCTGTAGTTATCTCAAATGGTTATATTAAAATAAAATAAATAAAATCAAATCTAAATGTATATTTTACAACACAAACAAATAAGAATAAAAATGTATAATGTAGTTATGCAGTTATATACCGAATGGCAGGAATGATAAGGCTCAGATGTGAGGCCATCAAATATCACAAAAGATGGGAATAGTATTAGTAATATTTATTGACTTAATAAATAAAATAAATAATTATAAATAATAATAATAATAATAATAATAATAATAATAATAATAATAATAATAATAATAATAATAATAATAATAAATATAGCAGCAGGCAGCTATACACAGGGTTCAGTTTATTTGTTGTAGGTACATGTTACAATTTTTTTTTTTTTGTGAAATTCAGCAAAATCTAGTGAACTTCCAAACATCATGTAGTACAGTTCATGTAATTCAACAAATCAGACTTTCATAACATTACGTTTGAAACAGTCCCATTTAAACCAGACGTCAATCACTGATTTTAAGTTGTAAGGTGACATATACAGTAGGTCAGTTCTAAATAACAGCTCTAAATAGCTGAGCTAACAGTCCTAATTCTGTTTGTAAGTTGTAAAGTAGAGTAATTTGGAAATTTGGACAAGAAATGACAAGGCGAGTCAGATAATTGTTTGATTAAACAGTCGTCCAACTCAGCTGGACAAAATAATCCAGCAAATATCATAGTTTTTATAAAGATCATCCGACAAATGATGAAGGTATATTATGGCAATGGAAATCTTAATTCAAAACAAGAAAAGAAAATGGACAACATGTATGAAATTGTCAATGTAAACAGTTTTTATAAAAACATTGTGTTATATGTAGTTTTTTTTTAACTAAAAAAAAAAGTTTGGACTGTGAAATTTTATAACGACAGCTTGACATTTGTGATGTATGCATTACAAAAACGACGCCATCTTAACAAAGGTAAATAAAGAAATGGTTCACCTTTTTTTTTTTTCGCTTTTTTTTATCATTTTCTCTAACTTGGTGATGTCAGTCAATATATTGTTGTTAGGTAGTCAAGTCAAGTCAAGTCAAAGTTATTTTTATTTCGTTATTTATATAGCATCTTTAAAACAACAGCGGTTAACCAAAGTGCTGAACAGGCCTAAAATACCAAGTATAGAAATAATGTAAAAGCAAATAATGTAGAAACAAATGAAATACAAATTAAAAAAAACAAAAAAACAAAACAAAACAACGGACATAAGATCAAATAGTAAAAGAATAGTAAAAAAAATTGCAGCACACCAGGAGACAAAGTCAGGGTGTAAAGGTCAACTTGAATTAAAAAGCCAACGATATATAGAAGAGATGGGTTTTCAATAGTGCTTTAAAAGCATCCCGGGTCTGTGCAGATCTTATGTTAATAGGAAGGTTTTTTTCCACAGTTTAGGGGCAGCCACTGCAAAGGCTCGGTCGCCTCTGTTATTCTCCATACATCTTGGAATATCCAACAGCTTCTGGTTTGTCCACCCTGTACATTGAGAAGTTCTATCAGTCTTTTCCCATAATTTTCTTACCACACCATGGTCATGCGACATTTTACACACGTAACGACTTGATAATGACATTCATTGGTATGTTTCCAGTGAATTCCAGTTTCCTTTGTAAACTGTGGCTTCGATGTGCAATATTTCAACCATTTGTTATGACTCTGTGAATATATCTGCACCTAGTACGTTTGCCGCGGCTTGTATTTCAACTTCAGTCACCCAACTTCCAACAGGATTTTTTTCATTGACAAACATTTAAGCTACGGTGTCTTTGGAATGGAATTCATGTCTTTCAGCTACGTTTTTTGCTACTGGGTGTTTCACAGTTCTCACTTCCTCTGTGTTGTCATTGAGCAGGATGAATTATTACTCTAATGGATTTGACGACAGACAGATTCAGTGTTTAACTCGGTGAGTCATACTCATTCAGCCCTATTCGGCTCCTCGCGTGTGAATCAACCGTTGCATCCCGGGATCCCTGCTTGACGACTGCACATGTAACATGCCCCGGGGGTCCCTGTGCGGTCCGCGAGCCGGTGGTTGGGAACCCCTGCACTGAGGGACATTCCGTCGGTGGTGGTCGGGTTTATTACCCCACTTCCATCGCCACATCAGTGGAATAACTGGACATTCTGTCTGGACGATACACATACAATGTACAATAAGACATACGGTAAAGGCATTATTTGTCATCTCGAGCCGCTACAGAGATATTCTGAATCTGAACCTGCACATTTTTAGTAAATAATATGATGACGTCATGAAACGCCTTACTGTAAATCTCATCCCGTTCATTTTGATTAAGGAATGGTGGCGTCCCAGTGAAGCAGGACCACCTGGGTACTTGGGGTGAAAGTTGTTCGGTTTTTCATTAATATCTGCTCCATATGTGGATCGGTTTGGATGACATTTAAACCACGAGATCCTTGTGACATAAAAATATTTTATTCTACATATTTTTATTTTATCCTATAAGTATTCGACTTACTGTATTACGTTTTAGGAGTCAGTTAGTTGGGCTATTAGGAATTTTAGGACATATTGTGTGTTATCACCGGGTGCGTTGCATTACATTTCACTGCATATATGTATGAAAGTATGTATATGTAAGTGACGAATAAAAATCTTGAATCTTGAATCTTGAACATAGCGGTTTAAACGGCAACCTCAACCGCGCTCGCAGCTTATGTCATTGTTTCACTCCAGATACTGTCGGCCGGGTTGGACATACGTCGGCGCGGAAACTGCAGTTTTTCCACAAATTTCTGCTCCATACGTGGAACGATTTGAATTGGACTTCAACCCCCGAGACGTGCGTGACGAACCGGCTCGAACCGCGTTCGTGGCTTGTGGCGTTCTTCTGTTTCAAATTGTTTTTTAGATTTCAAAATTCAGAAAATGTTCCAGAATAATTGACCCAAGTTCCATTCAACAATGCAGCTGATAAAAAAACAAAAAAAAAAAAAAAAAACGACCTTCAACTGGAAAATGTGATTAAGTCGAGGTCGGGAAATGTTAATTAAAAACGTGTATTTTCCTAGCGTGCCCCTAGCGGCCACTACCGGAACTACTTCCTGTCCATGTTCGCCACGCGGCGGCGCCATGCGCGTGTTTTAATAGTAGAAGAAGGCGGGTCGGTCATTGTCCAGCTCATACAAATCTAAACCAGTAAAAATAACAATGATTCGAATGACCACAGATACAAACAGTATATCCAGTCGGACTCGGACTGGCTGTTTCGTCGGACAAAATTAATTGACCTTTTTGATCTGTTGTTTAACCACGGGTTTGATGTCGTAATGGCGCAGGCGACGGGAACAGCGCTGGTCTACGACGAGCAGATGAGCCGGTACAAGCTGCTCTGGCTGGAGTGAGTATTCACAGGAATTTAACACGACTTTTGCACAGTTTGGTTTCAAAAAGCGCGGATTGAATTGTTGTCAGTCCAGTGCCTCCACTGGCTCAAGGCATTGACCGCCGGTGTGCTTGTTTTGAAGTGGTGGAAGAAGTAAGGAAAAGTACAAATACCACGGCACTGAATGCCTGCAGCATCCATAAAAGTACCACTGGCATTTCTGCTGAAGGAAAAATATATAAGAACTTTTAAGTATTTAAAGTATGGCTACTGTGTTTTTTTTTCTTTCCTGTATGCTCAGGGAGATCCTGAATAAATTTGACTAAATTAATAGTGTATGTGGCGTCACAATGATTTCCAAGGATATTGACTTTAGGAGTCACAGGTGAGCGGTTTGTAGATCCAGTTGCTTGTTGTCTTCTGGCTTTCTATACATAAATATGAATCCCGATTAAAACAAAAACTGAAGCACCGTGACTGCGTTAGAAGGGTCGTGCAAAGCATAGATATTTGGTTTAAAATGTAGTAGAGTAAAAGTCCAAGTCTTCAAACTGTACCAGTACTTGTGGTTTGTTACCTTCCACCACTGCAAAACATACCTCCATTAAAAAAAACAACAACACTAAAGCTGAAAAGTGGCTCATCTAAACTGGCGACACTTCATAATAACTTCATAATTCTACCAAAAACTGAAGTACGGATACAGTTTTTTATTTATTTGTTTGTTTGTTTGTTTGTTTGTTTATGTGTATGTATTGCTCCAGTCCAGCATGCGAGTTGGAAGTCCCCGAGCGCCTGACGGTCAGTTATGAAGCCCTGGTTCAGAACGGTCTCTCCGGTCGCTGCGTCTCCGTCCCGGTCCGAGAGGCGACCGACGCCGAGATTCTTTTGGCCCACAGGTCAGTCAGCACAGCACAATAGATAGAAAGATAAATAGTATACGCAAGAAAAGGAGAGCAAAAAACAAAAAACAAAAAAAATGCGTCTGTTACACACTAAGATGTATACAGTTTTTACAATGACAGCAACGTGCTATCAAATGAGGTAAAGTGTGCAGGTTGGTAGTGATGATACATAAATTCATACAGCGAGTGAATGTACGAACGAACACCCTGATATTAGTTTTCATTTACTAACAGCGAGGAGTACCTGGAGGCCGTAAAGAAGACCCCTTACATGAGTTTGGAAGACTTGATGACCTTTACCCAGCAGTATGGCGACGTGTACTTTCACCCGGTATAGTTATTCATTTACAATAATCAGTGACGCGATTTCAGTGACTGTTAATTTTTCAAACCATGCTCCAAACTCTGGATAGGACGTGCACAATTCTTATATCCAAGCTGCCTATCTAAGCAAACTTGAAACACATGCAAAGACGGTATAACGTCGAATGATCTCACTACTAAAATAAAGTGAGAATGCTCTAACGAGACGGGGTAGGTCTCCGTTCTGCCACTACGTGACGCCCTTCTTATCTGTTCCAGAATATCTACCACTGTGCTAAACTGGCGATAGGAGCCGCGCTGCAGCTGGTGGACAACGTGATGACAGGCAGCGTGCGGAACGGCCTGGCGCTGGTTAGGTGAGTTTGGATATCGTTGAGCAGCCACGGGAGAAAGAGTGACGCAATCCAAATCCTTCTTTCAGCTTCACAAACTTTAATGTACTACCCCAATCTTAAATGTGTAACATTTGCATTGTCCATTGTTGACTCTTTAGATGATATGACTCTCAATGTTCTTTTTTATATCAAGGACACTCAATATGATGCACATTAGCCCACAAAACCCATTGGATAGTATTTTGTTTCATTGTTATGTTTATCTTCATTGGTGTGGTCCAAACTTCCATACCTGTCTATACTATATTTATTGGGAGATAAGCCAAACTATGATGAAACACTCATTATTGTAGTCTCTTCTGGTCCCAAGGTCTTGTAAATGAAATAATGGGGAAGTTTAGCAATGGATCATTTTGCTGGGGACGCCCCTCTTAAAGGAGACCCTGGGGGGTACCCGGAAGCCAGAATCACAGCTTTAGTCCCCTCGCATGTGTCTCATCTTTTACTACCATCACTCTTCTGTCATTGGTTCTAGACCTCCAGGACACCACAGTCAGCACAGTGCCGCCAACGGGTTCTGTGTGTTCAACAATGTGGCCATTGCTGCTCAGTACGCCAAGAAATACCACGGGGTGAAAAAGTAATACAAGTAATAATAAGCCACCTCCTATTTTCTGAACCTTTTTTTTTTTGTGCCATGTACAATTTAATTTTGAAATTAATTAAATTTTTGTCGTAGGGTGCTGATCGTGGACTGGGACGTGCATCATGGACAAGGCGTGCAGTACTGCTTTGAGGACGACCCGAGGTGAGTCTTTCCGACTGACGGGGTCTGGAGTTGATATGATTTCCATCAAGTCCCATTAACACCCCTGTCTGCTCTGTACACACGTCATCTCCCAGCGTCCTCTACTTCTCCTGGCACCGCTACGAGCACCAGAACTTCTGGCCGAACTTGAAGGAATCGGACCATGACAGCGTGGGAAAGGGAAAAGGGGCGGGGTTCAATGTTAACGTGCCGTGGAACCAGGTATTGCACATTGAGGAAATAGCTCTCCAGATCTGCTTTGCAATTTAAAGCCTTCAGCTCTCATGACTCGGACTCATGTCTATAGATTTGTTTCTTCCTTATTTAATGTACGAAAAAACTTTTAGTACATGTTAGATGGTCGTTTTAGACGTGTGTGTATGAGAACGTTTTGTTCATGTGCCCATATATCCTTACCTAGGTTGGCATGGAAAACAGCGACTATTTAGCAGTTTTCTTTCATGTCCTTCTACCTGTTGCGTATGAGGTGAGGCCACAAAATATTTTTTTCACAATACTAGAATAAACCTCTGATAGTAGATATCTAATAGACTAAATAAATGCATTGGCTCTCTTAACAGTTTGGCCCAGACTTGGTGTTGGTTTGTGCCGGCTTTGATTCAGCAATTGGTGACCCGGAGGTGAGGTATCCTCTGATAAATAATTACCATCCTGGATAATAAAGCTTGTAATCTAATATGATGGAATTTCATGGAACAATGTGAATAATGAATATGTAGTTAATATAGTTAGTGAAGCCAAAAATAGAAGATATCTGCTGTGCTCACCCTCTGAAATGCAATTGAGATCCAGTTCCCCTGGTACCAGCTTTTCCCATGTTTGCTTAGAAACTGTATAAGTCACTGTGTCCACTGATTATTTTTAAGACCTGTATATTTATTTTAATTAACCTTTATTAAAAAAAAATAATAATAATTCTGATTTCAGGGTCATATGTGTGCCACTCCAGACATCTTTGCTCACCTCACACACCTTCTGATGAACCTTGCAGGAGGCAAACTGTGCGCTGTCCTGGAGGTCAGTGTCGATTCAAATGACCCACATGAACATAAACAACATTAACGAAAGCGAGAGCAGGCGTTCACTCACTGCGTCGTGTTTTGTGTCCGACTGTTCCAGGGAGGGTACAACCTGTCCTCTCTCGCCCAGTCTGTGTGCCAGACGGTCCTGACTTTGCTTGGAGATCCTGCGCCGCGCCCAACAGAGCTCCACGGCCCATGTGAAAGGTACTGTTTCCGTTGTTGGTGGTGGGGTCCACCTTTTCCTGGAAAGAATGCCAGGATTGGGAACGCTGGAGAAACTATGATGTTGGGAGAAAAAATAAGAATTATCTGACTCGATGGCTGTAATCCGAGTTTATGGATTTCCACTTTAAATCGTTGGAGTTTGTACTGAATTTTGAATAAGTGCAATCTTCAGCACGTCAAAGTGCAGACCAGGTATCCATTGTTCGAGACAAATGACTACAGGTGGGATTATATTTATGTCATTGTGAAAAATGATGAACCTCAACTGCTTTTGATTTGGGGGGAAAGAAATTGTGCATCCTTGTCTCCTTCAGCGCTCTTGAGTCCATACACTGTGTCCGATCATCTCACAAGCAGTACTGGTCCTGTCTGAAGCACGCAGGTAAAACATCCTCGTACTCAGGGAAGGAAGCGCTCGTCATTATCACATTACTGTAATTATAACTCACCGTGAATGACCTTGTCTCATTTCATAACTGACAGGTCAAACGCCTTTGCAGTATGCATGATTCTATACCAGTGGTTCCCAATTTTTAGTTAAAAAACTTTCACAGCCCCAAAATGATCGCCGTCAATAACAGAAAAACAAGTGACAGTGTTTTTCATTTTCTTTCTTAATAGTTTAAAAAGCCTTCTTTAATCAATCACCATTGGCCATTCCAATTCTCCTCTTTTGGAAAAACAAAACCAAGTGTTTTTTTTTTTTTCTTTTTTTTTTTTAATTAAAAATAACAAAGTACAATCCCTGATGTGCAATGAGTCTACATATGTGCAATACTCTTTAATACTCTGATTCCTATTCATGTTGTTTCTACTTAGGTATATATTTTTATATATTTTATATTGTGAGCCAAGTGAGCCAATTAATGTCTGCTCACTTGAATTTTTTATCAAAGAAATCTGATTGTTTCTTCTGTTTTGCAATTATAATTAGTTCCTGGAAGCTTTTGTGGATGTAAATATGGACAAGGATGTGTTCCCCACTAGGGGGTGGGCTGAATACTATTATATCATTCTATTATACGGGAACCTATGGGAACTAATTGTTCTTAAATAATACCTTTTAATCCCTCTTCAGCTGACATGCTCTCTTATGAGCCCAGCACCAAGCACCGCAAAGTGATGGAGGGAGCGTTGATAAGCCAAAACCAAGATGAGCAGGGACAAAAGACGGAGGAGGGGAGCACGACAGAGCTTGTATTTCCGGAGCTGCTGCAGCGTGTCGCTCCTGCTGTGCGCACCGCCCTGGTGCTCCCCGACGCTGTGGAGTGCACGGACGGGTGTGCACATTTCAGCGCCAAAAAGGCGCCTGATCCACTGGCACTCAATCGCCTCAGGTGCACAGCCGCTATTAATGGAACCATCTTTGATTTAACGGACACAGAATCAGTGAAATGGTTGATTAAAACTTAAATGAAATGATTCATTCTTTTATCATTGATGATCTTTTTTTTTTTTTTTTCCCATAATTAGCATGAATGGCAAAGAGTCGGGGGACGAGGCCTCTCTCACAGCTCTGGCCAATCTAATCCCTGTGATAGAGAAAATGGAGAAAAATGAGGTGCAATGTGTTTACAGTTTTAGATTTTAGGATGCTGAAGAACTGATCATAATATTGTAAACATCTACTGTAATACTAGTTATTTATAAAAAATTTAAAAAAGGCTTTAAATCACTTGCCAATGAGGGCTTCTTACTATTCTCTTTGCTTGCCAGATCCAAAACTGCTTGGCTCTGGTTCCTGATGTGTCCACAGCAGCGGCAACTGTTGTTCAGCAAGCTAACACATCTCTC
Source organism: Zeus faber (assembly GCF_960531495.2). Lineage (NCBI taxonomy): Eukaryota > Metazoa > Chordata > Actinopteri > Zeiformes > Zeidae > Zeus > Zeus faber. Next base: position 23,557,809 of record NC_137201.1, on the reverse strand, counting down.
ACCAAACGGTACAGTAAAACAGCACTGTGTTGGATTTAATTTTGCTTGAAAGGCTGGAAAATTGTGTATGAATTTATGCCTAAACATGTGACTTATTCTGAGAGGTTTTTGTTTGCTGTTCACACAGGGTTTTGGTTGTGTGGGTCGGAGAAGGACCTCTCCCGACTCAGATGATGGGAGATGAGTGAGTATCTGTCAGGATGTAAAGTTTTTTTTTAATTCTTTTTAAATATGCACGTTTTAAATGTAGCTGTATTTATTACTTTTCGCTGCAGAAAACGATCAATGTTTTCAGCAATAACACTTGAATTAAATTGGGAAAGAAATGCTAACCAAAATATTTCCGTTTGCCTAGAAAAACACTACTGGTGCACCTTGGCAGCAAGGAGCAAGAGGATTTGAACTCCAAATATTACGTTCCCATCAGTCTGAAGAAGGTATGATGAGTGTATGTCTGTATTTTGTTTTCATGGGGTGGCAGATAATATTCAAATTTTTTATTCCGTTGTCCTATGTGTTCCCAACAGGGCTGTAGGGACACAGCTGGCCTCCTGCAGGCTCTGCTCGGTGTCCTTCTTCCCCTCGGGTTCCAGTTCAACCCCAGCCTCGTGCTGCTGGTCCGGACGCCCGGCGGCAACGTGGCCACGGCCGTCTGGCAGCAACTGACCTGCCTGCTGCAGGGCCTGGCGCAGGGCCGCACGCTGGTGCTCATGCAGGTGAAACGACGTTGACTTTGGTGTTTTTTTTTTTTTTTTTTATGTGGTCATTGTTTTTCTATTGGGTTAGGGGGTTAGGGGTATGAAAAGAGGATAAAACACTTTCAGACACACACTAATTCATTCTAAATTGACCCCCACTCACAACATGGGAAAGCACATGTCACTTGGAATGTGCCAGATCTTATTCACTGTTGGCCTTTCCTCTTTCATATCTAAATTTTATCTAACCTGCCACCATTGCCAACACAACTTGCAGCAAATATTTAGTTTTCACTGTATGTTGGGAGGCACAAATAGTCCTATTTGATTTAGCTTCCTCTCCAGAAAAGGCCCAAACACTTTTTGTTTGGTTGTCAAATGGGGTTTGAGGCATTGGAGCTGGTTGTGGGAGAGTGTTGTTTATCACCACATTAAATATTAAATATCTAAAATGTTACCAGATGAATAAACTATCTACTCTAATCACGGTTTGGGGTGAAGAGGAAGACCACCGTACTCGGGCCGTTTTCGAAACACTTTATTTGAACTGATGTCGTTCAGGGGACTGTTTCCATTTTCCTATTTAAATACATAAATAATAATTTTGTTACATTTCCTGTTTAGGAAAAAGAGACGTCTTCCATTAGCGCCACTGCCTCTTGTCTTCTGGGGAACCCAGCACCCTCCCTTGGGCCCCTAGGGGCCCCAATGCCTGACAATGTGGAGGCCTTGGAGAGACTAGGACACAGACTGCAAGCTCACTGGAAACTACTGCAGACCACAGGTAAAAACAAATGTACAACAACTAAAGTAACCTGAGCATCATAACTGTGGTAAAGTTTTCCTGTTTGTTTGCACCGATCAGCCACAACATTAAAACCACTGACAGGTGAAGTGAATAACATTGCTCATCTGGTTCCAATGGCACCCATCAAGGGGTGGGGTATAATAGGCAGCAAGTTAACAGTCAGTTCTTGAAGTTGATGTGTGGAAGCAGGAAAAATGGGCAAGCGTAAGGATCGGAGCCACTTTGACAAGGACCAAATTGTGATGGCTAGACGACTGGGTCAGAGCATCTCCAAAACGACAGGTCTTGTGGGGTGTTCCAGGTATGCAGTGGTTAGTACCTACCAAAAGTGGTCCAAGGAATGACAACCGGTGAACGGTGACAGGGTCATGGGCGCCCAAGGCTCATTGATGCACGTGGGGAGAGAAGTCTAACCCGTTTGGTCCGATCCCACAGAAGAGCTACTGTAGCACAAATTGGTGAAAAAGTTAATGCTGCTATGATCTAAAGGTGTCAGAACACTGTGTGTTCTGACACCTTGGGGCGTATGGGGCTGCGCAGCCGTAGACCAAAAGGAACAACAAGTCCAGTCCATTGTGGCCCCACCTCGCAACTTATACCGTTTGTACACAAAAATAAGCAGGTTTACCCAGGTTTTTTTAAACCCGCTCATTTTAGGCAATTGCTGCTAACGTCTTAGTGCCAGATACCACAGGACACCTTCAGAGGTCTTGTGGAGTCCAGGGCTCCACGGGTCAGAGCTGTTTTGGCGGCACGGGAGGGGGAGCTACACAATATAAGTGGTTATTAGTGGAGGTTTTAATGTTGTGGCTGATCGGTGTATATATGCTTTAAAGATATAAAACTTGCTCTATAAATAAGAAAAGTGAACTGTATGCTGGGGTCACACCGTTGGCGACAGGGCTCCTGTGCACCTGGCGTTTGTGGGCGTGTCGGCTCAAAATCGACTGGCTGTTGTCGGTGCGCCAAACATTTCAAACCTCTCTCCTTTTCTTTATTTGATATAAATTACATAGTCAGATGAGGCCGTGTCTACTTATTTTTATTAAAATGGTGTAGTTTGTTTACTTGGCAAAATAAATGATCTCTTGAAAGAATTATGTGAATAATCTTGCCATCCGTCCATTCAAATAAACAATTGTCCTTGTTGAAGAAACATAAAATAACATGTTACTTATTTTATCGATAGTTTAAGGGACATTTTTAATAAAAAAATAAAAAGGAACAATGCAGTGGTCCGAGTGTTTCCAAGGATCAGCTGCATTTAGAGCGTATCTTCCCTCCTATCGGTTGTCGCCCGGCACTCTGCGCTGCTCATTTGCATAATGATGACACCTGCTCAACTTTCCTTGTCGCCATGAAGCTGCCGCCAGTCGTCGCTCCGCCCCCTGCGGCTACACCCCCAGCAGCCGGATGAAGCCGCCCTCCGTTTAAAATGCATCACAGCCTGTGGCTTTGCATCGCCCTGTCGCCGGCAGTGTGACCGTACCATCAGGGTGATGGAATTAAGAGTGTGTCAAGTCCAATTTGTGTTTTGTGCTTTGTATTTATTTATTTATTAATTTTTTTTTTTTTTTTTTTTTTTTTTTTTTTTTTTTTTCTTGAAAATAGCACCGGACAAGAAAGGGAATGCCAACAAGGATTACTGAAGGATCTCAATTTCTTCATTCTTTTCTTTTCTACTGTTTTTGTTAAAGCTGCTAAATCTACTAAATTATTCTATTTTGCTATTGACAAATGTAAACCGGAATAATGAAAACAGGGCTCAACACTTACTTTTAAAAGTGGTTGCCAGCTGTCAGCTTTTGGTTGCCGAAACTGAAAATGTGGGTGCCGAAACTGAAAGTTTGGTGGCCATTTTCAGTCCCCTTATATTTTGAGTAATTAACATACTATGCAGTTATATGTCAGCTTAATAATGAAAATGTGACATAAAAAGAATGATTAAAAGCTTTTGTAACAAGACACCAAACAAATTCTTTGTAGTTAGTGTTTTCTGATCCTCTACAGAATTTGAAGCTTCAGAGGTGAAGAAGCACAAGTTAAGACAGACAAGAGCTGTGATAACACTAAAGCCTGGTTTATAGTCGCCGCAGCAAGGGGGGCCAAGAAATGGTTGCCAACTGACTCATTCTGGTTGCCGAGGACAACCGTTACTGTCAAGCACTGTGAAATGTGAAATGACTGTACTTTTTAAGCATTCCATCAAATATTGGTTGCAACAAAACTGCTGTTCTAATGAAGTACTTGAAGATGAACATCCAGTGTTTAATCAACTCAACTCAGTAAAGTATTTTTCATTGTCTCCGATATGTTGCCTGAATATTTTTAAAGTATTGTTCTTACTTTGCAGGGATTATAGTTTCATTGTGATATAATATGCTCTACAATGACAAGACTATGATATTTAGCACATCATGAGATCTGATAAACTTTGAAAAACGCATGATGCGATGAACCTCTGTTGGATCAGTTTAAGGTGACATTTTAATTATATAGGCAGATATTGTGGTATACATTGATATTTTGTAAAATTTCCTATGATTACCCTGATAATGAATTGTTCCACATCACCCAGCCCTATCTGTTTGACTAATAATAATAATAAAAAAACATTATATCAAGGCTGTAGAATATCACAAATCCAATAACTTGGTTGCACATATAAAAATGCAAAAAATATAATTATGAAGACCAACATTGTAAATGTTAGCTATGGTGGAGTAACTATTATACAAGATTATCGAGGCCCTCCATTTGGTAAAACATCTCTGGGAGCCCCGATCTGAGAAGATTTTACTTGTTAGATATGATTTAGTGAAAAGAAAATCCAAATCGATAAATGCATACTAGAACTATAAAAAGTCAACGTTGAGGTTTTAACTATAAACTTGATCTTTTTAATTGAACCTCCAGCTGGACCCCCCGCCCCCCAGTTTTAAGAAACACCTCACCCTAGGGCGCAACTTGGGTCATTTCAACTTCAGCCCGTAATAGGTAACCCGCCCCGTCCCTCACCCGGCCACGGGGTGGCGCTGTGGAGCTGGTGGCGCTGGAATAAAAGCGTCCGAGCCTGCAGCATGTGAGTCACTGTGGTGCTGTGTGTGTGTGCGCGTGTGTATGTGTGTGTGTGCGTGTGGGGGGTGTGTTGGTGTGGGTGGGTGTGTGGGTGGTCGTGGGCGTGGGCGCGCGCGCGCGCGGATTGAATGGGCGAGACGGTGATTCACTCTGTCCGCTGTTGTGTTTGGCACCAGAGGGCCACCGTAGTCCCCCTTGACACCGGAGCACCGTGCGGCGGCTCCGACACCGGCGGAGGCAGCGATGTCCGCCGCCCCACACGGCGCCAAGATGAAGAAGGACGAGTCCTTCCTCGGAAAATTGGGAGGAACCCTGTCGAGGAAGAAAAAGTCCAAAGAAGGTCAGAAATCCGGTTTTATCAGTTTTATTTTTTGTCTATTTTTCCATCATCTGTCCAGGTGGCGTTACGTACTTGGTGCTAGATTGGAGGTTCAGTTTATTTGAATTGTATTGTTATTATTATTGTCTGTCCCCAGTGGGACAGAGAACGGTTTATTCCCATCATGAAAAAAAATAAAAAAAAATAAAATTGCACATAATAAGCATAAAGTCATTTATTGGTCCGGACAACAGGACTCTGTGCTGCCGACGTCATCGGGCAGCAGGTGACGTCATTCTCTCTCGCTAAAAAAAACCCCCCATAACACGTTGCAGTGATCAGTAATAAATATCCAGCCCGTGATGGGTCATTGTATTTGTGGAAAGGCCAGACAAAGCATAGCAGCAAAGCCCACAAGCGTTCAGCGTGATATCATGGACATAAATAGAGAGGAGACAGCTGCCAGACTTGGAAAGGTCATAAGGTCAAGAGGTTTAGACTCCTTTTCTCATTTAATTCCATTCATTTTTATTTCATTTTATTTTATTCAGTACTTGCAGTGTATTTCCCATTCAAGGCTTTGTTTTTCTGTCAAACACCCTCCTAGTAGTCAAATCTTTGTTCAGTAAATGGATAGCTGCCTGTGTGTGTGTGTGTGTGTGTGTGTGTGTTTGTGTGTCAGACCATGTGTCTGTCGCCCCCCATAAAAAGACAGAGGTGGGTAGACCTGGAGACCAGCCTGGATTCCTTAAATCAGGGGTCTCAAACTACAGACCCCGGGGGCCACATCCAGCGCGAGGGACAAAATAAATTAAAAAAATATATATCAGAATTTAATACATCGTGCATAAGAGAGCTATCTCTAAACAGGCTTACGAGGCAGGTCACTAATGTGTGAGAGAAAATAAAACAAAGCAAAACAAAACAAAATAAAAAACAGGGAGGTTTTCCATTGGAGTTATACACGGCCCCCCTAGAAGAAGGCAACCTGGCCAGTGGCCCCCAGGTCACTGGAGTTTGAGACCACTGCCTCAAGTACTTCTATGTGTACAGATAATAATAATAATAATAATAATAATAATAATGCCTTTTTTTGCTCATAAAGAACTTTTCTTGGATCTCAAAGCGCTGTACAACCAAGTAAAGAATAAAAAAAAAAACCTTGAAAACAACAACCCAGTGAAACTCTAATGGAAATGGTAGCTCTCTCTGTGGTGGAATTAAATAAAATGGAATTAAAATTGTATCAACCCCTTTGGCAAGGGTGCTTGGCGTGTTGCACACTTTGCGGTTTCTGTTCGTTCTGGGTGTGGTTGTGTCTCTTTTGAGGATCACACCCAACCACAAGTTGCTACCAGCAACAGCCCGCCCTCCACACACACACACACACACACACACACACACACACACACACACACACACACACACACATACACACACACACTTTCACTTGGAAAACTATGGAGTAGCTGCCAAGGTGGTTTTCTTTGGTCAGTAAATGTGTTGTAATAGTGCACAAATTTGGTTCACACTCTATAAATCCTTTTAAAAAGAGGTCTCTGAATTCTTTATTTAATAAGCATGTACTTTTATTTTTAACCATCAAACTCAATGACCTATTAAAAAATGAAAACCTCCTCAAAGTGCAGTGGCTCGGTCCAGATGGGGTTTTCTACGTCACTCTTCTGCTGTTTTGGGTCGGCTGGCCACACAGCTTGAATTGTGATCGTTTTTAATTATTAATGCCTGAGCCCCGAAATGGATTTTGTGCTCGAGTGGGAAACCTCATCGGCGGATAGAACCATTAGGATCTCTCCCCTGAAAGCCCTTTCAGGTTATTTTGCCGCGTCCCACAGTGCTTCGGCTCCAGACTCCTGACTGAACGCCCTCAGGAGGGTGGATTTGGAAAAGGCCCAGAGCTGATTTATTTCCTGCGCTGATAAACCATCAGAGCAAAGTGCGGTGCCTCCGTCCAATGCCGCCGTGTCTCTGTGTTTCTCAAGATGGGTCCAGTGGGGGGGCATAAGATATCATATTATTTTGGTATTTTTATACTTTATCAAAACCCTGGTATTAATTAAAATAAATCCCTATTTGAAAATGAGAATAATATTTATATTTTTTCATAAAGGTGCGATACAAATAAAGTTTATTATTCTAAGTAACATTTCATACAATTCTTGAATTTTTTTATTTATATTTTTTTAATTACATTTTGGATTGGTGTTTCTCTAATGATGTTCCATTGTTCAAATTGCACTGACGTCTAATTGCACCCAATTGGCAAATGTTCCGCTCTATGCAGGCAGTATTTTTTTTCTGCAAGATTAGAATATGGTAAGTGACACCGTTGAAACCAGAAACAATCACTTGCAGCCATCGCTTTCTTGGCTCTCCTACCCTGTAGCGCCCCCTGCTGGACCTGGCGTGTCAAGGCCTCCCCACCTCCCTTCACCCACCCCCCAGATCGGTGCCTCACTCAGAGTGATTCTGGTTCTCTCAGCATCAGCCTATCCACTAAGCCTCAATGGTTCTCAATATGGGGGTCCAGCGGGGTCCTTCAAGAGGTTCCAGGGGGTCGCCAGCAAAAGGATTAAAGCGGACCTATGATGAAACACTCACTTTTTCAGTGCTTGCGCGCGTACATTTGGGCCGCGGGTGGACCTACCAAGAACACACGCACTGTGAACAAAGACAACTCAGCCAGTTTGTTTGTGAGCTGTCCATTTCAGAAAACGCGCCCTGAAACAACCCGTTCACCGTTTGCCGTCGACCCCTGCGTCACGTCGGGCTTGGGTAGAATTAGAACCGCCCCGCATGTTTAGGGGACCTCAGAGACCTGTATTAACCCGTGTAAAAAGGAGCGCAATAGGTCCCCTCTAATAATGAAACTTCTCTGTTATTTCAATAACAAGAAGTTATCAACCGCTGCAGAGTGCACGATAATAACAGTTGATCTGTCGTCTCCTGAACTCCGGTGCATGCAGGCGTGGGAGGGACTGCACACACATCTAAAGGAGAGGGAAATATGTTGAGTGCAGTTTTAGGGAACTGGTCGTCCGTTCGTCCTGTGGTGAGTTCGGTAGTATTGTTCTGCACGGGAAGAGTGATGGTGTGACTGTACATCCCCTTCTTCCCAATATCCATCACTGCTGCACCACTTCCCTTTCCAGTGGCGTGAAACACAAACATCATTGTAGTAAAAGGGGAAAACAAAAGAACCGCGATAAAGAAGCGTTATTCTCTCGTTTTGAAAGAAGATGCCGAAGTAGTTGAACTTATTCAACGAAACCGAAATAATAGTTGTTACCGTCCTTGGTGTGCGTTCTCATCAGATGCGGGGCCCCCCCGCGTCGCTTTGAGCTGATAAACTGGAAAGGAAGCGTGTCGTCTCCGACAAGAAGGAATGCGGCGCTTAATCTGCGACCGGCACCTGCGGTAACAACAGCCCAATATAAGTGCAAGTCACTGTACAAAAAGAAGCCTCTTCAACCTCCTTCACTTCACCGCGTCTTTTGTTTCGGGTGAAAGGGCGTTTTTTTTTTTTCCCTACCCGGTGCGAGGTTTGACCCTCAGGCAGGTCCGGCCGAGGGATGGACGGCGAAAGTAGTAAGTTTCCACCCTCCCACCGACGGGAACTTCCTCAGCTCAGAGTTTATGAGATCGACTCGGCTCTCAAAATGAGTTTCGGTGCGCCCAAAGATGCTTACGTTGATCCAAGGCACTCGCAAGAAATATGAAAAAAATATAAAAGCTGATTGTGATATTTTTCATGAAGTAATGTTTGTGTTTAAATAGTGGCATTTTAATATTATATTCCTGGTCAGTGCCCACAATCAACGTTAGTATATTTGAGACTTGTTCCCTTTTTTGCAAGGAACACCGCAGGGTTTCACTTTCTTATTTCACACCAAACAAACGCCACGTTGCTGCTTTATGTTCTCACAGATTTAGGGGGATTTGGGTTATTTATGAACTGCAGGACTCAGCTTTATTAACATTAGCACCACTGGTTGTTGGTCTGTTCCCTGTTACCACACTGTCACTAATACAGTACCTTATACAGTAAGGGGGGTGAGGTAGGATTCTATGTTGCCTCTGATGTTCTGGATTAAAAATTCACGTTTGGCGTAGAAAAGTGATAAAGGAAAAACTCAGAAGACTGTGCCAAACAAATTAGGAAGAAATACATAATTTACATCATAAAAATATAAATATATATATATATATATATATATATATATATATATATATATATATATATATATATATACGAGAAGAAAAAAACATGAGCAAAAAATATATAGTAATAAGATATGAGCAAAAATTATATATATATATATATATATATATATATATATATATATATATATATATATAATGTAGATAGATATATACTGTATATCCATAATTGAAATATGTGTTTGTATGTGTGATGTATCACTCAATTTATAAAATAACAATTGAAGTACAAGCTGTTATACATTGTTTTGAATGATGATGATTTTTCAAGTTACTTATCATTTTAACAAATGATTTAAACTGTACCGGTATATTATATGTATTATATTTCCAAGTTATACAGTATAAGCCGCCGTCTCGTCTCTCTCCTGCTGTGACGTCCCTGGGCTGTGGATGATAATCACTACGTCTCCATGACTCACTGGAGGCCCGTGGTGTAAATATGCAGCGCTAAATTTGGGAGCCAGTCTATCTTCTCCAAGCTTTTAGCTTTATATATATATATATATATATATATATACATAAATATATATATATATAATTATTGTTTTTTTCCCAGGGTGTGTCACAGTGGCCCAGAGGCTGATTTCTATCTTCTTCAGACTGTTTACAGTTCAGGCAGATCACACATTCTGCTTCTCTCCATCCGTCCTCCAAAGCAAAACAAATGTGCTCGTTCTCTATGTCGCCCTCGTTTCAGCCGCAGTTTTATTGATGAGCGAGTCCTCCTGCTTCATTATTTTAAGTCATTCAGGGCGGCGTTTCCCTGCGGCGAAGCCGGCAGCAGATTTATGACGCGGACTGCATGGCGTAGTGGGTATTGAGTCCGCGGAACGGACTCAAGGAGGACATGTTTGTGGCCCTGTTGAGTGATTGCAGCAAAAGCAGAAGAAAGGATCCGTGCACACGCCCAGCGCGAGAGTGGAGTTATTATTTTTATTAAAAATAGTAATTATACTGGAGCTCTCTTCTATTGTACTTCAGACAGTTGCTGTTTCACCAAAAATGTGAGACAAAGCATTAGATAGATAGATAGATAGATGGATGGATGATGGATAAATAGATAGATAGATACAGTAGATAGATAAATAGATGGATATATACTTTATAGATACATCCAAGTAGATAAATTACGGTGTTACAGCAGCACACACATAAAAAATAGAAAATATATATATTTTTGGCGATACACACAAATTTGAAGAAAAAAAATGGCAATAAACCTTTAAAACTCTGTCACAACATCTCAAAGTGTAAATGCAGGACGTTGCGCCTATAATTGTGCATTGTTTATTATTGAAAAAATATGTTTCTCACGCCTTAAAAACAAATGGTCGGTTGGTTTAACAACACTTTTAATATAGCACAGATTATGGTTATATTATCTTAGAATATTAGAATATTCATATCCAGTCACTATGCCACACGGTGCCAGCGTCATGTACATACTCTGTGGGTGAGTCCCTCCAGGTGTCCACGGGTCCACTCTGTGCACGCTGTCCACTGCGCTGGCGGTTGGAGTCAGTGTGTCCCTTCTATGTGGAGGGGGCGTGGTTTGCTGTCTCCATCATGTCCAGTCCACATAAATACAGGCACACACACATGCCCCTCTGCTTCTCCTGTAACTAGACCGGAGAGGTGGTGTAGGGTGGTGGGGGGGCTGTGACAGAAATAAACAGGACGCACGCACGCACACACACACACACACACACACACACACACACACACACACACACACACACACACACACATATACACACACACACACACACACACACCACTGCTCCACCAGTCAGTCCGTCTGCTCTGCCAGTACACACAGCGAGCGCTGGATCCACCTTAAACCCGCCGCCAAACGCTCCAGAATCCAGAATCCAGAATGGCTGGGCTCCTGTGTGGCACCAAGAGGAAGAAGCAAGGTACCGCCCGTTCATGGTTTTATTTTGTTGTTTTCTTAGATTTGATTTATTTATTATTTTTTTTAATTTTTTTTTATCTGTTTTGCTGTGAGGAACTATGAGTCAGGAATGGGGAAGCGTGTCCTCCGTATTACATTCACACGAGGTGTTTGGATTTGAGCGCTCAGTGAGGTCTGACCTCTGGTTATAGTCGAGTGAAGGAAGAACACTGACAGCGTATTGAATTGACTGGAGGCTGACAGGTATTTTATAGAATCCTGAGAATTCTATGAGGGCGCTTGTCGTGAATGTACTCGTAGGGTTGCATAATTTGACACTCTACCGTGGTCCTTTTACCAAAAAAGAAATGTCCAAGGTTCTATGTCAGTGGCGGTGTCCGCTCGTCGGATTTCCAGCTGGATATGTTCGGAGGAAATAGCACAATTATGATGAAACACGTTCCTCAGGGTAATTACTGAGGAAATGCTGATCTGTAGTGAGATGCGAGGCGACCGTTTAACCGCCGCCAGAAGATTGAATCGCGTAGGAAATGTGTTTTGGGGAAAACTCCCACCTGAGGTACGGTGTGCCGCCCCCCCCCCGTCCCCCGGCTTGGAACCTCATCACATCAGGTGTTTTTTTTTGCGGAGGCGTTTTCACAGCGCAACTGTTTGCACGTTTTTTTTCGTCCTGAAAATGGCCTATTCTGCTTCGTTCGAAATTGGAGACGTTTGAATGCCGTCGCGAGGGGCCGATTTATCTGATAAAAGCAGCGAAAGGCCTTTTGTTGACTGTTATTGTGAAAACAAAACAATCATACTCATACTCATACTCATACTCAGTTTTAATCGGTTTAATCCGACAGGCACAGGAAATTTGTCGTTGTGAGGATTTGTGCATTCCTCGACAGACAATAAACACAACAGAAGCTTAAAGTATAAAATAAATAAATAAAAGAAATAGAATAAAAAGTAAAGTAAAAAATAATATTAAAATATAAATAATATATACAAAAATACACAAATAAACAAACACACAAAACAGAAATAGTCAAATATATAAATGTGCAGAATATAAAAGGTGCAACACTGGTATCACTTATATATCACACTATATTTCCCGAACCCGTCTTTCAAAGTTTATTTTTTAATTTTTTCGCTGTCTGTCCTCTCTGCTGCGACGACATCACAGTAAATATCGAGCACAAATGCACGATTTTCCAGCAACAAGCTCAAATTCAAAGCCCCTTTTCATCCACTGCTTTCAAATGTCCTCCCAAACATGTTTGAAATAGAGAGGTCAATGAAAGGAAGGTTTCCGGAGCGATAAGTGCAACCTGGTCAGGTCTGAGGCTCCCAGATCGAAACAGAGTGATAGGGGGTGGGGGGCAGCCATTAGAGAGGAACCTAACTCCCCTGGGACATCCATCCCTCAGTCTGACGGAACAACACAACAGAGAACAGAGAGCGTCCGCTACCGCCCAAATACATTCAAAAACAGCTGTGTCAATGTCGTTATGTGTATGTGATGCGTACACTTCAGGTTTAGTCTCTCCAATCCACTCAAAGGTTGCTCACATTAAAGTGGTAATCCGTCACTCACTCACCAGATTATTTTGCTGAAAAAAAACAAACCTCATATTTGGTATTTTTACTACCTTCTAAGAAACAGACATACAGTGTAATTGCATTTTCTGCATGTGCTCCCACGCTGTTTCCACTGTCGCCTTTCCCGGAAAGAATGCATGGACGGGGCCCACGCAGGAGGTGAAAGGCAGCCGCGGCGAATCTCATCAACAGGCTTGGTGTGGCCGAAATTGGATTAATTGAAAATAAAAAAAAAACCTCGCCGTTTCCAATGGAGTTTAAGTCATCGTAAATGACTCGTTCACGTTGTTGTTATAAGGGCCATGGATCCGAAAATGAGATCACAATGACATTCATCGACTCGCTCGCTGCTCCCGCTTCTGCGGCGAACGCTGTTTTTCTTCCTCCTCGGTCTGTTAACGCCTCACCGCTCCAGTGTAAACAGATATGACAGCGTACCGTGTTTTCTTTCTCGTTCTTAATGTGTCTTCAGAGGGTCCCGGATGTGTGTGAAACAGACAGAGGGAGACGGCAGCGTCCCATCATGCACTGCAGCCTGCAATGTAAACACTGTAAACAACATGTTGCATATGGACGTTAATTTATTTTTCTTTTGCCGTCTCTCTAACATAGAAGCTCATTTCATGCCTTTTTTTTTTTTTCCTGCTTTTCTCTGCGAACTTGAACTTGATTCCCTATTTGCAATTATGTTTGCATTTTTATTATTTCAATTTTATTTTTTATTCATGAATGGACGGTTCAGTCCCGATCCGATGGACAACAACTGGAGTTCCATTTATTCCCACGGAGAGTCGGATTCTGCGCACGAAGCTGTGACTGTGAGGATTGCATTGGATTCGAGGCCCCGGGATGCTTTCACATTTTCCAAATCACGCCACAAGTTTGGGAGCCGGTACTACAATTGGAAGTCACGTCAGTGACTCAGAGTGTTTTTTTTATTGGAACCAGGCTTAAAAACCCACTTAATAAGTCACGTTAACGTCAGTGTTGGATGTCACCTCACCCACTATCAATAGATCTGCTTTCATGTCAGTGAATTGTGTGTATTTCTCTTATTTTCGTTCGCACTTTGCAGACACTATGTAAAGTGGGTTTTTAATCTCTCATTTGTGGAACATGCTAAATGTCCAGCTGAGCAAACTGTCCGCCGGTGTTCTGGACAAAAAACATACAAAAACTCTCCAGTTTTCCCTGACATTATTTTGCGATGTGAAACCGAGACGGAGTTCACCCGACAGCCACTAGGGAGGAGGATCCGGCCGTCGGATGCGTTTTCGGATCCGGTGTGAAGCGGGCTTTAAACTCTCATCAATTGAATTCACATTTAATTCTGAAAAGATGTGTTTATTCTTTTGCTTTCAGTACCTTACTTTTAAGGAGCTGTATTTTCTGGTGGAAGACTTTTGCTTTACACACGGGCCCACGTGAGGCCCTAATGGTGATTATCAGAATCAGAATCAGAATCAGAAATACTTTAATGATCCCAGGGGGAAATTACTTATACTGTACCGTCGTTAGGGCTGTTATCACTTCTTTAGAAGTCAGAAATACATTGCCATTTCATGTGTGTGTGTGTGTTTTGTTGTCTCCCCAGTGAGCGATCTCCACGAGGAGGGAAAGAACGCCATCAACGCTCCCATGCAGCTGTCCAGCATCGAGATCCATCCTGAGGACACACTGCTGGGTACTACACACACACACACACACGCACACGCACACGCACACTTCACACTTCACACTACACTCAGATCAGGATTTTGGGATATGATTTGTCTGCTCAACCCTGTTAACTCTATATGGGAGTAAATAGTAAACAGAGGGTGAGGGGCTGGGTAGTTTCAAAATACTACAAGTAAAAGGGGAAAAATACAATAAAATGTATTAAAAAATAGCAATGGTTTAATTTTGAGTCAGTAGGGCTGGGCTTAAAGAAAAAAATGATACTCCAATACAATAAAATTCTATTGTTTCGATTTCTGAATCAATTAGAAAATGTTGATATTGACACTTTGTTTGGAAGTTATGCATCAATTTTCCACTTTAATTAAATACAACCACAGTCACAGATGAATTGAAATATTTAGTTGGTGTGGGGAAATTTGTGATTTGTGTTTTTGTAACGCACGTCGGATGTATACTGAAAAGTCGGTAATAATTCTCATTTCTGGAACAAAATTTCAATATATCGACATAGAATCATCTCATCAATGTCAGATTGAATCCAATCATGTGTGTCTTCTGACTGAAGTTTCATTTTACTTTTTGGTACCGCGGCTATTAGTCTCCATCTACTCGCTACAGACCAACGGTATTATCCATTTCTCATGCATTCAACTGGATCTCAGTCTCTGGGGTCACGGAGGAGAACAGGGATGTGTGTGTGTGTGTGTGTGTGTGTGTGTGTGTGTGTGTGTGTGTGTGTGTGTGTGTGTGTGTGTGTGTGTGTGTGTGTGTGTGTGTGTGTGTGTGTGTGTGTGTGTGTGTGTGTGTGTGTGTGTGTGTGTGTGTTGACTGGTGTCCGTCGTGGAGCAACAGCAGAGGAATAGGAAATGAAAGGGGAGCTGGATGTGGGTGGAGTGAGGACAACACCCTCAGCCACCGTGTGAATCACTGTGGTGTGAAAAATAAGTGTGTGTGTGTGTGTGTGTGTGCGTGTGCGTGTGCGTGTGCCCCCTTGTTTTTTCAATGTCCATTATGTAGTCCAATCTCCGTCCAGCACTCGCTCCATGACTCTTAATACCAGGGGGCAGTACTCGAGTATGAGCTTGTTCAGGATGGAGCGTTGACACGGACCTGACTCCTTCTCAAACGGTGCAGACTCCA
Organism: Zeus faber; assembly: GCF_960531495.2. Lineage (NCBI taxonomy): Eukaryota > Metazoa > Chordata > Actinopteri > Zeiformes > Zeidae > Zeus > Zeus faber. Next base: position 23,542,336 of record NC_137201.1, on the reverse strand, counting down.
TTGAATATTAATTCGGGGAGTGGTCCAGTCCAAAATTCAACTTTTTTTGTATAATATTCTCTGAATGAATGCAAACTGGTCTAATTTTGCATTGAATTTGAATGTGAAAAGTGTGTTAACTGCCAGAGAAACAACAAAGCCCCTTGGCAGAGGTAAAAACAAAAAGTTGAAATAAACGGAATTAAGTTAAATTTGGACCCTTGCCTTGATGATGGACAACTCACATTGTAGTCACAGTGTTCAACTGGACTAGTCTCAGCTCCTCAGGCCTGGAGTTGGACTCATCACCTGAAAGTGCTTATTGTGAGGAGATTTGGTCTTGAGTGCTGTTCAACAGTATTTAACACCCCTTCTGTCTCCATTAGAGGAAAATGCTGAGAGGGTCATGCTGGACCCAAAGTCCAGGGAGACCCTTAAGTTCAAAGATCTTGTTAAGGTAGTAAAGGTTATATATATATATCTTATCCACACAATAACTTATCATTAGGAATACAAACAAAACAACAGGTGTGTGTGTGTGTGTGTGTGTGTGTGTGTGTGTGTGTGTGTGTGTGTGTGTGTGTGTGTGTGTGTGTGTGTGTGTGTGTGTGTGTGTGTGTGTGTGTGTGTGTGTGTGCGTGCGTGCGTGTGCGCGTGTGTGCGTGTGTACAGGTCCTGATTGACTGGATTAACACTGAGCTGGAGGAAGAGAGGATCATCGTCAAAGACCTGGAAGAAGACTGTTACGACGGCCAAGTGCTCCAGAAACTCTTTGGTAAACGTTTAACTTTAACAGCTACACAAAAGGTGCGCAGATAAGCTAATAAAATAAAACTGATTGATTTGCTCGAATTTAAAATGGAGGGGAAAAATACAAATAAATACAAAAACTAACTAAGAAATTAATTATTTCCACTAAATAATATGTTTGCAGGATCCCCTGCAAGTCCTTCTAGGACCACTAGAGGGGAGCAGATCCCCGTTTTGGAATCCCTGATTTACTCTATCAATGCAGATCGACAATCGTTAAATATGTCACATGTGGCTACCATAAGCACCGCCTGCGTGTTCCACCTTCCTTTTCTTCCTCCCGGTCTCAGAGAAGCTGTCGGGCCGGAAGCTGAACGTGACGGAAGTCACCCAGTCGGAGATCGGGCAGAAGCAGAAGCTCCAGACGGTGTTGGAGGCGGTGAACGAGCTGCTGCGGCCTCATGGCTGGTCCATCGAGTGGAGCGTCAACTGTGAGACCCCCCCCACTGTGTCAACTGCATTGATTGCTGACTGACGGATTGATTACTGCACATTTGGCAGCTTGGTTTGCAACTTTAAGAGCTATATCTTGCATGTCATGGTTGGGGAAACCTTTTATCCACAGGTCAGGTCATGACACGCATGCGACACATACTGTAGTCCGCACGCTATGGACTATTATTGAAATATTATTGCGATTACTTTTAATTATTGAAGAGAAAATGAAGAAAATTGTTTAAAAACATAAAAGTAAAGTATATAAAGGATATATCAAATTTTGGAAACAGCCAGCGTTTATTTAAATTTATTTTTAAAATAAATTATTAAATTGAATTTTAATTCATTTGAATTTTGAATCCAAATTAAATTTGTATTTAATTGTAAAAAGTTTAGTGTGGGGTTGACTGGGCGGCCGTAATAGGCCCGAATGCCCCACCCCCACCCTCTGTTTAGATTCATGCAAGTTGATGTGTGATAAGTTATACTGTAATAATATGCTGGAATGATGTGGGCTGATGGTGATATATCTGGTTGTGCCTCCCATTCTGAGCTATTCTGCCAATATAGTCTAGTAGATAGTCTGTTTTAGTCTATTTAAATAGGGATTGGATAAAATGGGATCATTTAAAGGGGATAGGGAGCTTAGAGGGAAAAATAATACATCACTGTTCACATCTTTCTAGTGTATGATGACGATAGGCACACCTACTGTATCCTGGGCGAGATGTTATTTTTCATATATGACTTTTAGCTCCGCTTACAGTTTGTAACAGCCCCCTCTTGTGGCCCGTCTGTGTAGCGATCCACTCCAAGAACCTGGTGGCCATCGTGTACCTGCTGGTGGCCCTGGCCATGCACTTCCAGGCCCCCATCCGGCTGCCCGAGCACGTCTCTGTGCAGGTGCTGGTGGTCAAGGTGAGACGGAGCCGCTACGCTCACACTGAAATAGAGAGAGACAACATTTCGAGCAAAGGCGTTGTCATTATGGGGTTGAAACCCATGTAAGGATCTACAGTATATTCATTTGGAATGGAGCTTTTCCCTCAAAACGTGGTGACATTTTATTTTATTTCACATGTCTGTCAGTTGACGTTTATGTCTGCGCTCGATTTTAAGAATCTCTTCCGAACTCATTTGTTTCAACCACCGTTTTTAGAATGACGCCTTTCTCTTTATTCATGTGTCCACTTAGTTTTAATGTCCTTGATGCACAGTTGGTTTTACGACTGCCGCGTTCGAGCGCTTTTAGATTTTATGTTGTTTTTCCTCACTCTTCTAGCGGATTTTGCGTTTTATCGTGCATTTTATTTCAATTGACTATTTGATCTGTTTTTTGTATTTATTAATTTTTCTTTGAAGCACTGTGTAACCTTTGTTTTGATAAGTACTATATGGAGT